>NC_053028.1:426392694-426692527 GCF_003073215.2 Triticum urartu | reverse complement strand
AGATATGTGATGCGAAAGCCGCCCATCATCTTCAATTAGAATAGTGTGTCCATGCACGGATGCGACGTGGTTGTCGGTGTCAAAACCGGCGGATCTCGGGTAGGGGGTCCCAAACTGTGCGTCCAGGCCGGATGGTAACAGGAGGCAGGGGACATGATGATTTACCCAGGTTCAAGCCCTCTTGATGGAGGTAAAACCCTACGTCCTGCTTGATTAATATTGATGATATGGGTAGTACAAGAGTAGATCTACCACGAGATCAGAGAGGCTAAACCCTAGAAGCTAGCCTATGGTACGATTGTATGTTATGGTTGTTGTCCTACGGACTAATACCCTTTGGTTTATATAGACACTGGAGAGGGTTAGGGTTACACAAGGTCGGTTACAAAGGAGGAGATATTCATATCCGTATTGCCTAGCTTGCCTTCCACGCCAAGTAGAGTCTCATCCGGACACGAGACGAAGTCTTCAATCTTGTATCTTCATAGTCTAACAGTACGACCAATGGAGATAGTCCGGCTGTCCGGAGACCCCCTAATCCAGGACTCCCTCAGTAGCCCCCGAACCAGGCTTCAATGACGATGAGTCCGGCGCGCAGTATTGTCTTCGGCATTGCAAGGCGGGTTCCTCTCCAAATTCTGTGTACCTGTCGAAATAGTGTCCGGTCTCTTGTGAATGTTGCACTCCTTGGCTTCCACGCCTAATAATGGCCACTTTCCACGTGTCGAGCGAATGTGAAGAGCCAGGGCATGTTCACATTTGCCCCCCTAGCTGTATGAATGAGCCGCCTATTAAAAAGACGAGGATTCAGATCCAAATCACACCATCATCCCTCGGCGAGCCTTCATCGGAGCGCACCCGACAGAGATCCATTCCATCATGGCCGGTCGACACAGCTCCTCCTCTCGCACCCCTAGCTCCAAGCCTAGAGATTGGGAGAGATGTTCCGTCCTGCACAGCAAATTAGTGATGCTTCAGACCAAGGTATTTCTTCCCCCAGCGTACCTGGTCCCGGTTCGAGCCGGGCTTGCCACCTATAATGGCGGAGAGCAAGCGGAGAGCCTTCCCAATCCCTCCAAGGGAGAGCGGGTATGCCTTGTCCCTTATTTGGTAAGAGGGCTCGGATTCCCAATTCATCCGTTTCTCCGGGGGCTCCTGGAGTTCTACGGCCTCCAGTTGCACAACCTTACGCCTGCCTCCCTGCTGCATATCGCGGGATTCGTAGCCCTTTGCGAGTTGTTTTTGGGCTGTGATGCTCATTTCGCTCTATGGAAGAAGTTGTTCTGCCTTGTTCCTCGTTCTCGGAAGGGATCAATATATCAAGTGGGCGGAGCCGAAGTGTGGCGTATTGCCGGGACCGGATACCTGTCCGGGACCCCAAAGAAGACGTCCGAAGACTGGCCTTCAGAATGGTTTTATATAGAAGACGTCCCCCTCCTGGATCCTATTCAGATCGGCCTTCCTGAGTTCGACAACGCCCCTTTGAAGAAGCGCCGGAGCTGGCGTCCACGGAGCTCCCTGGAGGAAGATGACAGGGACATTCTTTACCTGATGAGCCGGATAAGTTTTTTAGCTCGATCCGGATTGACCATGATCGAGGTCATGGCCATATGCATCATGCGGGGGGTGCAGCCGCTCCAGTATAGAGGCCACCCCATGTGGGATTTCAACGGGGAGGATGACGCCACCCGCCACGGCCGCAAAGGGCCGGGATCGGCTGTTGATCTAATAAAGATCTTGTCCACTTTGTACAAGGGAGAAGAGGAGGAATTCCTTCGTGTGAACCCACAGGGCGGATTCTCTATGTACAATCCTCCGAGCTGGGTAAGTGGAGACTTTTCTTCCCCATCTGTTTCGTATTCCCATAGTTAAGTATTCAGTCTAGTGATTTCATCGCAGGAGCTGCGCCAGGCTGTAAAGGAGATAAACAGCCCTCCTCCACAACCCAAGGACCCTAGACGGTCCCTTGACCTGGCCTCCCAGGAGGATCCGGACATATCTGTGGAGCTGATAGATGGGGTGTTTTACTAATCGAGTAATGACAACACCTTGGTGGCCATTACGGCCGATTACCCTGGGCTAGTTCCAGCCTCACAGGTGACTGAGAACGAAGTCCCAGCACTTAAAAGGGATCCATTCTTGCGCTTTTTTGATTGCCGTATAACAGCCGTGTTTTGCAGGGAAGGTCCTCGGGGCAGAAGGCCGAGCCTGTGGCAACTAGCCAACAAGGGGCCGCGAGGCCAGGCGGGCTGAAAAGACCTGCAGTCCGGATTGAGACACCGGCGCAGCGGTACGGCATGCCGTATTTATTGCAAGCCATTATTCTCAGAGGCAAACTAATGCCCATTCCTTCCTTTCAGGAAAAAGAGCGCTCGCCAGACTATACCCGGAGAGGCTACCCATCGCGCATCCACCAGCCAGGCTCCAAGGCCGGATTCGGAGGCGGGAACGAATATGAGGCGTGCGTCGGGCGCTCCTCCGACAGAGGATGCGGACAAACTGTCCGCCACCCATTCTGAGGTGGAAAGTGCCATGAACCACAGGCGTCGCCGGACTGTTCTTTGTGACGCTTGTTTCTCCCAAGAGGCATTGGATGCCTTCAACTCGGGAAAGGCACACCTCCGTGCCGCTCAAAATGGTCTAGCCAGAGCCACGGAGCAGTATGTAAAAGACATACGGGTGATAAAATTTGATGATTATATATATCAGTAGCCCTTGAGACTTGAAATAGTTAGGATAACTGATTTAAGGATCATTTGTTATGCAGGTTCTTACAGAAAAGAATACTCGACTGTCCCAGGAGCTGGAAGAGTGCAAAGCCCAACTTCAGGCCGCACTGGCCGCAGCAGGGGAGCCCAAAGAGCCCCCCTCTGGTAACATATCCTTTGAATGATAAGTATCATATTAGAATGTGGCGTATATGCAGATCTGACGATAAAATTGCAGATGACGCTGGAGTAAATCCGGATAAGCAACAGCTCATACGCCAGCTGAAGGCCGGTGACAGCGTGCTTACGAGGGTGAGGCAGGAGAAGAATGATCTCCTAGATGCCAACACCAAGCTAGGCGTAGAACTAAAAGATGTTCGTGCCCAACTGTCGGACTCTGTTAAGGAGAATCGGCGGCTTCGACGCGGCATATTAAGTGCTTGAATGAACTTTGGAAAAGAGTTCGGCAAGGAAGCTGGCTGACAGAGTTATGTCTGTAGGTATGCTAACAGGTCGTCCTGCCAAGGAGATGCCTGGTTCAATGGGTGATCTTCTTCCCGAGATCTCACAGTTGCACAAACGAATTCGGCAGGTGATGCAAGGCGTTGCCAAGCCTTGTGGCCATCCGTCTCCATACCCGAAGGCCTTGGACAGCTTGCAGAAAAGTTGAAGGGAGCACGGCGGCGCTTCCGATTATGGAAGATATCGGCCTGCCGTCAGGGCGCCAGGGAAGCCTGGGCAATGGTGAAGACACGGTACACGAAGGCTGACCCGAACCACATGGCCGAAGTCGGACCTGTGGGGCATGATGGGAAGGAGATCCCTGTGAGCTTAGTGTACGGCCAAGTAGAATTGGCCGCAAAGTATTCCCAACAGGACTGTAGACTAGACAGCCTATTGGATGGCATTGAAGAGGAATTCAACCAGTCAAATTGACTATGTAATTTTAAATTGACATGTATAATGCCTTCTAGCTGGATTGTAGATCGTTTGTCGTGGCGGACCTTTTCGCTTCAACCTCGGGACCCGACAGTCCGGAGTGTATCCGAATACCCTCTCGGTTATGTAAGAACCGGGGCATGCGTGGAGACCAGGCGTAGGGGTCATTAGTGCTTTATCAGACAAGTGCCCAACTAGTTATGTTATATTACATGGGTAGTAAGAAACATCTTCCAAAGAGAATAGTTCTGTTAAGGGTTCCTTTCCCTGGATAGGCATGCCCTAAAGTGCATGTCCGGAGTGCGACAAGAAGCGCAGAAAAAGCATCTCGGGGCAGATATGGATAATAAATAAAAGTCATCTTTTGTTCACCGACCGAATATTCTCTTAAGAACGCTAGCTTTCAGCTTCACCCAGTCTGAGGTACACGTCCGGCTGACCCGGCGATAACAATCGCAGAGGTTCTCCCCTTATGCCCTAGCCGAATTAACGGGAATGTAGGGCATAAATACAAGAGCTAGGCAACCCAGCTTGGCCAAAACTTAAGTCATATCGATGCATATAATGGTGAAAAAAGGTACATGCAGAAGTATAACACATGTGTTGGGCGTGAGGCCCAGGTAAATAATTTAAGCTTCTGTGAAAGAAGCCCCTAGGTATGAAGAGTGAAGAGTGCGGCTAGCGCATCTATGATGTATGAGTGAGGTACAAGGTTACCCTTGAAGGCCTAGAGAAATAAAAGAAAGAAAGGGAAACAAGACAGATGATGCATATGCAGAAAATGGACAAAGGGAGGGGACTAACATAAAGTCCGGTGCTAGGCGTAGAATCTTCGGAGCCTGGCTGTGTTCCATGGGTTCGGCTCGAGTCGACTAGTCGATGCATCCCGCAGTCGGTACGCTCCACCGGTCAGAACTTGGTCTTGTTCTTTTTCTTATCCGGCAGCCGTAGAACTAGTTCGCCAACGTTATAAGTTTTGGCCCGTACTCCTCTTCTTTGGTATCTGCGAGCCTGTTGCTGGTAAAAATGCGGAACGGGCTTTGGCTACGTCGCGCTCTTCCTCCAAGGTGTCCAGACTGTCTTGCCGATCGAGCTCGGCTTCTCTTTCTTCGTACATGCGCACTCGAGGTGAGTCATGAATTATGTCACAGGGCAGGACTGCCTCTGCGCCGTACACCATAAAAAATGGTGTATATCCGGTACTACGATTCGGCGTGGTCCGCAGCCCCCAGAGTACAAAGTCAAGCTCCTCTACCCAGTGCGTGTCAGACTCCGTTAAGGAGCGCACTAATCTAGGTTTAATGCCGCTCATTATAAGACCATTTGCTCGTTCGACTTGACCGTTGGTTTGTGGGTGATAGACTGAAGCATAATCGAGCTTGATGCCCATTTTGCTGCACCAGAGTTTTACCTCGTCGGCCGTGAAGTTCGTGTCGTTATCAGTGATGATGCTGTGGGGGACGCCGTAACGGTGTACAACCCCGGATATGAAATCTATCACCGGTCCGGATTCGGCTGTTTTAACCGGTTTAGCCTCTATCCATTTGGTGAATTTATCCACCATGACCAATAAGTATTTTTTTCTTGTGGGTTCCCCCTTTAAGGGGTCCAACCATGTCAAGCCCCCAGACCGCGAAGGGCCATGTAATGGGGATTGTTTGGAGGGCGGTGGGTGGCATGTGGCTTTGATTTGCAAAGAGCTGGCAACCGGCGCAACGTTGGACCAAGTCATGTGCATCTGCCCGGGCCGTTGGCCAATAGAATCATGTACGAAAGGTCTTGCTTACAAGAGCCCGGGCTGCAGCGTGATGACCGCCGAGTCTGACGTGAATTTCTGCCAAAAGGTTCTACCCTTCCTCTTCGGAGATGCACCTTTGAAGGACTCCGGTAGCGCTTTTTTGTACAATTCTCCCTTATGGACCCTTTAGGCCTTGGATCACCGCACTATGCAGCGTGCCTCATTTTGGTCCTCCGGAAGTTCCTATCTAGTTAGGCAGGCCAGGAATGGTTCTGTCCACAGGGCAATAATGGCCATTATTTCGTGGGCTGATTGTGTTATTTCGGTGGCAGAGCCTCCGATTGTGTCAGAGAGTTCAGTATCGGGTATTTTGGCCGGGTCCGGACTGTTGTTACTGGTGTCCCCTTCCCATGCTACGGATGGCTTGAAAAGCCTTTCCAGAAATATGTTGGGAGGGACCGCGTCGCGTTTTGCGCCGATGCGGGCGAGGATATCCGTCGCCTGATTGTTTTCCCGAGCCACATGGTGAAATTCAAGCCCCTCGAACTGAGCTAACATTTTTAGGACAGCATTGCGATAAGCTGCCATTTTCGGATCCTTGGCATCAAAGTCTCCATTTATTTGGGATATCGCGAGGTTCGAATCTCCGCGCACCTCTAGGCGTTGAATGCCCATGGATACTGCCATCCAGAGACCATGTAGAAGGGCCTCATATTCGGCTGCGTTGTTGGAGTCCGTATACATTATCTATAGTACGTATTGAACGGTGTCTCCTGTTGGGGACGTCAAAACGATGCCAGCCCCCAGACCAGCCAACATTTTGGAGCCGTCGAAGTGCATGATCCAGTTTGAATATGTGCTGTACTCTTTAGGAAGTCAGCCAAAACTTGCCACTTAATAGCTCGCCATGGCTTGTAAGTTATGTCGAACGGGAGGAGCTCAATGGCCCATTTGGCAATCCGGCCCATCGCGTCGCGGTTGTTTATAATATCATTAAGTGGTACTTCCGAGGCTACCGTTATCGAACACTCTTGAAAGTAGTGTCGCAGCTTCCGGGATGCCATAAATACCACATACGCTATCTTTTGATAATGCGGGTACCGTGATTTGCATGGAGTAAGGACAGTGGACACATAGTAAACCGGCTTTTGAAGGGGGAATTTGTGTCCGTCCACTTCTCGCTCGACGACGAGCACTGCGCTTACTACTTGATGCGTTGCCGCAATGTATAATAGCATTGGTTCACCAATGTTTGGCGCGGCCAGGATTGGGTTTGTTGCCAATATGGCTTTATTTCGTTGAGTCCGGCCGTGGCGGCGTCCGTCCACTCGAAGTGTTCGGTGCACCGGAGGAGGCGATAAAGGGGTAATGCCTTTTCTCCCAAGCGGGAGATAAAGCGGCTTAGAGCCGCCATGCATCCAGTCAATTTTTGTATTTGTTTGAGGTCTGTTGGGGTAGCCAACTGTGACAACGCTCGGATTTTGGCTGGATTAGCTTCAATACCTCTACGGGAGACAATGAATCCCAGGAGCTTTCCGGCTGGTACGCCGAAAACGCATTTTTCCGGATTGAGCTTGATGTCATATGTTCGGAGGTTGTCGAATGTGAGCCTCAAGTCGTCTACTAGAGTTTCGACATGCTTGGTTTAACGACCACGTCATCCACGTATGCCTCCACTATTTTGCCGATCTGGTTTGCCAGACATGTCTGAATCATGCGCTAATATGTTGCGCCGGTGTTTTTTAGCCCGAAGGGCATTGTGTTGAAGCAGAATGGGCCATATGGTGTGATGAATGCCGTTGCGGCTTGGTCTGGCTCTGCCATTTTAATTTGATGGTAGCCGGAGTATGCGTCGAGGAAACACAATGAATCGTGTCATGCGGTAGCATCGATGATTTGATCGATGCGGGGGAGGGGGAAGGGATCCTTTGGGCAGGCCTTGTTAAGGTCCTTAAAATCGACACACAAGCGCCAGGATTTGTCCTTCTTTGGTACCATCACCACGTTTGCTAGCCAGTCCAGATGTTTTGTGTCTCTGATGAATCCGGCCTCCAATAGCTTGGCTAGTTCCTCTCCCATGGCTTGTCTTTTAGGCTCGGAGAAACGTCGAAGAGCCTGCTTGACTGGCTTGAATCCTTTTCGGATATTTAGGCTGTGCTCAGCCAGCCTGCGTGGGATTCCTGGCATGTCTGAAGGGTGCCAGGCAAAAATGTCCCAGTTCTCGTGTAGGAACTCTCGCAGTGCGGTGTCGACATCAGGGTTTAATTGTGCCTCGATGGAAGCGGTTTTTGTAGGGTCCGTTGGATGGACTTGGAATTTAACTACTTCGTCCGCCGGTTTAAAGGAGGTGGACTTGGATCTTTTATCGAGTATCACGTCGTCCCTGTTCACCGTGGAGCACAGCGCAGTTAGTTCTTCGGCCGCTAGGGCTTCGGATAGTGCCTCAAGGGCCAGTGCAGCTGTCTTATTTTCGGCGCGGAGTGCTATGTCCGGATCACTAGCAAGAGTGATGATTCCGTTGGGCCCGGGCATTTTGAGCTTCATGTACCCGTAATGGGGTATGGCTTGGAAGATTGTAAACGCCTCCCGCCCTAATAGAGCGTGGTATCCGCTGCTGAACGGGGCCACTTGGAATGTAATTTCTTCGGACCTGTAATTATCTGGCGTGCCGAATACCACGTCTAGTGTGATTTTTCTAGCACAGCATGCTTCCTGACTGGGGATGATTCCTCTAAAGGTTGTGCTACTTTGCTTAATGCGGCTCCAGTCTATTTCCATCTTTTGAAGAGTTTCCTCATAGATGAGGTTTAATCCGCTGCCGTCGTCCATGAGTACCTTGGTGAGTCGAAAGCCGTCCACGATTGGACTAAGGACCAGTGCGGCTGGTGCTCGGGCTGTTCGGAATTTAGGTTTGTCACTGGCATTGAAGGTAATAGCCATGTCACTCCAAGGATTTATTTCTGCTATGTGGAAGATTTCGGCCATGCTGCGGAGTGTTCGCTTGCGTCTATTATTTGACGCGAAGGTCTCAAAGACCGTTAACACCGTATTGTTGTCCACGGGATGATGCTCTGTTGTCTTTGGGAGGAGTAGATCCTCACCACTTTTGGCCACCTGCCAGAGTATCCAACATGCTCTAAGGCTGTGCGTTGGTATTGCATCCGCTGTACTATGAATTTTGCAGGGTCCGTTGAGCCATCCCTCCAGTACGGTTCCTTGCCCCGTAGAGGGCTTTTGCTTTTTGGTAGTTAACCTAGGTGTATTGTGATAATGCACCCTTTTATTTCGGACTGGGTTTGTATTCACGGCCGGATTATCCCAAAATTTTATTTTGGTTTTCCAGGCGCTTTCCATCGCACAGTACTTTCGTACTATGGACACCAAGTCGGCAAAGCGTGTAATTTCACGACGACTTATGGCGTTGAGGATTCCCTTGTCCGTGCAATTATTGCAGAAGAATGAAATTGCGTCTTCCTCACGGCAGTCCTTTATCTTGTTCATGACCAGGAGGAATCTGGCCCAGTAATGGTGTACTATTTCTTCAGGCTCTTGCCTAATTTGGGATAGATCGCGTATGTTTGGGTGGGTGGGTGGAATTGAATCCGAATCCTCACCCAATCTGAGACTCAGGGGCCAAGGAGTTTCCGAACTCGGAAGTTTGGATTCTTGGATGTTTTCCGATGAATCTAGCCCGCTGCCTGATTCTAGGTTCAGGCCTTGAGTGACGTCCTCCCCTCCGCGGGTATCTGGCTTGGAGGGATCGGGAATCCAGACATAGCTAGTCCTTAAGATAGATGAAGGGTTGCCGCATTGTTCCTCCACCACTGCAATGTGATGGGTGACCTGGGGAGAGTTGATCTCTCTCGGATCGGGTTTAGGCCCAATTTGATCGTAGTTTGTAGCGACTCCCAGGGCGGCGATGCGATCCAAGAGCTCGTTCAGGGAAGAGAGCTCCATTGGATCTAACTGCTCGGCGAGTTCCGAGTTGACGTGAAGATTGCTTTCAATGACCCGAGAAGTCATCGTCGGCGCAGCAGCCAAACAAGAGGTCATAAGAAAATCACCTAGCTGGAGAGTTTGGCCGATAGCCAAAGCTCCCTCAGCGATAGTGCCGTCTTTAAAGACGGGATGAGACATCCTTCCTAGTGGCGACAACACAGCGGAACTCTCAATGAAAGCACCAATGTCGGTGTCAAAACCGGCGGATCTCGGGTAGGGGGTCCCGAACTGTGCGTCTAGGCCGGATGGTAATAGGAGGCAGGGGACACGATGTTTTACCCAGGTTCGGGCCCTCTTGATGGAGGTAAAACCCTACGTCCTGCTTGATTAATATTGATGATATGGGTAGTACAAGAGTAGATCTACCACGAGATTAGAGAGGCTAAACCCTATAAGCTAGCCTATGGTATGATTGTATGTTATGGTTGTTGTCCTACGGACTAAAACCCTTCAGTTTATATAGACATCGGAGAGGGTTAGGGTTACACAAGGTCGGTTACAAAGGAGGAGATATTCATATCCGTATTGCCTAGCTTGCCTTCCACGCCAAGTAGAGTCCCATCCGGACACGAGACGAAGTCTTCAATCTTGTATCTTCATAGTCTAACAGTCCGGCCAATGGAGATAGTCCGGCTGTCCGGAGACCCCCTAATCCAGGACTCCCTCAGTGGCCAAATGATGTCTGCCATCGGTATCTCAAATTCAAATCAGTCTGACCTTGTTCAATGTGTATACATTACAACATGCTCATTTCCAAACCACACCGCTCATATCTCTGTTATATTCATGCATGCATGGGTTTCAAACATCAGAATCTCTTATTCAAATATTTGAATTCAACTTTACATTGATTATGACCTCACCTATTCTTTTACACCCACACAGTAGTCTTCTCTTTATAATTGTACCACTAACTTTCTCTCGTGCATGCATGCACACACACTACCAATTGGCATTATCCATCGCACGCATGCAATCTTTTTCTTCAGGTCGGTCTCCCATGAAGGCACACACCCACACACATCCCCCTCTCCATCATATCGGGCATTCTTTATCTCCCACGCGTGCATGCGCAACGATCGATGTTCCTCTATGTATGTGTGTATATAGCTAGGTCTTTCATAGCTTTCCACACAAACCGATCAATCGATATATCGAGTGAGGTCTCACCCTCTTTCCCACGTCCACATCGATCAATCTATACCTCTATTTATAGGATTAACATATATAGCTAATACACCCACATTAATTATATATCCAACGTCCCCCTCTCATCATCCATGCCTTTTGCTTCATCTCTCAGATGCGTGCACAATGGCGAAAACAGGGAGCAGTAAGGGCCCTGCCCCCTCCCCCCTAACATCACTATATATCGAGGCTAATATGAATGTGATCATCTTCGGCTTCACTTGAAAGGTCTTGAGCCATATGCCAAAATGAGGGGTAACCCAGAGGAAGGCCTCACACACGACAATAAATGTCGTGATATGAAGAAAGGAGTCCGGAGCTAGATCATGGAAGTCTAGCCCGTAATAAAACATCAAACCCCTGACGAAAGGATCCAGAGCAAGGCCTAGACCTCGGAGGAAGTGGGAGACGAACACGACGTTCTCGTTGGGTTCGGGGCTGGGGACGGCCTGCCCTCGGGGAGGCAGCCGATGCAAAATCTCGGCGGTCAGATATCTGGCCTCCCTCAACTTTTTGATGTCTTCTACCGTGACGATGCCTTTCTCGCTTCAGACGCATGTTCGAAGACTCAGATGATGAGTGGGTCGCTGGGCTAGATGTTGAGTACACTAGTCCTGGGACCAGAGAAGGATCTAAAGGACGAAGAGAGGAAGAAGCCGCGTGATCCAGGTTTGCGTGCATGACTTATGCTTGGTCTACCACATATGCCATGCCGACGTTGAGTGCCAGGATTTTAAGGACTTCCCGAGAGCAACCTAGTCAAATTCGTTACTGTAGACTTTGGTAACGACAAAGAAGTCCTGCGTCGGATAGGCCTCATTGTAGGCAACACCTTCGACCTCCAGAAGAATCGGCTGGTGTCCTCTCGTCAGCCTTCAATGCTGACCCTGGCAGGAGCCATGGTTCATCCTTCGTACGGTAAACTGGAGAAACCTCATACACGTTTCATCGTCATGCATGGCAGCGGAATGTACTAGATATAGACCACATCCACTACGCTGCAATGGATGGCTACCTTTGCTTCAATATCTACAAGGGTTGGATGAAGAGCAACAGCCAAGTGTGCGGTTCAAGCAAAGAAGTATCGGCCAAGAGGAAGAGGGACAAGGACGAAGTCGAGGACGTGGACGAGGACTCCGAGTAAGGTGGCAGTGTCGTTGCTCATGGTGGTTCTAATGCAGTGTCTACCGGAATAGTTGCAAAGTTTAATTTCAGGTGTGCTTAATTTAATTTGAGGGGTGTGTTGTGCTGAGCCCCCAGCAGAACTATGTTATGTTTCTTCTCGTTACTTTAACTCTTCAGTACGTACATACTAGTATTTCTTACATTTCATCTTTTAGTTGGTATAGTACTACCACTCGTTTCTTCACATTATATACGTACAATATATATGGCCAACATCATATAGCCAGCAGTTTAGTTGTCAAAGAATTTCAGGGTGCTTAGTTTTGTCAAAGAATTCCAGGATGCTTAGAGGGTGCTTGGATCCAAGGGACTTATTTTAGTCTGACTAAAAATAGTCTCTTTAAGAGGCTAAAGTTCCAAGCACCCCTGACTAAAGAGGGGCTAAAACTAGTCTTGAGACTAAAAAATTTTAGTCAGGGGTACCCCTACTAAAATGTGGATTAGTCCTCTCTCTACTCATTTAACTCCTCTCCTTTAACACAGGCGAGTTCTGGATTGGAGGGTTTGGAGGATAATAAATGCTCATTAACTTGATTTTAGCCTTTTTAGTATTTGGATCCAAGCATGGGTGAGGCTAGCATGTTTTAGTCCCACTACTTTTAGTCATGGGACTAAAACGTATCCAAGCACCCTCTTAGTTTTATTTGAGGGGTGGGTTGTGCTGGACACCATTATTGTGACTAGCCTTTTTAATAGTACTATATGCATAATTTGGCGACGAGCGCTCTCTATATGTACCACCTTTTTTTAATTTCAAGTTTTGCTCCATGGCGCAATCCATCGATACTACTGCTGTACAAAAGTATACATTTTTTAAAAGGCTAGAGGGCGGGGCAGTCTAGCTTGGTCGGTTTCACGAGAGGCGAGGGCCTTTGTGATTTGACGGCTCATTACTGCTGGAAGGCGGGGCCTTGTGATTTGACTGCTCGTATAAATGCGCCGACGACCTGATCGAGGAGGAGCAAAGAACCGTGCGGTATACTCAAGTTTTCCACTGGAGTAGTACTGCGACGGAGGAGCACGAAACACGGCAGCCCAGTGCCATATGGCGATAAAAAATGATCTAATTTGCTAGTCATCTCATTGTTAGCATTGTTCTATTCATTCCCTCAAAAAAACCATTGTTCTATTCATGCCTCGCAGAGAACGTGACACGTGCGGCGAAACACCCGAAGCAAAAGATGAAACACAGGAGCAAAAGAAGAAGGAAGATTATCACCCCAAATGATCTAATTCGCCGCGGAGTCGTAACTGCTTCTTCATCGCCTCCACGACCTCCATCTCCTTGCGCGTCTCCTCCGCCATCTTCTTCATTCTGTCCATGACGCGGGATTTCTCGACGCGAGCCTTCATCATCTGTTCCACGGCCGCATTACGTACCTTGACAGCAGCCGGGTGCTCGATGCGGAGCTTCGCCAACTCCTCCTTCTGTTCCATGACGAGGGCCTAGCAATCTTCATCGAGGAACTACTATTCTCATGCAGCTTCTTCCAGCCGGCGTTCTTCTCCTTCAACAGGTCGATCTCGTGGCAGAGCTTCGCCTTGTCCTCCTGAAGTCGCAGGATTTCTCGGTCGCCTTCTTCTCCGAGGCAATGCTCTTCTTCAGCAGCATCACCAAGCCGGCGGTCAACTCCCCCTGCTGATTGAGCTCAGCGGGCATGTCGTCGAGGCTCTCCTTCAGCAACTCCATCAAGCCTTGGATGAACTCCTTCTGCTTATTGAGGTGCTTATTGAGCTGATCGGGCATGCCGTCGAGGGATAACGACTCCAGCTCCGCCGGCTCGGCATGTTCGCCTCCGCGGCTAGGGCGCTCCTGGGAGCCATCGCCTGCCCGTGAGAGATCTTTCGAGGTCTCTGCGTGGCGGCGAGCCTCTCTTTTTTTCCACAGCCTTGGTTGCCGCTCCCTTGTTACGAGTAGTTCTCGACCTAGAGCTCTGCTCACCGGCCATGGCAACGATGGACGAAGAAGAAGCACTTATGAGGAGGAAAGGTAGAGTAATTTTTGGTTAGGTAGTTCCCCTTTTTATAACCTAAGTACTAGCACTAGTACTAATACCTGCATAGTGGGAACACGTTCAGGTTTGGTACGTACTAGTAGGTGTGAGCAGGCTTTCGAATGTGATGGGAACAAGGTAAAGATTAATTGATGGTTTTGGTTTTCGAGGCCCGAAACGGCTCCCGATGAGTTTAGCGGAACATAAATTTCAAGTACTACACTGCTCAAATGCGTAAATATTATGTTACATCAAAAATTGGCACAAAATACGAAGGAGACCAATGGAAGTACTACTAGCAACCCACGATTTAACTACTCGCATGCGCGCAGTGGAGTAATAATGTCTTTCTTCCGCCCTCACGTCCACTCAATTTGCATGCGCTGTATTAATTGACCATCAATGAAGTGAACGACTTTACACGCGTCAAATTATCACATGGGGTGGATCTTGGTACAAAATTGCGTCGCCCGTGTACCCGCGTGTGCGTGCGAGGGAATGAGTGCGTGCGTGGCGTGCGTGCACATCTTCGCTTCGTGCATGTACCGCCAGTATGGCTCAGGGAGGACGAGTACATTCTTCTGGAACCAGCAGCACGTCACTGTGATCAATCCACGCAAGGAGGTCGCGACAACGCCTCCACATGTGCCACGTGGCTTCATGAACTGTAAGAGAGACACTGTGTAGCGTGCCATTGGTATTCTAATTTACGTGTTTTGCACATACTCGAAGTACTAGTAAGGTACACGTGCATTGCACGCATCAGATTTTGCAACCAAATTATGAATAAATACCACACTATAGCATGTAAGCTCTGAGTCATATATGCCTGATGTAGCCCTTCGTTTAATTCTTATAGTTCATCTCATTCAAAATCAATTAGTTTTTATAAAAAAGCTAAGAACGCGGGAATAGGAAAAACATGGGATTATAGTGGAATGTCGTCTTGAATCCTACAGGATTGTATGAGTGTTTGATTGTGCATAGAAAAAACGCAGAATTCTTTCAAAGAGGTTTGAGTGGATGGGATGTTTCCTATGAAATCTAGTGCAAATGAATCATATGGAAAAATTCCTATGGTTTACAATCCTATGAATCAAACAACCAAGATAGGAAAAATTCCTAATGATTAGAATCCTCCAAAATTCCTTTGAGAATCCTTTGAATCAAAGAAGCCCTTAATCTATTTTATGATTCATGGAATTGTGCGTTGTAAAGCATAAAGTAAAAACAAATAATGGCAATTCAACTAGAAAAAAAGTTTGGGCAGTTATGATACGGAAGATTCTAGAACAAAAGAGAACCACTGTTGTTTTGAGGTTTGTGCATTATGCTTAAGTTCAACCATGGAGTCTGCTAGATTGTACATGTGGCAAAATCCGGTGGGGGGCTAGAAGATGGTGCGAGGGGCCGAGTGGAGGGAGACTATGAAGGAATGCACAAGTGCGAGATCGATATTTAGAGAGAGGGGGCGAACACGTGCGCTGTTGCCGCAGTGGCGGAGCCATGAAAAATAAATGAGCTAGGGGGCCAAGCATTGCTAATCCTTTACGAGGAGGGTCAATTCATGAACTTAAACCATTTTTAGCAGCAATTGTCTAATGATCACATTCATATTAGCCTCGATATATAGTGATGTTAGGGGGGAGGGGGCAGGGCCCTTACTGCCCCCTGTCTTCGCCATTGTGCACGCGTCTGAGAGATGAAGCGGAAGGCATGGATGATGAGAGGGGGACGTTGGATATATAATTAATGTGGGTGTATTAGCTATATATGTTAATCCTATATAGAGAGGTATAGATTGATCGATGTGGACGTGGGAAAGAGGGTGAGACCTCACTGGATATATCGATTGATCGGTTTGTGTGGAAAACTATGAAAGACCTAGCTATATACACACATACATAGAGGAACATCGATCGTTGCGCATGCACGCGTGAGAGATAAAGAATGCCCTGATATGATGGAGAGGGGGATGTGTGTGGGTGTGTGCCTTCATGGGAGACCGACCTGAAGAAAAAGATTGCATGCGTGCGATGGATAATGCCGACTGGTAGTGTGTGTGCATGCATGCACGAGAGAAAGTTAGTGGTACAATTATAAAGAGAAGACTACTGTGTGGGTGTAAAAGAATAGGTGAGGTCATAATCAATGTAAAGTTGAATTCAAATATTTGAATAAGAGATCCTGATGTTTGAAACCCATGCATGCATGAATATAACGGAGATCTGCACGGTGTGGTTTGGAAACGAGCATGTTGTAATGTATACACATTGAACAAGGTCAGACTGATTTGAATTTGAGATACCGATGGCAGACATCATTTGGCCACGTCGCATCCGTGCATGGACACACTATTCTAATTGGAGATGATGGGCGGCTTTCGCATCACATATCTATATCTATACCCCTATATATATTATATATTTTATATTTTTATATTGTGTGCGGGTAACTTTAACTTTGAAAGATGGTCGTTGGATGAGGCGAATCCGATGGTCCAAAGATGGCAAATTTGAGCACTACTGGCCGTTGGATATCATCTAGATTCCACCAGATTTCGCCACATGTATAATCTAGAAGACTCCATGGTTGAACTTAAGCATAATGCACAAACATCAAAACACAAGCACTTCTTATTTGTTCTAGAATCTTCCGTATCAGAATTGCCCAAATGTTTTTCTACATGATTTGCCATTATTTGTTTTTACTTTATGTCTTACGACGCACAATTCCATGAATCTTAAAATAGATTAGCTTTCTTATAAAAACTAGATGATTTTGAATGAAATGAACTATAAGAATTAAACGAACATCTACATCATGCATATATGACTCAAAGCTTGCATGCTATAATGTGGTATTTATTCATAATTTGGTTGCCAAATCTCATGCGTGCAATGCACGTGTACCTTACTCTAGTCTAAATGGTGTTGTGTGTGTTGTGCGTGTTGAGGTGCAAATTGTCTTTTTTTGGGTACACGTTAAGCTTGTTCTTCCGAAATTTCAAGCCGCGCCTTGTTATGCAAAAATTCAAGCTAGCGTCTCTGTCTATCATGCTGCGAAACTCCCGCCTCTTCAACCCGCGCCTTGTTAGCCCGAAATATTTAAGATATATCTTTGTCTCGTTGTGCTCCGACAACTCCCTCCATCTCAACCCGCGCCTTGCTATTCCGAAATTACAACGCGCGCGAAAACTCCCACCTCCTGTGAAATCCCGACACGCGAAATGCCCGTGGTACCCCTGAACCGAAAGAACCGCCTCAAATCGGTGGGGGTACTTTCGTAACTTACCCCACATTTCGGACAAGCGCGTCTCTAAGCCATGGTTCCCCACTGCCATCCCATCCGCCCACCCATTCGTACACCGAGGCCGTGAAAACCCGTGACGAAACCCCACACCCTGCTCCGTCCGCCACCCAGCCGGAGCCTCTTCCCCGACGACGTCGTCCACAGCAACACCTCGACGTCCCTCATCCACCGTACCGGATGAGGATCCGTCGTCGATCTCATCGTCCCGCCGGTTCAGCCACCCCGTCCTCCACCTCCAAGGAGCTGCCCCGACGTTCCCCTCGTCTTTCGCGCCACCTCCATTCCCACACCACCGTCTTCACCTGCACCACCGGAAGAGCATCATCATCACCGTTTCCTTGGATGAAGTTGCGGCCTAATCGGCGCCACCAAAGAGGTTGTACACTAATCGCGCATTTTCTTCTTGATTCGATCTCACGGTGCTGCCGGCGCTCGGTCCCGAGCCGACACGGCGCGGCTCCATCCACGGCGGCGTCGCCGGCCACTTCCTCCACGGCGTCGCTCCCTCGGCGGCGACGTCCACATCAGTAGGAGCTTGTGCTGCTTTAGCTCTCGCTCGCGCTGCTGCTCTGCTCTTGCTCTCGGTCCCCTGCCTGGTCTGCTCTTGCTATTGCTCTTGCTCGCGCTGCTGCTCTCGCTCTTGCTCTTGCTTGCGATGCTGCTCCGATTTAGCTACACTTCAGTCGACTGAATCGACTTTTGGGTCAGTCGATTTTCAGGGGGGGGGCTCTGGGGGTGAAGGAAGAACCAGCCGCAGCGGGGAGGGGGGCTCGCCGGAGAGGTACCCCACTATCTATCTTAGGGTTCAGGATGGGGGCGGTGGTCGCCTGCGGTGGTGGGGATCGCCGGAGAAAAAGCTCGGCACGGGGGGGCTAGAGGGATGGCCGGGGCGGCGGCGGACCGGCGGTGGGGAGTGTTTTCGGGGCGGGCGGGGCGGCGCACTGCCAGCCGCGGGGGGCTGCTGTTTGGCCGGTGGTGGCTGGCGGCTCAGGGGGTGGAGGTTGAAGATGAACCACATGCCCTTGATTTCGTATCCAACGGCTGCAAAATCGACTGACCAGAGATGAAAAGTTAGTCGATCGACGTGTAGCCTCATCTTGCTAGTGCGTTCAGTTTCGACAGCAAAATTCAGTTTTGACAGCAAAATTCAGTTTCGACAGTTAAGTTCAGTTTCGACAGTTAAGTTTAGTTTCGACAGTTAAATTCAGTTTCGATAGTTAAGTTCAGAGATGAGCGGCTGATGTATTTTACATCTAGCACTTTGTGGTTATGTATTTTACGTCATGTATTGGAGATGCTATTAAAATTCCACTCAGGTTAACGTTGTTTGTTGTCTCTCTTGTCCTGCTTCAGCCTCGGCGTCGTACAACTCACCGGAGCTGCTCCAACGACGAAACCCTCCATCATAGCGGAGCAGTACCTCGGGCTCCATCTCCAGACGCCTAAGATCTTCTTCCCCTCCTCTGATAGCCAAGTCAGCCGGAGCATCCTCACCGGCCAACCCAATCACGCTGAGATCGACATGGCTTCGCCAAAGAGGTTGTACACTTGTTGCATCTATTTTTTACTCTACATGTTATATGTATTGTCCATTGAGCACTCGTAGTAACGGGAAATACGATTATTTTCTCCTACTATATGACAAGCTGTGAGGTATCAGGCAACTTAGCTATCCGTGATGGACTCTCTTGAACGCCATCATTATTTATCTCTGCGCATTTGAGCTGTGCATTTGTCGATGGGCCTGGGAGTTGAGCTAGTATGGCAATGGCCTGGGTCTAAAGTAATAGAAGTAGCACAAAAACATTTTTTAGTGTAGGATTTTCCTTGCTCAAGCCTACCTACTAGAATCTCCAGTGCTTGAAAGGAAAAGTGAATGAAAAACATCGGAATTGGAATTTGGTGCAAAGGAATGGAGCATAGGAAAACTATAGGATTTGTTCCTTTAGTGTCTCCTTGAAAGAACAACCGTAGGAATTCTAATTTCCACTTCTCCTACTTTTCATATTCCTATTCATCAAGCATAAGACTAAGAGATAGTAGCATAATAGCATTATAACCGTACATTTTCTTGTGGTTTGACTTAATATCACCATGCTTTTTTGCATCATGTGATCTTCCAATTGTTGTGAATCAAACACCCAGATTGGCAGAAATCCTGTGTTTTTAAATTCTCTGTTTTGCACGTGCATTCCTATCCTATTCCTGTCTATTTCCTATCCCTGCATTGTTAGAATCCTCAAATTCAAATAAGCCCTTACTCAATTACTTCTGTTACAGATATGTGTCAAAGAAAACCTTGTGTGGTTTGTCCTGCTCCTGCGGCGTTGTGTTCCACCCCAGCTCAGCTGCTCCAAGGACGGAAGGGTTCACCACAGCAGGGATCCGCTCTCCAGACTGTCTTTCGCCGCCTGAGATCTTCTTCCCCACCGCGGGAAGCCACGACAACTGCATTACCATCATCAACTGAGCAGGAGAGGTTGCACTCTTCTGTGTCCGCAAGAGAGGTCGCACTCTTCCGTGTCTGCTTACGTTATGCATCGCTTAATATGATGACATGCTACATTATCGTCCTGTTCACCTATTAGACTCTGAGTCAGGTCCAAACTAATGCTGAAACTTGAGTTTTTAAATGGTTGTGGGGTACATATTAGGGCAGCAATCAGTACTATCTGTCTACTATCTGGCTAATCTCCGGTGTCTACTATGAGTTTCATGTTGGGTGCAAACAAACATTCAAGGAGCCATTATCTGTATTTTTTAACTAAAGCTATTATCTGCCTGCTATCATTGGTTTTGGGTCTATCCACATTTTGCTACCATCACTCTGGATTTGTTCATGCACTCCTTACATAATCTCACTATGTTTTATTCCTATGCATGCCAGTTATTGTACACAATGGAACTGATCATGTAGAGCAAAAGAGACGACCCTTGCATGGCAATAAAATTTCATGCAGACGTCGTTCCATGGCGGGTGCAAAGGCAGCCCCCCTCCACCCATTTCGGATCGTAATCAAGAGGAAGATAACTATTCTGAGGGGGATTCAGAAGGAGAAGACCACTCCTATTTACCCCATGAGGTCTTCGCTCTAACTTGGCATGCTGATGTTGGCAATATCATGCATATGGTGCCTTGCATTGCTTACTGTATACATTAAAGATGTCATCTACTTAGTTTATACATTCTTTGTGTCAATGCCATCTGTTTAGTTTCTTTATCGTATATGTGAATCATGCAATGCCATCTTGTCTAGCCAGGCATCATATATGTGAATTTTGCAATGCCACCCTTGTTAGCTAGTCATCTTATATGTGAATTATATCATGCCATCATTGTTTTATTACCTGTTAAATTTGTCAACAATTTTAGTACATTCAATTACTCTTCCTGTGCATCAGCCATTCGGCACGGTCATGGAAAAATCTGGAGTGGAAACAAGGTCTTCAGAGCAGACAATGCTATCTGACGAAGCGCACGTCTTGCTGGTTACCGATAGCTCCTCAGAGGAGGATTCAGAGACAGATGACCAGTCATATTTCCCCCCCAAGGTGCATGCCCTAACTTGGCAGGGTTATGTTGCTCATATCGTGCATATGGTATCTTGCATTGCTATGTCATTTGCTTAGTTTAGACATGCTTTGTGTGAATGCCACCTGTTTAGTGTCTAATTACCATATATGTGAATTATGCAATGCCATCTTGTTTCAAGACATTATATATGTGAATTATGCAATGTTATCTTGTTGCAAGGCATTATGTATGTGAATTATGCAATGCCATGCTGTTTAGGCAAGCGTCATATATGTGAATTATATCATGCCGTCCTTTTTTTGTATTTCTCATTGCTTTTGTCGACAATGTTTGTATATTCAACTGCTCTTCCTGTGCATCAGCCATTTGAATTGGTGATGGAGAAATCTGGAGTGAAAACAAGGTCTTCAGAGCAGACAATGCTACCTGCTGAAGTAGATATCTTGCTGGTTACAGATAGCTCTTCAGGGGAGGATTCAGAGGCAGATGACCAGTCCTATTATCCCCCTGAGGTGTATGCTCAAACTTGGCAGGGTTATATTACTCATATAATGCGTATGTTGTATTGCAATGCTTAGTTTTTACATCATATACACAATATTGAATGCCATCTCCTTAGTTGACACATCATATATGCGATTGCCCTCTACTCACTTCCTTAGTATATAAATCATATATTTGAATTATGTCATGCCATGATGTTTACATAGACAGCATGTATCTGAATTATGGCATGCCAACCCATTTTCTAAAGACATAATATAGTTATATCATCTCATCCTGTTTACATAGTCATCATATTTTAAATTATGTCATTCTATCCGTGAATTATATCATGCCATCATGTTTCCATCGACGGCATGTTTGTGATTTATGGCATGCCGACCACTTAGTTATATCATGTCATCCTGTTTACATAGTCATCATATTTTGAAGTATGTCATTCTATCTTGTTTAGTTAGCCATCATACATGTGAAATTGTGTCATGCTATCCTGTTTAATTAGCCATCATATATGTGAAATTATGTCCTGCTATTCTGTTTGCTTAGACAACATAAATGTGAATTATTTCATGCCCTATTTTCTTCCCTACTATCCATTGCACCTATCTATCTTACAATGTCTATACACTCAATTACTTTTCTTGTTTATCATCCATTTCAATTGGAGGAGTGATGGCAGTATCTGTGGGAGTAAAAACACGGTCTTCAGAAAAGATCGTGCTACCTGTCGATGCAGATAGAACCAGGTTGTACTTGCCCAAGAACCAGCCCCACCACACATAACCCACACTCATGCAGATTGTACCCCTACCCAGTTGGACAGAGAACCAGCTACACCCCTTCTAACCCCAACCCTAGCAGATAGACACCCAGTTCCCATTGACACAGCACCGTCTCCACCACAGAGCACCCAAACACGAGCAGTTAGTAAGGCAACTGCAACGTCCAAATCACGAGGACCACCACTCCGAACCCGAAGTCAACGCTTAAAGCAGCAGAAGAATTGTTCTCAGGTCAGGTTCCATAGCTATGGTTCGTACTACTTTGCTCTTACATCACTGTATTTACTTATACCAACTAATTTCAAATTTGAAGGATGCAATTGAAACTCCAATGGCGCAACAGGTATGTTTTAAACCTTTTTCTTGAACGTGTTTAGTTGTTTGCTGTTGTAACTTGCTCTATGTTGATTTCAGTTTCAGTTGAATAAACAGTTATGTTCTCATGCCATGCACATTACAAGTGTTGTTATTGCTGTATAGTTTCCCACACTTGTATTCTGTCTATGCTGCTTTGTCTTAAATAGATATGATTCAAACTGTATCTATCTTTATTTGGCAACATAAACTAGAATGATATAGACCATACAGTGACCATAGTACATAGATATATGTTTGTTTCATGTTGTATCCTGTCCACCTTACTACTGAACTGGTTTACCAAAATGAGTTTCATATACTACATTGTAAACCTGAGATGTTTTTGTTTGTTTCTCTTTTAGAACGCGGATAAAATATTGGAGAAGAGTACCCTGTTATGCAATGGTAAAGGAAGTAATGCAGATAAGGTTCAAGATAGTGAGACATCCTTGTTGGTCTCCAAGAAAGCTGATAAAAACTATATTGAGGACACTGAGACAACCCCAAAGTCCTGTATTGATGTAGTGTTCGAGTTACTGGCTACCACTACTGGCAGCAACTCTTCGAACTCGTTTCCTAAATCAGTTCGGCTTCTTGAGTCTCAACTTCAAGTTGAAAGACATCGATCAGATGTTATGCGACAGGAAGCCAAAGGATTGAGGAAGTACCTGCAGAATTCAGATGCATACTTTCTGGTGCAACAGCAAGCGCTGAAGGACTTAAGCACCAAACAAGAGAAAGTTAATAAGTGTGCTAAGCATCTTGCCAGCATTATGGGTACCCAGGATATTGTTTCTTGAGCACTTCTGAAGTGGTTTCAGTTCTCTACTTGTTTTGCTGCGGCGTTTATATGCTGCTGTGTTCCCTATATTTGCATTGGTGGCGAACTTTGATGCCCAGTGGATGTAATATGTGTAATAGTCGTGATAGCCTAGTGTAAGTTGCTTGCTTATTTATTTCCTTGTTGTCTTGTTTATTTGTTTGCTTGTAGTCAGTGCAGTTCTTTTTCTGTGGTTTGCTAGTGGCTGCAATAACCTATTTTTTAAAACTAGGCCACAATAACCATGGGCTAATATTTACTGTAGTGACACTGGGCCTCCTACGGGCCGTAGAAACAGTGGGCCTTCTACGGGCCGTATAAACAGTGGGCCTTCTACGGGCCGTAGAAACAGTGGGCCTTCTACGGGCCGTAGAAACAATGGGCCTTCTACGGGTCGTATCATCAATGGGCCTTATACGGGCCATATGATCGATTAGCCAAACATGGGCCAAACAGACCGCATTCTGGCCGTAAATGGGCTAGAGTTGGAATCGTCCGTTCATGGGCCAACCATAACGGGCCATCGTTAATAGGCCGTATTTGATGACGCTATGAAAACGGCCCAACGTATTAACGGACGACAAACGGGCCGACTGTAACCACGTGGTGAATTTGGCCCACAAGTAGAAAATGACAGTAACGGGCCGTAAGTAAACGAATGATGGAAAATAGCCCAAGAATAAATGGGCTCTGAGAAGGCCGAAAGATAACATGGGCTGGAAACGGCCCAACGGAATAACGGGCCATTAATGGGTATAAAGTCATACACCGTTCTTTACGGGCCAGTTTCACCATGGGCTGTTAATGGGTGTAAAGTGATACACTGTTCACTACGGGCCAGTTTCACCACGGGCCGTTAATAGGCCAAGAGTTACATAGGGCCTCATATGGGCCAAAAGACGTCATGGGCCATACATGGGCCAGAAGTGAAAACGGTCTGGAATCATATTGGATGGCCCAGATGACGCTACTGGGCCTAATTCGAATAGGGCGTAACGGGCCTTGGGTTAGCGGGCTGTAAATGGGCTATATGCTAACAGGCCGTTAACATGCTTTCCATGGGCTGGCCCGCCACCTTTTGACCAAGTCAAACGGGCCGGCCTTTTCACAGGAATGGGCCTCTATTGGGCTGTGCCACGTGTCGACGTATCATAGGCGCCTTCTGTCCAATGAGTGGATGACATCTGTCCCAGTGATGAGCCGACACGTGTTTCCTCCAGCCAATGATGATTTTTCATGTGGAAAATCCCCATTGGTCGGGGCTGTTAATGGGTTATCAGATCCAAAACCCGACCCGATAGCTTAACGGTGTTCCGTTACGGTGGATGCCACGTGTCGGTCACCCTTGACGAAAGCACTTCTGTGACGCGTGATTTATCGTCTTGGAAGTGGACACTTCCATGATGATAATTTTGGTAATGTCATGGAACACTTCTACGACAACACATGTATGACTATCTTGATTCTATCATAAAATCGTCATGGATGTACATGCATGACAGAAAACGCGACCTACTGTGACAAACACGTATCATCACGGAAGTGTATTCTTTTTTGTAGTGGTAGCAATGAACCCACTCTTTTGGATTTCAAAGAATTTAATTATGATAATTGTTCTTTAATAGATTGTATTTCCTTGTTGCAATTGATGTTGAATTCTCCTCATGCTTATAATCAAAACAAAGCTTTTACTAGACATATCATTAATGCTATGATGCAATCTTTTGAAGAAAACCTTGAATTGGAAGTTTCTATCCCTAGAAAACTTTATGATGAATGGGAACCTACTATTTAGATTAAGATTAAAGATTATGAGTGCCATGCTTTGTGTGATTTGGGTGCTAGCATTTCCATGATTCCAAAAACTTTGTGTGATGTGTTGGGTTTCCGTGAATTTGATGATTGTTCTTTAAATTTGCATCTTGCGGATTCGACCATTAAGAAACCTATGGGAAGGATTATTGATGTTATTATTTTTGCAAATAGGAATTATGTTCCCATAGATTTCATTGTTCTTAATATAGATTGCAATCCTACATGTCCTATTATTCTTGGTAGACCTTTCCTTAGAACGATTGGTGCAATTATTGATATGAAAGAAGAAAACATTAGATTTCAATTTTCGTTAAGGAAGGGCATGGAACACTTTGCTAGAAAGAAAATTAAATTTACTTATGAATCTATTATGGGAGCTACTTATGGATTGCATGCCAAATATGACAATACTTAGATCTATTCGTGTTTTATGCCTAGCTAAGGGCGTTAAACAATAGCGCTTGTTGGGAGGCAACCCAATTTTATTTTTATTTTTGCTTTTAGGTTCTGTTTTGCAATAAATAATTCATCTAGCCTCTGTTTAGATATGGTTTTGTGTTTTAATTAGTGTTTTTGCCAAGTAAGACCTTTGGGATAGCTTAAAGTGATAGTTGATTTGATCTTGCTGAAAAACAGAAACTTTTGCGCCCAGTCCCAGAATTGTTAAAAATCACAGAAGCGCGATAAAATTCTGAATTTTTGACACAAGATTGATATACAAATTGCCTCCATATTCCTAACATTTCAGAAATTTTGGAGTTACAGAAGTATTCGAACTAGCCAGATTGCTATAGACTGTTCTATTTTTGACAGATTCTGTTTTCTATGTGTTGTTTTCTTATTTTGATGAATCTATGGGTTGTATCGTGGGGGGGGGGGTATGAACCATGGAGAAGTTGGAATACAATAGATATTACACAAATATAAATAAAGAATGAGTTCACAATAGTACCAAAAGGCAAAAAAAGAGAAGGCCCAAAAAAAGAAAAAAATGAGAGAAAAAGAGAGAAGGGGCAATGTTACTATCCTTTTACCACACTTGTGCTTCAAAGTAGCACCATGATCTTCATGATAGAGAGTCTCCTATTTTGTCACTTTCATATACTTGTGGGAATTTTTCATTACAGAACTTGCTTGTATATTCCAACGATTGGCTTCCTCAAATTGCCCTAGGTCTTCATGAGCAAGCAAGTTGGATGCACACCCACTTAGTTTTTATTTTTGAGCTTTCATAAAATTATAGCTCTAGTGCATCTGTTGCATGGCAATCCCTACTCACTCACATTGATATCTATTGATGGGCATCTCCATAGCCCGTTGATACGCCTAGTTGATGTGAGACTATCTCCTTCTTTTTGTCTTCTCCACAACCACCTTCTATTCCACATATAGTGCTATGTCCATGGCTCACGCTCATGTATTGCGTGAAAGTTGAAAAGGTTTGAGAACATCAAAAGTATGAAACAATTGCTTGGCTTGTCATCGTGGTTGTTCATGATTTGAATATTTTGTGTGATGAAGATGGAGCATAGCCAGACTATATGATTTTGTAGGGACAAACTTTCTTTGGCCATGTTATTTTGAGAAGACATAATTGCCTTGTCATTATGCTTGAATCATTATTGTTTTTATGTCAATATTAAACTTTTGTTTGAATCATATGGATCTGAACATTCATGCCACAATAAATAAATTACATGGATAAATATGTTAGGTAGCATTTCACATCAAAAACTCTATTTTTATCATTTACCTACTTGAGGACGAGCAGGAATTAAGCTTGGGGATGCTTGATACGTCTCCAACGTATCTATATTTGTTGATAGTTCCATGCTATTATATTATCTGTTTTGGATGTTTTATATGCATTAATATGCTATTTTATATTATTTTTGGGACTAACCTATTAACCTAGAGCCCAGTGCTAGTTCCTGTTTTTCCCCTGCTTTGAGTTTTGCAGAAAAGGAATACCAAACAGAGTCCAAATGGAATAAAACCTTCACGATGGTTTTTCTTGGACCAGAAGACAACCAGGAGACTTGGAGATGAAGTCGGAGGAGCCAGGAGGCGACTAAAAGGACAGAGGGCATGCCCAGGTGGGTAGGATGCCCCCACCCATGTGGGCCCGTCGTGCACTCCCTGACCTAATTCCCAAGCCTATTGCTACCTCTTGAGCACTGCGTTGGTTTTCCCTGAAGAGGAAGGGATGATGCAACGAAGTAGCGTAAGTATTTCCCTCAGTTTTTGAGAACCAACATATCAATCTAGTAGGAGGCTACGCGCGAGTTCCTCGTACCTGCACAAAACAAATAAATCCTTGCAACCAATGCAAATAGGGGTTGTCAATCCCTACTCGGCCACTTACGAGAGTGAGATCTGATAGATATGATAAGATAATATTTTTGGTATTTTTATGGTAAAGATGCAAAGCAAAGTAAAAGCAAAAAGAAATAACTAAGTATTGGTAGATTAATATGATGAAGATAGACCCGGGGGCCATAGGTTTCACTAGTGGCTTCTCTCGAGAGCATAAGTATTCTACGGTGGGTGAACAAATTACTATTGAGCAATTGATAGAATTGAGCATAGTTATGAGAATATCACTAGTGCAGAACCGGGCAATAGCACCGGTTCGTAAGGGCCTTTAGTGCCGGTTCGGTAACCGGCACTAAATTGTAGGCACTAAAGGCCCCCCCTTTAGTACCGGTTCAGCACGAACCGGTGCTAAAGGGTAACCACGTGGCATGAGCCAGCTCCGTGGGCGCGTAGGACATTAGTACCGGCTGGTAACACCAACCGGTACTAAATGTTTTGGTGTGTTTTGGTTTTATTTTTTATTTTTACTTTAATTTTGTGTTTTCAATTTAATTTAGTGATTGTTTTACATTATAATGAGTTGTTAAATCATTAGGTGATTAGTTTGATTGGATGCGTGTGGATCCTAGCTAAGTCATCAAGTACATGTCA
The DNA here is from genome assembly GCF_003073215.2 of Triticum urartu. Classification (NCBI taxonomy): domain Eukaryota; kingdom Viridiplantae; phylum Streptophyta; class Magnoliopsida; order Poales; family Poaceae; genus Triticum; species Triticum urartu. The sequence goes on along the minus strand of NC_053028.1, from coordinate 426,664,684 downwards.
TATCCATATTATATATACTTGATCACCTACTTAAGTGATCGAGGTAATATGGATATGGCATATACTTGATCACTTAGCTAGAATCCATCCAGTTGAAACTAATATGCAATTTCTTTCATAAATGATATAATAACTCATCATCATCATCGTCATCATATTAATTAATATAAAAACTCTTGCATCATATATATCATCACCAACGGTTTTCATACAAAGATATCATTGAGTTCAACATGGTAATGATATTATAAGCGTTCATAACACCACAAAAGCAAATCACTCTTTGAGATTAAGTTCAGGACAAAGAACACGAACATGAGAGGACAAGTACTAAGAGCATGAACTAGCTAATTAATCACTCCTGCTGCTCTCTCTCAGGTAAAATAGCATAGAACATGTATAGCCTTGCTGATTCATCATATTGGAGCATGCAGATGAACCTGTCTCCTAATCGTGGGTTGCGCTTCTGATTGCTGCCCCCTAGTACTTCTCTGTGATCGTTCACAATTTTGCTCCAGTCTTTTACTATTAAGCATTCCTCGCTATTAGAAATCCTGAATGCACTAAAGTGCATTGTAGGATATCTTGGCCGTAAGCTAACAATATTCATGGTACCTTTAGTCTCGATCCAATCAGGCACAACATTCATCGGGAGTCCCTGTTGAAGAACATCGTATAGTAACATACTTAGCAATGAAGTTTAGCTTAAAAAAATAATGTATGCAAAAGATGCACTGAGGAGAAATAGTAGAAATCTTACCATCTTTCCTAAATATATGTGACCGTAGTTCAGTACGAACACTATTGGTCGCATGTTTTGAGTACTAACATTTCTAAGTGCAGGAAAGAAATTTGTCTTGACAGCATCAAGATCCTCAAGCCATGAAACATAATGACTTGTCTCCTCGCAGTTTAGTTCAGCCCCGGGACAGTGGACGGTCCTGTCTACCAAGCGCCGGACATGTTTGCTTGATTGGAAGTAAGCTGTCAATATAAATTGAGATCTATTAATTATTCAACTGGTTCAAATAATCTCATATCGAAGACATAAATATGGTTGAGAAACTCACATAATGGTAGAACTGGAGGCGTCTGCACATTGACCCAGATGTCTTTATTACCTTCAATATCATCTTCCGGACGAATATCAAAGGTGATAACCATATCAGGCTCAAATGCATAAGCCTTGCATAGTGCTTGCCAAGTTTTGCATTCAAAATAGGTGTATGTGTCTGCATTGTATAATTTGACGTTGAAGGTATAACCATGCTCGGTCTTCAAGTAAACTCTTTTTACCTCCATAGTTTCGTTAGGACTGAAACCTATCTTATCCAAGACAAAAATTCTTGCATGGCAGGGGATACGCTAGTAGAATAGTGAAAAATTAAAATTAAAAGGTGAAGCAAATGAAGCATAAGTCATGCTTAATTACGAAAAAAGACTTGTCGTTGTGACTTACTGTATCCACTTCGAAGTTCTCATCCAGCTTGATGCTGAAGCGTCTATCATCAACTAGAAAATTTCTGCCGCACAGGCCGCGCTGGTCTTCGTAGTATTCGCACATAATGAAATCGTGTTCTACGTCAGACGACATTTGTATGTTCATAGGTGAAACATTAAACACTTATTAGTTTTATTAATTCAACTAGTTCAACTAATTAATTGAACTAATTCAACTAAGCACTTACGAAGAATATACCTAATTAATTGAACTAATTCAACTAACTAGTTCAACTAATTAATTCAACTAAACTAGTTCTATTAATTTTCTTACTAAAAATAAGGTAGCTAGTTCTATATAATAAAATGTTAATTAGATAATGAAATCTCATATAACTAAATTAAATATATATCTAACATATAATTTATATCTAATATCTAACATATGTTCATATATAGGTGAAACATTAAACACTTACTAGTTCTATTAATTCAACTAAATAAACTAGTTCTATTAATTCAACTAAGCATTTACTAAAAATAAACTAGTACTATTAATTTCTTACTAAAATAAAGTAGGTAGTTCTATATAGTAATATTTTGATTAGATCATCAAATCTCATATACCTAAATTTTCTTACTAAAAATAAACTTGTTCTATTAATTTTCATACTAAAAATAAACTAGTTATATTAATTCAACTAGTTCAAATCTCATATATATACCTAATTAATATCTAGCTATACTAATTCAACTAGTTCAACTTGTTCTAATTCATGTAAAATATATTTGACATTAATATTTAACATCTTTTCCATATAATTCATCTAACATTAACATTCTAACATTATTATCTACGTAATTTATCTAACATTAATCTAAACAACAGAAAATAGAAAATAAGTAAAAACAATGTGTGTGTGTGTGTGTGTGTGTGTGTGTGTATGTGTGTGTGTACGAGCGGGGGGCGGCGGCGTACGGGCGGCGGCGGCGACGACGGGGACGGGCGCGGCGGGCGAGAGGCGGGCGGCGACGGGCGCGGCGGGCGACGGCGGTGACGGCGACGACGGGTGGCGGGGGCGACGGCGGTGACGGCGACGACGGGTGCGGCGCGGCGACGACGGCGGGGGCGGCGCGCGATGGGCGACGGGCGCGGCGAAGAAGTTGGATCGAGAAGAAGTACTGGTGGTCGATGAAACTGATTTTTTTGTAAGTGCCATATATATAGGAGGGGTCTTTAGTACCGGTTGGAGCCACCAACCGGTACTAAAGGCCAATTTTCGCCAGGCCAAGGGGCGGGAAACGACCCCTTTAGTACCGGTTCGTGCCACGAACCGGTACTAAAGACCCCCCCTTTTGTACCGGTGTGGTGGAGCCACCAACCAGTACTATTGGTTGTGCGCTGCCACCGGCGGTGCACAATGTTTAGTCCCACCTCGCCGAGCGAAGGGCAGTTGCACTGGTTTATAAACCCAGCCGCGCCTGCTCCTTCGAACTTCTCTATATAGAAGGCTTCTGGGCCTAACTAGGCGCGCTGCCATGTGAGTCTGCTGCCCCTTCTGGGCCTGCATTTGCTCACACCCTAGGTCTGGCAGGCCCACTGGCAGCTGCCCCAACAAATTTTTTATATAGTTTTTTCTTTTCTCATTATTTATTTTCTTCTATTTATTTTTGAGTAAATTTTTTATATAGTTTTTTTCTTTTCTGCATTATTTATTTTCTTCTATTTATTTTTGAGTAATTTTTTTATAGTTTTTTCTTTTCTGCTTTATTTATTTTCTTCTATTTCCAGTTTGTACACGAAGTGCGTCCCAGTTTTTGCCGTGACCCTCTCTACTCTTTCGCACATGCTATGCGGGTGAAATGATGATACCATGCCAAGATTCAACATTTTCAGAAGTCATTTTGTAGTGATTTTCAATTTCACGGTCATTTAGCTCTCTAAACAATTAGGTAAATGACCGAAAAACAACAAATGATGTCAGAACATGTTGGAAATTGATAACGTCGCTTTGAATGCTACATACTGAACACAAAAGAAGTCCGGAGTTCAAATAAGTTTAAAAAAACATTGAAGTGCCCGTGTAACAGATGAGTTCTCGTCCGAAACCCTGATACTCCGAAAGAGTTTGTCCAGTTTGTACACGAAGTGCGTCCAGTTTTTGCCGTGACCCTCTCTACTCTTTCGCACATGCAATGCAGGTGAAATAATGATACCATGCCAAGTTTCAACATTTTCAGAAGTCATTTTGTAGTGATTTTCAATTTCACGGTCATTTAGCTCTCTAAACAATTAGGTAAATGACCGAAAAACAACAAATGATGTTAGAACATGTTGGAAATTGATGACGTCGCTTTGAATGCTGCATACTGAACACAAAAGAAGTCCGGAGTTCAAATAAGTTTAAAAACATTGAAGTTCCCGTGTAACAGATGAGTTCTCGTCCGAAACCTTGATACTCCGAAAGAGTTTGTCCAGTTTTCACACGAAGTGCATCCAGTTTTTGCCGTGACCCTCTCTACTCTTTCGCACATGCTATGCGGGTGAAATGATGATATCATGCCAAGTTTCAACATTTTCAGAATTCATTTTGTAGTGATTTTCAATTTCATAGTCATTTAGCTCTCTAAACAATTAGGTAAATGACCGAAACACAACAAATGATGTCAGAACATGTTGGAAATTGATGACGTCGCTTTGAATGCTACATACCGAACACAAAAGAAGTGCGGAGTTCAAATAAGTTTAAAAAACATTGAAGTACCCGTGTAACAGATGAGTTCTCGTCCGAAACCCTGATACTCCGAAAGAGTTTGTCCAGTTTGTACATGAAGTGCGTCCAGTTTTTTCCGTGACCCTCTCTACTCTTTCGCACATGCTATGCGGGTGAAATGATGATACCATGCCAAGTTTCAACATTTTCAGAAGTCATTTTGTAGCGATTTTCAATTTCATGGTCATTTAGCTCTCTAAACAATTAGGTAAATGACCGAAAAACAACAAATGATGTCAGAACATGTTGGAAATTGATGATGTTGCTTTGAATGCTGCATACTGAACATAAAAGAAGTCCGGAGTTCAAATAAGTTTAAAAAACATTGAAGTGCCCGTGTAATAGATGAGTTCTCGTCCGAAACCCTGATACTCTGAAAGAGTTTGTCCAGTTTGTACACGAAGTGCGTCCAGTTTTTGCTGTGACCCTCTCTACTCTTTCGCACATGCTATGCAGGTGAAATGATGATACCATGCCAAGTTTCAACATTTTCAGAAGTCATTTTGTAGTGATTTTCAATTTCACGGTCATTTAGCTCTCTAAACAATTAGGTAAATGACCGAAAAACAACAAATGATGTCAGAACATGTTGGAAATTGATGACGTCGCTTTGAATGCTGCATACTGAACACAAAAGAAGTCCGGAGTTCAAATAAGTTATTAAAAATAAAAAAGAGGTGCAATGCTGGTTAATTTGCTTCAAGCCATTCGGAATATTGTAGACTGCACTGCACATAGCTCAGTGCAATCTATGCTATTCCGCAAGGCTTGAAGCTAATCAACATGAAGGTGAGCATTGCAACTCTTCGTCATTGTCTGTGCACTCACGGCTTATAAACCGCTCATACTACCTCTCTCTTGGCGAGGTGGGACTAAAAATCACCTTACTAAGAAACTCTAGTACCGGTTCAGGGCATGAACCGGTACTAAAGGTCTTTGTGGGGGCCCCAGCCTGACCATAGCCTGACATAGCCTCATTAGTACCAGTTCGTGGCATGAACCGGTACTAAAGGTTGCCCACGAACCGGTACTAATGATGCCCGCCCGCCTAGCCGTTGGAACCGGCACTAATGGTCACATTAGTGCCGGCTCAAATTCAAACCGGCACTAATGTGCTTCACATTTGACACTTTTTTACTAGTGTATCTAGGTATGATCATGTATATAGGCATCACGTCCGAGACAAGTAGACCGACTCCTGCCTGCATCTATTACTATTAGTCCACTCATCGACCGCTATCCAGCATGCACCTATAGTATTAAGTTAAAGAAAACAGAGTAACGCCTTAAGCAAGATGACATGATGTAGAGGGATAAACTCATGCAATATGATGAACCCAAAGCAAGATGACATCTTGTTATCCTCGATGGCAACAATACAATGCGTGCCTTGCTGCCCCTACTGTCACTGGGAAAGGACACCGCAAGATTGAACCCAAAGCTAAGCACTTCTCCCATTGCAAGAAAGATCAATCTAGTAGGCCAAACCAAACTGATAATTCAAAGAGACTTGCAAAGATAACCAATCATACATAAAAGAATTCAGAGAAGATTCAAATATTGTTCATACATAGACTTGATCATGAACCCACAATTCATCGGTCTCAACAAACACACCGCAAAAAGAATATTACATCGAATAGATCTCCACAAGAGAGGGGGAGAACTTTGTATTGAGATCCAAAAAGAGAGAAGAAGCCATCAAGCTACTAACTATGGACCCGTAGGTATGAAGTAAACTACTCACACTTCATCGGAGGGGCTATGGTGTTGATGTAGAAGCCCTCCGTGATCGATGCCCCCTCCGGCGGAGCTCCAGAACAGGCCCCAAGATGGGATCTCATGGATACAGAAAGTTGCGGCGGTGGAATTAGGGTTTTTGGCTCCGTATCTGATCATTTGGGGGTACATAGGTATATATAGGAGGAAGGAGTACGTCGGTGGAGCAACAGGGGGCCCACGAGGGTGGAGGGCGCGCCTGGTGGGGGTAGGCACGCCCCCCCTACCCCGTGGCCTCCTCTTTTGTGTCTTGACATAGGGTCCAAGTCTCCCGGGTCTTGTTCGTTGAGAAAACCACGTTCCCGAAGGTTTCATTCCGTTTGGACTCCGTTTGATATTCCTTTTCTTCGAAATCCTAAAACAGGCAAAAAACAGCAATTCTGGGTTGGGCCTCCGGTTAATAGGTTAGTCCCAAAAATAATATGAAAGTGGATAATAAAGCCCAATAATGTCCAAAATAGTAGATAATATAGCATGGAGCAATCAAAAATTATAGATACGTTGGAGACGTATCACCTATATATTCCCATATATCCCCAAACCAACAGAGTCATCCACAAAAACACTTTTGCACCATCGCATGGTTCTATACCCGTGAGATCCCATCTAGGGACTGTCGGGACCCCGATCCTAAGTCACACCGATCTAGCATGTAACACTTCATAGCACTTTGTGGCCTCACGCATGGTACTCCCACGGGTGCCACCTTACCTGGCTCAGGACGTTTGCGCCTTTTGGCTCACGTATATGATATTGTTGCTAGCACCCATATGACAGAGAACCCGGGCCGACATGACTAGTCGTGAACCCAAAGTGGCACTAACTTACAGGGACAGGCATACATGAATCAACCACGAGCATGTCGGTCAACAGTGTATGAATCTGGCTGTAGCACTGGGCTAACAGGACTCCGGGAACCCGGGCTGTAGCAGGCTAGGCAGGACTCTGGATGTCACCGCATGACATTTCCCCGAAGGGACAGACACATGAACGAAGTGAATCACATGTCGGCCAGTCAAGAGTTCCGGAGCAGTAGTGCTGGGCTAGCAGGACTCCGGTGAACCGGGTTGTAGCGGACTACTATGGCTCATGGAAGCACAAGACTACATTTCCCCATAAGAGAGGCTACCAGAGGTAAACAACTAGGTTGTCGGATCCCACACATAGCAATACACGTTACACATACACATAACATGCAAGTATGTGCTGTACAACATGGCATCACAACATAACTCAAACTCATATAGATAAAGGCCCAGAAGAGCCACATAGCATTCAATACAAACAGGGGTCTCATGACCCATCATTCAGAGCATACAAGCAAGGGAAGCATTACATGTCTGAGTACAGACAACTACAAAAGGAAAAGACTAAGAAGCCTGACTAAACACGACCCTCCCAAGGGTACAAGATCGTAGCTGGGATACAGGCTACTCGTCGAAGTCACTAGTGTAACCAACTGCAAAACATAAATAAGCAAACATGAGCACAAAGGTACTCAGCAAGTCGTACATCAGAACTATCTACATATGCAACATTATCAACAAAAGGGGGTGGTGGTGGTGGAGTTTTAACGGCAGCAAGCCAGCTTTGACTCAGTGGCTAACCTATACTATGAGTATCAAAAACTTCTTTGTGGTGAGAAGACGCACACAAGTCCACATATTCACCATATCAATACTCCACTATGGATCCGTTCCCATCTCCCTACGAGAAGGCCATCCATAGCAATCACACTTATCTTGTGGATTTTAGAGTATCCACTTCAAGTTGTCTATGTACTACATAAGTTCTCCAAGTTTCCATATCCGAGGAAAACGGCTATTCAAATAGATAATGTTAACCCTGCAGGGGTGTACTTCTTCACACACGCTCTCGCCACTTATAGCCCTGTACACGTCATGTACCTCGGCAACCTTCAAGCGGAAGACGGGCGAGGGTGTCAGCCATGACCTGACTAACCACACGAGTCTCTCATCCAGGTTTATCGCCTATTCGGGTTCCATCCGCAAGGAGATCCGACCGGGGTGTCGCTCACGGCCCCAAACGATGTGTGCAAGGTTCCCAAGCCCACCATCCAGGTGCCACTTGGTACACCGTGCCATGGTGCCTAGTCTGTCCCAAGCCCGTCCCGTCAGACACCACCTGGTACACAAATAGAACTACCTACAAACCCCAGAAACTAGTTGCAACTCCTGGACAGAGATCAAGTGGATTAATAAGCCGAGAGGGGCCGGATAACCGGAACCCAATGTGTGGTAGTAACTGGACTTGGATAACATACACAGAACTCAGTGCTTAAGGACAGTTCCAATGAGACAACCCACCATGTACTCCTACATGGCCTCTCATCGCTACCTTTACCAAAACGTGTTCACATACTTAGCCTTTACCGGTAGGACATGTTCACCACTCCGATTCATTCCCGATGAATCAGACCTGACACAACTCTAAGCATAGCTGGCATAAAGAAAACAAGCATGGATGAGTAGGCACATCAAGGCTCAAGCAACTCCTACTCATGCTAGTGGGTTTCAACTATTTACTGTGGCAATGACAGGTCATGCAGAGGAATGGGTTCAGCTACCACAGCAGAAAGTAGCAGTTTGAATCGTTGTTGTCCTAATGTAGTATAAGGAGCAGGAGCAAGAGAGTGGGATTTATCGAAATGCTCAAGGGGGGTTGCTTGCCTGATAGATCCACGAAGAAGCACTACTCCCCAGACAGGTACTCGGGACACCTTCCGGAGTAGAACCTATCGAGAAGGGACGGTGCCGGCAATCAATAACAACCATATGCAACAATATGATGCATGAAGATGACATTTCAAAGATTCTTGATTTGCCCTAATGCATCTAGCATCAATTTGGTTGAAGTCCATATGAACCAACGGTTCATATGAAAACCCCAAATTAAATATATAACATGCCATTATTACGTTTTCACTTATACAGCAAGTATAAGTTGGTTTTTCATGCATGTAACTGGCATAAATGGATTCCTTGCATTTTTCTGATGATTTTTGATATATAAATTATTTCATTCTGAGCTACGGTTTAATTTCTAGGAATTTTAGAAGTTTTAAATATTTTCTGAAATTCTCTGAATTATTTAAAATCCAGAAAATCAATTACTGCGTCAGCGTGACGTCACAGAGGCATCAGCAGGGGTGACCAGGTCAAACCTGACGTGTGGGGGCCACACGTCAGTGACACTAGGGTTAACCCCGAGTCAAACCTGGGCTGATTAGCTTTGACTAAGCCCTGGGGCCCACTGTCAGCGGCTGGTGGGGTGGATTAGGCTGCGGGATTAGCGCTAATGACAGCCATGTCGGCCTCGCCGGAGTTCGGCCGGCGACGACCAAACCGCGCGGCGGACGCTCGCCGGAAACGCTGCTCCGGCATCCATTCGACGCGCTGATGGGTGCTGAGGGTGGCTGGCGCTCGCGAGCATCTAACGGAGCAGGGCTCGCGGCGGCGGCCGGAGATCGGTTGATGCAGAGTTGGGGCTGCAGCGCTTGAGCGAGCAAACGGAGTGGCTAGGCGGCCTCCTGGAGGAGCCAGGAGCGTGTCAGTGCCCCTGTAGCGAGTAGGAGAGGCTCTAGAGCGCGGCTCGCCGGCCATGGCGGACGGCGGCCTCGGTTTCACGGGCGATGAGGCTAGAGGAAGAAATCGAGCAGGGAAGGATGGGGGAAACGACCAGTAGCTCACAGCGGTTCTGTTGGTGCAGCTGGCGATCTCGGGGAGGCACTGGAGCGAGCGGAGCAACGAGGAGGATCTCCGGCGGCCGGCGATGGAAACGAAGACAGTGGCGTCGCTTCCGGCGTTCCGCGGGCGCGTGACTCGGTGGAGAGAATGAGGGCGTTGAGGCGAAGCTCGTGGGCACGTCGGAGAGGCGAGGGGAAGGTAGTGGCCGCAGTGGTGCTTGTCGGCGGCGACGAGCGTGCTCGGGTGTGCTGCGGTGAGAGGACAAAGGAGGGGGAGGAGCGAGAAGGAGTGAGAGGGGGGTCAAGGAGACTGCGTGGCGTCGTCCTAGGCGTTGAGGCAGCGGCGGGAAGCAGGAGGTGGCCGGGCGTGCACCGGCGTGTGGCGGCCACGCGCTCGGCGTCCTCCTGGCGGGAGGTAAGTGGTGACTGGCAGAGGCCAGGGGGCTAGGCCTCTACTGGGCCGGCTGGGGTGCCAGGTAAGCCAGGCCTCAGGTAAGTGTTTTCTATTTTTTGTTTTCTTTTTCTATTTCTGACATTTGTTTTGACTCTAAAAGAAATGTTAAAACATTTCCATAAATGCTGAAAATATCTGTGGCATCTAGATATAATATTCCAGAGGCCCTCACCAATTCCCAACATTTTTGGAGCCATTAAAATATTTATATAATTTAAACAGCTCCAAATCAAATATTTATGCATTGATTCAAAAATCCAAAATGTGTAGCAAAAATGTGCATCACCTCTGGTTGTTGTTCCCAACATTATCCAAAGAGCATGAACATTTTTGAAGAGCATTTTGGGTTCATTGAAAATCCATTTTAAAGTTGAACCTATTGGAAAAAACTTTGGTGCTAGGGTTTGCAACTTCCCCATTTCAATTGTCATTTGAAATTTAAACATGATGCACAAAGCAAGCCTAGGTCATACCAGAACTAGGTATGTGACAACCCGCCCCCACTCGAAAAAATCTCATCCCGAGATTCAGGAGTTGGCGGAAAGAAAGCGGGGTACTCAAGTCGAAGATGATCTTCTCGCTCCCAAGTAGCTTCTCTCTCGGAATGATGAGACCATTGAACCTTGAGAAACTTGATGTTATGACATCGAGTGACACGCTCTACTTGATCCAGAATGCGAACGGGGTACTCTCGATAAGTGAGGTTATCTTGGAGATCAAGCGTTTCGTGGTCCACTCCGCGGATGGGATCCGAGAAGCAACGCCTGAGTTGAGAGACGTGGAAGACATCATGAACTCAAGAAAGATGTGGGGGTAGTTCCAACTGGTAGGCAACCTCTCCTCGTTTAGAGAGAATGCGAAAAGGACCAATGTAACGAGGAGCCAACTTGCCCTTGATACCGAAACGATGGGTACCCTTCAAAGGAGTAACCCGAAGGTAAGCCTTGTCGTCAACTTCATAAGCCACTTCCTTATGACGACGGTCATACTGGCTCTTTTGACGAGATTGGGCTGTTTTCAAATTCTCACGAATGATGCGAACTTGCTCTTCTGCCTTCTGGATCATATCCGGTCCAAAGAATTGTCTTTCACCGGTTTTTGACTAGTTCAAAGGTGTTCGACATCTTCGTCCATACAGAATCTCGAAGGGTGCTTTCTTAAGACTGGATTGGTAGCTATTGTTATAAGCAAACTCGGCAAAGGGAAGACATTTCTCCCAATCCATACCGAATGAGATAACGCAAGCTCTAAGCATGTCTTCGAGAATTTGGGTGACCCTTTCCACCTGACCACTTGACCGAGGGTGGAAAGCAGTACTGAAAGAAAGATGAGTTCCCATGGCATTCTGGAAACTTTCCCGGAAATGAGAGGTGAAAAGACTGCCACGGTCTGAATTGATCTCTAGTGGAACACCATGGAGTGACACTATTCGGGAGATATATAAGTCAGCGAGCTGACTAGCAGTGATACTCTCTCGAACAGGTAGGAAGTGAGCCACTTTGGAAAGACGATCAATGACTACGAAGATAGCATTATTCCCTTTCTTGGTCCTGGGAAAGCCGGTGATGAAGTCCATACCAACTTTGTCCCATTTCCACTCGAGAATAGCTAAAGGTTGAAGGGTGCCAGCAGGTCTCTGATGCTCTGCCTTAACGCGATGACAAACGTCACAGTTGGCAATATACTGAGCGATTTCTCTCTTCATCCTAGTCCACCAGAACCTCTGGCGTAGGTCCTGATACATCTTTGTACTACCGGGATGAATCATGAGAGGGGATTCATGGGCCTCCTTAAGGATCAGTTGCTGCATCTGTTGACATTTGGGAACCACCAAACGGTTACCAAAGTAAACAACACCTCGTTCATCCATAGAGAAATAGCCAGCAACTCCCTTGGAAATATTCTTCTTGATTCTGGAAATTCCCGTATCATGCTTCTGAGCCTCTATGATCTGATCCGTAAGGGTAGGTTTCGCCACCAAGGTAGAAAGGGAACCATGAGGAGCTATGTGAAGGTTAAGCTTATAGAATTCCTCATGGAGGGGTGGTTGACATTGTTGCAACATGAGGTTGTTGCAATAGGATTTATGACTTAAAGCATCAGCCATGACATTGGCTTTGCCTGGGGTGTAGGTGATTCCTAAGTCATAATCCGAGATCAACTCCAACCAACGTCTCTGTCTGAGATTCAGATCCGGCTGGGTGAAGATATACTTGAGACTCTGATGGTCAGTGTAGATTTCGCAACGGTTACCAAGAAGGTAATGTCGCCAAGTCTTAAGTGCATAGACTACGGCTACAAGCTCCAGATCATGTGTAGGATAATTTTCCTCATGTGGATGCAACTGTCGAGATGCATCGGCAATCAGATGACGATCCTACATAAGAATGCAACCTAGTCCTTGACGCGAAGCGTCGCAATAGATAACAAAGTCTTTAGTGAAATCCGGTGGCACGAGTATGGGCGCAGAAGTCAGGAGTCTTTTCAGTTCCTGAAAACTGTGCTCACACTGTGGGGTCCACTGAAACCTTTTATCTTTCTTGAGAAGTTTCGTGAGGGGTTTGGCCACTTTGGAGAAGTTTTGAACGAAGCGGCGACAATAACTGGCTAGACCAAGGAAACTCCTAACTTGTTTGACCGTTTCGGGTGGAGTCCAATCGAGAACGGCTTCGACTCTCTCGGGATTGACAGCAATGCCCTTACCAGAGATCACGTGGCCCAGATAGGTCACTTCTGGCAACCAAAATTCACACTTAGAGAACTTGGCATAAAGGCGGTGCTCTCTGAGTTTTTCTAACACAAGCCTAAGATGTTCGGCATGCTCTTCATCGTCCTTCGAGTAAATAAGAATATCATCGAGATAAACCATGACAAACTTATCTAAGTACTCCATAAAGATCGAGTTCATCAAGCGGGAGAAAGTAGCTGGAGCATTGGTTAGGCCGAAAGACATCACGGTGTACTCGTATTAACCATAACGAGTGACAAAGGCCGTTTTGGGGATGTCCCCATTCCTGATCTTGATTTGATGGTAGCCTAACCTCAAATCCATCTTGGAAAAGACTGAGGATCCAGCGAGCTGATCATCCAGGTCGTTGATCTTGGGGAGCGGATACTTGTTCTTTATCGTGACCAAATTAACGGGACGATAATCTACAACCATACGATCCGTACCATCCTTCTTTTTGACGAAGAGGACAGGACAAGCCCAAGGAGAAGAACCGGGACGGATGAAACCCTTTTGCAAGGACTCATCAAGTTGTTTCTTAAGCTCGGCTAACTCCAAAGGTGCCATCTTGTATGGTCTCCTAGAGATTGGAATAGTTCCTGGGATAAGTTCTATGACAAACTCTACATCTCTGTCAGGTGGGACACCTGGCAGTTCTTCTGGAAAAACATCCGGGAAGTCACGGACTACCGGAATATCTTCAAGGTCTGGAAGAGGGCTGTCATTAAGAGAATAGAGTTGACGCCTTGCAACTCTAGTAGAGACAGTGACTATTTTGCCAGATGGATGTGTAAGTTGAACAGATCTAATGTAACAATCGATCTTGGCATGCTGAGCTGTCATCCAGTCCATACCCAAGATGATGTTAATATCTGAAGACTTGAGAGATATCGAAGAAGCAAGGAATACCAGTCTATCAACAAGGATTTCATTACCATGGCTTACCTTGGAGGTTTGCCATTTGGAACCAGGAGTCTGGATTATGAGTGGAGTTGGCATATCACAAAATGACATGTCGTGCAACCGAGCATAACCTTCGGATATGAAGGAGTGGGATGCTCTAGTATCGAACAGAACTGAAGTGGGGTGACAATTGACAAGAAGTCTGTCGGCGTTCTGGGAACGGGGGTCCCCAGACTTGCCTGTCTGCGGCCTGCGGCATGGCTCAAAAGGGGGGCCCAGCGCGGCCCATCTTCACCAACACAAACCCAAGACCCTCGCGAGGGGCCAAGCCTCGCGGATGACGCGGAGCTTCCTCAGGCACGGCCTCGTCAGGCTGGCTCACGAGGAGGCGGAGAGATCAAGGCGGGGTACCTCACGAGGTGCCCGTGACGCAAGCCATGACGACCAAGGGCGCCAGGCGGGTGCCAGCCCGCGCAGTGTCCTCCTTTCCTCTTTGGTGCAAAGGGGGCAAGCGCAGCCGCGGAGTACCGAGGCATCAGGCAAAGGTTGCCATTTCGGTGCAACGAGACCAAGACCAGGAGGACTACGAGACGGAGGTCACCATGGAGCCCAAGACGGCGTCATCACCAGAGCTTTGCGCAGGCGAAGACTACTTTTGTCAGGATAGCTAGTACTAGCTGTCCCCTTTCAAATTAGCCCGCCATTGTTGGCTCCCTTCCCGCTCGATATTTGGGAAGAGGACCAGGGCCTCTAAAAATAGGATCAGCCACCCGCAAGACACACGGACGACGACGACGACCACACAGACACACAGGGACAGAGAGCTGAAGGGTTCGGAGAAGGAGGCTCTTGATAGAGAGGTTTAGATCAGATAGAGAGAGAGAGAGAAAGGTGACTGAGCTCCTCCCAGCAGTTCATCGCCCCAGCCAAGAACAGACCCTCGCGAGGCTGTTCTTCCTTGTATTGTTCATCATCATCAGCCCAAGAGGCAATCCACCACACCACACACTGGAGTAGGGTATTACACCACAACGGTGGCCCGAACCAGTATAAACCCTGTGTCTCTTGTGTTGTTCTTTCCTTAGTTTAGATCCTAGCAAGGCGGAGGGGTGCAGGTAGGTAGGAGGCGAAATCTCCGCGCGCACCCCAGTGTTCGAACCTCAAGGGTCTGCCGGAACCCGAAATCCGACATTTGGCGCGCCAGGTAGGGGTGCGCCGGGATTCGTCTTCCACCACCCCGTTCTCCTCCGACCATCACGCCCATGTCTGACGCTCGTCGGGCCCGCGCCGAGCGCCGGGCCGCTCGCTTCCCGCGTCGCCCAGACGGCCCCTGTCGGCGGGCGTCCTCGCCGTTCCCCGTCACCTGCCGTCAACGCCGCCACCGGCCCGCGGGGGACGAGCAGCAAGCATCGTCCCAGCATCCGTCCGTGCGCAAGACGGCCGCACCGCAACTCCCTCGCTCACCCCAGCTGGTTCTTCGTCCCGCGCTCCGCGCACCCATGGAGGCTCGAGCTGCTCATCGCGGCAAACGAGCTCCTGCGCTACCCCCGTCAACGACGTCTACAAGAATGGCTCGACCGCGTCGCCGAGCTCGTCCGCCGCAGGGGGCTCTCCTGTGCCGTCCGTTCCGCTGCACCGCACCCCGCCGCGCGGCAAGCTCCGGGCGCCCCACGCCTCCTCCTCAAGAAGGCGCCATGGCTCCAAGGCGCGTGGCCCCTGGGCGGAACCCGCTCCGTCAGGTGCCAGCGCGCAAGAGCAGAGCTGCAAGAAGTCCCTCGCCCGCAAGAAGCTGCCCGGGCGCTCCCTGCTCCAGCACGTCGCGACCATGCTCCTGCTCCCGCGCGTCAAGACCCCGCGCTGCTCCCAGCTGCAGCGCGTGGGGACATGCAAGACCAAGCTCCCCGTCATCCAAGGCCTCCCGTGGCCACAGCAGGCTGTCGCGCCTTCACCGCCGAGCTACGCAGCGTCGCGTGGCCCGGCAAGTTCAAGCCAGACTTGCCTCCTCGCTACGACGGCACGGCTGACCCTGCGGAGTTCCTCCAGCTCTACGAGCTGGGCATCGAAGCTGCCAACGGAGACGAGAAGGTCATGGCGAACTGGTTCCCCATGGCACTCAAGGACGGGGCCCGCACCTTCCTGAACCTGGCTCCAGGCACAATCTCCTCCTGGGACGAGATGCGCACCCGCTTCATCGCCAACTTCCAAGGCACTCGCGACCGGCCACCCGCCGTGAGCGACATGCGCCGCATCAAGCAACAGCCCGGGGAGACCCTGCAGAAGTACATCCAGCGCTTCAACAACGCACGCCTCAAGATTCCCAAGGTGACTGAGGAGGCCATCATCTCAGCCTTCTCCGACGGCGTGCGACGTCAAGATGAAGGAGGAGCTGGCGATGCATGAAGACCTGTGCACTTCCTTGGAGCTGTTCAACCTGGCAACCAAGTGCCAGGGCTGAGGAAGGGCGTCTCTCCCTCCTCGAGCTGCCTGCCGCGACCCAGAAGAGAAGAAGCCCAAGGCCAAGGATGTGAAGCGCAAGGGGGCTGCCGTGCTCGCGGCAGAACCAGACACCAAGCGGGGCAGAGATCAGCCCGAACCTTCCAAGGGCAGCCGGTACTGTGTGTACCATGACCTCCACACCACAACACCAACGAATGTCAAGAGCTCCGAGCCGTGCGAGAAGGAAGGATCGGCCGTCGCCCTGACCGCAGTGACCGGGGCTACGGAGGAGGAGGAAGGAACGCAGGACGCTGGGAAGACCGTGCCCGCGCCAAGGGTGGTGCGATCAACCTCGCGAGGATCGCTGGCAAGACCCGCCTCGCGAGGGATGGAGGGATCAGCCTCCGAGAGGAGATCAGCCTCGCGAGGATCGCCCGCAAGGCAACGCAGGCCCCCACCGCTGCCGCCGCAGCCAAGGAGAAACGAGGACCGCCACCAGGACGAGGAGGCTGGGGGCTTCCAGGAGCCGCGCGCGATCGCCTGCATCCTGGGCGGGGCACAAGCCCCAGCCTCTCAGCGCATCTTCAAGCAGTTCGCCCGCGAAGTGAACAGTCCTCCCCAGGCTCGAAGCCACGCGCCCTCTCAGGTGGTCGGCGTGCGCCATCACGTTCAGCTCAGCAGATCAGCTCAAGTGTGCGGCTACAGCCGGAGTCCTCCCGATGCTTTGTTCCCCAATCATCAGCAATGTGGTGGTCACCAAGACCCTCATCGATGGGGGCAGGGCTCAACGTCCTGTCCGTGAGAACATTCAACAACCTCCAAGTGCTACAGACGCCTTTCAGCCAACCAAGCTCTTCCAATTATCACCGGACGACTCACGTCGCCGATTGGGCAGTCCGCCTCCCGTCACCTTCGGGCATGCGACAAACTCGACCAGCTCATCACTTGACGCTCCTACATTGCCTACGTACCAACGCCATCCTTGTACAGCGCTGGCCAAGTATGGACCGTATACTCACCACGGCACACATCCTCAAATGCCAAAGCAGTCATCACGGTGCCCTGTGAAGAGAAGGACGCGGTGTGTTCCCTGGAACGAGCCTTTCAGGCCGCGTCACTGGAAGACCCGGATCGTGGAAGCAGGAGGCCTCCCGAGAACCCCCTAAGAAGAAGAAGACATCGTCCGGCCCGGACCACTCAGGAGGCAGGCCCCTCTGGGCCGCGCCTGCCCAGGGGGAACCTCCTTCCATCGCATAGGAAAGCGCGCCGCGCCCTCCTCATGCAGGGCTCGGGGGCTCTCCCCTGGAGGGCCACCGACCTAGCTAGGTCACGAGGGAGCGCTTGGGCACCACATGGAGGCGTGTTTCGAAGCACGTTTCCCTCAGAGAAGGAGCAAGGAAGGAGATCCAGACCCTCAGGAGTTCGTCAGCAAGGCCATTCAGGAGCTACAGGAGTCAAGAGTCATGAAAGGCGGCCGCCGCCTACCAGCAGTGGCTCCCCATCCAGGCGAGGATGGTGGGCTGCGCGTCTGCATCGACATACCAGGGCTCAACCGAGTCGCCTCTCTGGAGCGCCTCTGGCCCTCGCGAGTGGGGCGCTGCGGAGGCCCACCCCACAGCTACGTTCGCATGCCTTACGGCTTGCCGAACGCGGCTGACGCGTACCAGCGCCTCATTGAGGGGCATCACGGAGGCACGAGAGGCCAGGCGTTCCGCAGCCCTGGCAGGGATGGAAATGGCCCGCGAGGAGCCGCCAGCGCCTCCGGAGCCTCCCGAGGCCCCTGGGCCTGGGGGCTCGTGAGGATCGGCCCCCGCAGCCCACCGAGCCTGCTACACCAATGCTCCTTCGTCCTCAACATCATCAGGTGAACACCTTTCTAGTTTTACTTCCAGCTGGGAGTGCCCCCCCAGGGCTGCATTATTCCCAAGCCGCGTGGGTCCGTCCCTGCGGCGTGTATCCCTTTTTTATTCCATGTTGTTAGCTTACCTTGTTGGGGGCGCCCCTCGGGCTGCATGATCCCCAAGTTGCTCGGGCCTGACCCAGTGATGTCCGCCTTCCCAGCATCTATTTGAACGAATCCACTCCTTCGCGGCTAATGTGTTTTACCTAGTTGCCTGCTCAGCTGACGCCAACTAACGGAGCTGCTCCCAAACGGCACGACGCTTGCGCATGGGTCCGTGCCTGTAACGCCGACAAACCTGGATGGCTGAGCTCTGGCCGCGGCAGCCCCGCATAGCATCACCTTGTCAAGCCTTCAGTGCCTCACTACCCCTCGGAAGCAACCAACGGCTGACTATCAATTGTCATGGCAATCCCTTGTTTTTTCTATGATGGACCTACAGGACCTCCTGAAGGGGCTGCGTCGGGCGAGGCCCTTGCGGTGTCTCCTTCGCTCTCGTCCGCGCGAACCGCTTGCACGTTAAAGGGGGGGTGCCTAAGCATCGCGATTCAGGGCTCCTACTGGCTCTCCAGCCCTTACCCTCTGGCCTTGACCATGGCATCATGACCTGGCATACCAGCGATGGCTGAGACTTGCTCAAGGGCCAGGACCCGAGGATGTAGAGCAGAAAGGGGAGCAAAGGCGAGGGCGAAGAGACACACGAGGACCTCGCCGAGCAACCTCGCGCCTGCCGATACACGGACCCGGCGACACACCAGAGAGCGGCCCCTGATCCTCGAGATAAGTCATCACCCGGAAGCGCCAGCTACCATGGCACCATCCCCACACCTAATGCCATCCCGTGTTAGAGACGCCGCTCTCCTTTCTCACCAAGCGAAAGCTGCTTGGGCGCCAAAGGGGACCTCCTAAGCATCGTGACTCAGGGGCTCTTACCGGACTTCGGGTCGCTCACCTGCTGGCCTTGACCACGGCATCGCGACCTGGCATACCAGCGACGGCTGAAGCCGCCTTGGGACTGGGACCTGTTGGCGCAGAGCACCAAGCCCTCGTGAGGTTCGAAAGGGAGGACTGAGCTAAGATGGAATGAGCAACTCGCACAATTCTATGACAGGGGTTATATTAATAAAACAGGATCACAGGCACCTTACAAGCCCCCACGGGACGCGTTTTTGATTCCTCGCAGGGAACAGATCCTAAAGGGACACAAACTACGCGCGTCCTGCAAAAGACGCCATCATCAACAGTGGGCCGTCAAGCACCGACGCCAACCCCATCCAGATCAGAGTCGCGGCGGCCTGACGAGCCCGCCCTGCTCCAGGAGCGGTGCCGGCTCGGGGGCTCGTAGCTGTCGTCGCTCGTCTCCGGAGTCGCGAAGAGCTCGCCGGAGTCGCTGGAACCTCCGACGCCTCCACCGCCTGAGGAGCCGCCAAGGGAGCGGTTGGCGGGCCCAGTCCTCGTCGCGGTAGGGTCCTGGCCACCTTCCCCGGAGCAGCACTCCAGCCGGCGCCCGCTCGCATCGAAGACCTTGAAGAGCATCACCGAAGCACCGTTGTAATCCAAGTGGACAGCGAAGACGCCCCTTATCCCGCAAACCCGGGCGATCTCTCTCCAGCCCCGAGTCATGAAGACCTCGCCCGGGGCAACGACCGCGACCTCTGCCTCGGTCGCGAGGGTGCTGCAGCCGGCGTGCTGCAGCCAGAGCTCCAGGGGCTCCCCCTGCGGGATGATGGAGGCGAAGAAGGGAGGAAGGCGGATCCAAGACTGAAGAGGAATGGTGACGTGAAGCACGAACTCTCGGGAGGAGCCCTCGGTGTGGACCCCAGGGGGGACGACCCACACCTTCGTGACCCGCCGGCACCGACGGCGGCGCCGCCCGTGGCGGTCAGCATCAGCTCCTTCAGGGCCCTCGACGTGGGCATACAATGGAAGCGGGAACCCCGGCGGCACCCGCTCGCACCAAGGCCTCGACACCACCTGAAGGGCCCCCTCGCCCGGGCCACGGGGGGCGAGCCGTTTCTTCGGCGGGAGTGGGTCTGGTTCCCCTCGGGGAGCCTTTCCCTTCTCTGCCGTCGAGAACCGGCGGATCGGAGCCATCACAGCAAGATGGAGCAAGGATCGGGAAGAAGGAGAAGCAAGGAGGGATGGACTGGAAGGGCGCGCGCTGTTCCGTACTTATGGCCGGCGAAGGCCAACCGCCTACCTCCACGATTGCAGGTAATCATGACCCACTTTGCATGCAGGGACTTGTCCAATCCGTGCAGTTGCCATGGGGAAGTGGAGGCGCCCACGTCCAATCAACCGCCACGCGGCGCCCAAGGCCGCAGGCTGTTAGGGCCCGCGGCGCTTCGCTCTTGCCCTTCCGCCTCCCTGCACGGCCAAGTCCGGCGCCTTGGGCCCGGGGGCTACTGTCGGCGTTCTGGGAACGGGGGTCCCCAGACTTGCCTGCCTGCGGCCTGCGGCGTGGCTCAAAAGGGGGCCCAGTGCGGCCCATCTTCACCAACACAAACCCAAGACCCTCGCGAGGGGCCAAGCCTCGCGGGGCGGACGACGCGGAGCTTCCTCAGGCACGGCCTCGTCAGGCTGGCTCACGAGGAGGCGGAGAGATCAAGGCGGGGTACCTCCGAGGTGCCCGTGACGCAAGCCATGACGACCAGGGCGCCAGGCGGGTGCCAGCCCGCAGTGTCCTCCTTCCTCTTTGGTGCAAAGGGGGCAAGCGCAGCCGCGGAGTACCGAGGCATCAGGCAAAGGTTGCCATTTCGGTGCAACGAGACCAAGACCAGGAGGACTACGAGACGGAGGTCACCGTGGAGCCCAAGACGGCGTCATCACCAGAGCTTTGCGCAGGCGAAGACTACTTTTGTCAGGATAGCTGATACTTGCTGTCCCCTTTCAAATTAGCCCGCCATTGTTGGCTCCCTTCCCGCTCAATATTTGGGAAGAGGACCAGGGCCTCTATAAATAGGACAGCCACCCGCAAGAGGCGAGAGAGGAGAACAACAAAAGGACAGAGAGCTGAGGTTGGAGAAGGAGGCTCTTGAGAGAGAGAGAGAAGAGAGAGAGAGAAGGGTGACTGAGCTCCTCCCAGCAGTTCATCGCCCCAGCCAAGAACAGACCCTCGCGAGGCTGTTCTTCCTTGTATTGTTCATCATCATCAGCCCAAGAGGCAATCCACCACACCACACACTGGAGTAGGGTATTACACCACAACGGTGGCCCGAACCAGTATAAACCCTGTGTCTCTTGTGTTGTTCTTTCCTTATTTAGATCCTAGCGCGGAGGGGTGCAGGTAGGTAGGAGGCGAAATCTCCACGCGCACCCCAGTGTTCGAACCTCAAGGGTCTGCCGGAACCCGAAATCCGACAACCTACAAACGCCAGAAACTAGTTGCAACTCCTGGACACGGATCAAGTGGATTAATAAGCCGAGAGGGGCCGAATAACCGGAACCCAATGTGTGGTAGTAACTGGACTTGGATAACATATACAGAACTCAGTGCTTAAGGACGGTTCCAATGAGACAACCCACCATGTACTCCTACATGGCCTCTCATCGCTACCTTTACCAAAACGTGTTCACACACTTAGCCTTTACCGGTAGGACATGTTCACCACTCCGATTCATTCCTGATGAATCAGACCTGACACAACTCTAAGCATAGCTGGCATAAAAAAAACGAGCATGGATGAGTAGGCACATCAAGGCTCAAGCAACTCCTACTCATGCTAGTGGGTTTCAACTATTTACTGTGGCAATGACAGGTCATGCAGAGGAATGGGTTTAGCTACCACAGCAGAAAGTAGCAGTTTGAATCGTTGTTTTCCTAATGTAGTATAAGGAGCAGGAGCAAGAGAGTGGGATTTATCGAAATGCTCAAGGGGGGTTGCTTGCCTGATAGATCCACGAAGAAGCACTACTCCCCAGACAGGTACTCGGGACACCTTCCGGAGTAGAACCTATCGAGAAGGGACGGTGCCGGCAATCAATAACAACCATATGCAACAATATGATGCATGAAGATGACATTTCAAAGATGCTATGATTTGCCCTAATGCATCTAGCATCAATTTGGTTGAAGTCCATATGAACCAAGGGTTCATATGCAAACCCCAAATTAAATATATAACATGCCATTATTACGTTTTCACTTATACAGCAAGTATAAGTTGGTTTTTCATGCATGTAACTGGCATAAATGGATTCCTTGCATTTTTCTGATGATTTTTCATATATAAATTATTTCATTCTGAGCTACGGTTTAATTTCTAGGAATTTTAGAAGTTTTAAATATTTTCTGAAATTCTGTGAATTATTTAAAATCCAGAAAATCAACTACTGCGTCAGCGTGACGTCACAGAGGCGTCAGCAGGGCTGACCAGGTCAAACCTTACGTGTGGGGGCCACACGTCAGTGACACTGGGTTAACCCCGAGTCAAACCTGGGCCGATTAGCTTTGACTAAGCCCTGGGGCCCACTGTCAGCGGCTGGTGGGGTAGATTAGGCTGCGGGATTAGCGCTAATGACAGCCACGTCGGCCTCGCCGGAGTTCGGCCGGCGACGACCAAACCGCATGGCGGACGCTCGCCGGAAACGCTGCTCCGGCGTCCATTCGATGCGCGGATGGGTGCTGAGGGTGGCTGGCGCTCGCGCGCTTCTAACGGAGCAGGTGGGAGGCCGTGGGGTGGACGGAGCTCACCGGAGCAGGGCTCGCGGCGGCGGCCGGAGCTCGGTTGATGCGGGGTTGCGGCTGTAGCGCTTGAGCGAGCAAACAGAGTGGCTAGGCGGCCTGCTGGAGGAGCCAGGAGTGTGTCAGTGCCCCTGGAGCGAGCAGGAGAGGCTCTGGAGCGCGGGCTCGCCGGCCATGGCGGACGGCGGCCTCGGTTTCATGGGCGATGAGGCTAGAGGAAGAAATCGAGCATGGAAGGATGGGGGAAACGACCAGTAGCTCACAGCGGTTCTGTAGGTGCAGCTGGCAAGCTCGGGGAGGCACTGGAGCGAGCGGAGCAACGAGGAGGATCTCCGGCGGCCGGCGATGGAAACAAAGACGGTGGCGTCGCTTCCGGCGTTCCGCGGGCGCGTGACTCGGTGGAGAGAGCGAGGGCATTGAGGCGAAGCTCGTGGGCACGTCGAAGAGGCGAGGGGAAGGTAGTGGCCACGGTGGTGCTTATCGGCGGCGACGAGCGCGCTCGGGTGTGCTGCGGGGAGAGGACAGAGGAGGGGGAGGAGCGAGAGGGAATGAGAGGGGGGTCGGGGAGACTGCGTGGCATCGTCCTGGGCGTCGAGGCAGCGGCGGGAAGCAGGAGGTGGCCGGGCGTGCGCCGGCGTGCGGCGGCCACGCGCTCGGCGTCCTCCTGGCGGGAGGTAAGTGGTGACTGGTAGAGGCCAGTGGGCTGGGCCTCTGCTGGGCCGGCTGGGGTGCCAGGTAAGCCAGGCCTCAGGTAAGTGTTTTCTATTTTTTTCTTTTTCTATTTCTGACATTTGTTTTGACTCTAAAAGAAATGTTAAAACATTTCCATAAATGCTGAAAATATTTGTGGCATCTAGATATAATATTCCAGAGGCCCTCACCAATTCCCAACATTTTTGGAGCCATTAAAATATTTATATAATTTAAACAGCTCCAAATCAAATATTTATGCATTGATTCAAAAATCCAAAATGTGTAGCAAAAATGTGCATCACCTCTGGTTGTTGTTCCCAACATTATCCAAAGAGCATGAACATTTTTGAAGAGCATTTTGGGTTCATTGAAAATCCATTTTAAAGTTGAACCTATTGGAAAAAACTTTGGTGCTAGGGTTTGCAACTTCCCCATTTCAATTTTCATTTGAAATTTAAACATGATGCACAAAGCAAGCCTAGGTCATACCAGAACTAGGGATGTGACAGGGACCTTTTCCGGCACCGTGCCGGGGGGGATTCGATCACAGAGGGCCTCTACATAAACTCTATTGCCCTTCCGATGAAGCGTGCGTAGTTTACCACAGACCTATGGGTCCATAGCTAGTAGCTAGATGGCTTCTTCTCTCTTTTTGATTCTCAATACCATGTTATCCTCGATATTCTTGGAGATCTATTCGATGTAATACTCTATTGCGGTGTGTTTGCCGAGATCCGATGAATTGTGGATTTATGATCAACTTATTTGTTGAGGATATAACTCCGAGGTATGACCCGCCCAAGAGGGGCGGGTCATACCATTGGCGACTTAAGGTGAGAATGCCTGGCAAGTCTGAAGAAGACATAGAGGTAGCAGTTCATAAAGTAGGCTTGTTGAAGGCCCAAGACCCGTGTAAGTGCATCTAGTGCCCCTTAGTGATTTTGGTGTATTGAAGACTTATAAGTTAAGGGACTAATGTGTTTATGAGTGTACACAGGTCTATAAATCTACGAGGAGTTTGATATTGATAGAGAAAGTCGACCCCTAAAAATGAAGTTCTTCGTCTGAAGACTTTGTATTACTGAAGACTTTTTGAAGACTTTGAAAGTGAAGAAATTGGTGTGACCTTGAAGACTTGGTTTTCATTTGAGGAACATTAAGCATGAAGACTTTTGTTTTCGTAGTTTCATTTTCTCTTTCTTGAGTCATAGGAAACACCATACTATTAAAGGGGGTCGAGGAAATACTAAAGAAAAATTTCCATGTGATGCTCAACTCAAAATCCTACACCTACCAATCCCTTCGAGTGAAGCCATTGGAAACCTCATACAGTTCAGTCATATTCTTCAGTGACAGAGACGAAGTTCTTCTGGTCTCTGAGGAATTTGTTCTGACTGAGGAGTTAGGTATTCCCAGTGCGGATTGTCTACACAGTGAGGAACATGATAGCCCTGAGGAATTTGAGCCTCAAATTTCCGACCGTTGCTGTGCTACGCGCCAGCTGTCCCTAAATATCTTATCCACCTAACGGTCATATCATTGAAGGGCATTTATGTCTTATCATGTCGGGCTGCTCCCTAGGCTATAAATAGCCGCCCCCTACAACGACTAGCTGGTTGGCTGCTCCGAGAGAAACTGACACTTGTCATTTGAGAGCATCCCATCCTCCGAGGACTTTGAGAGAAAATCATCGAGTGAGGAAAACCCAAACACCTACAAACCCAAAGTGATTGAGCATCACTGAAGAGATTGATCCTGCGTGGATTCGACGCTTGTTACCTTTGAAGACTGTGCTTCTTCCAGATGGTTAGGCGTCATGGTATAGAGCATCCAAGAGGAATTGTGGATCGCTGAGTGACCGAGTTTGTGAAGGTTCGGAAGTCACCTGAAGACTTACCTCGAGTGATTGGGCGAGGTCTGTGTGATCTTAGCTCAAGGAGAATACGGTGAGGACTGTGTGTCCCCAGGTTTAAATACCTAGCCGCTCCAACCAGATGTACAACTGAGACATCAGTTGGAACTGGTCTACCAAATCATTGTCTTCACCAAGCTTACTGGTTCTATTTCCTCAACTCTTTCATTTCCACATTACAGTTGTTGTGTGCTTGTTCATACCTGTTTGAAGACTTTGACTAAAGACTTTCTCAATTTCCTCAGTTCAATTTCTTCAGTCTGTTTGTCTTCATCCTGTGTTATCCTGTTTACGCTTTCTGTACTCTGTGCTTGTCTTCATTTCATCATGATGACTATGCTTGTGTTCTGTTATGTTTACTTTTGAGTACGTATTCCGCTGCTAGTAGTTCTTCACTAAGGAATTTCCTCACCCGCAAATTCCTCAGTGAAGAATTCATAAAAATCGCCTATTCACCCCCCCTCTAGTCGATATAACGCACTTTCAACCCAGAGGTGACTTAAGGCCCAAAGGTGTGAGCCGCCATATGTTGACTTGTTTTGTAAGGCAGATTTAGTTAGAAACCGAGCCGCTCACGTTTGTGTGATCCGGCCGGGACTCTGTAAGCCGCCAGACATCGACCTGTATATAAAGGGGTGACCCGGCGGCAGGCACACTGATACGTCTCCAACATATCTATAATTTATGAAGTATTCATGCTGTTATTTTATCATTCTTGGATGTTTTACAATCATTTTATAGCAACTTTATATCATTTTTTGGGACTAACCTATTGACCCAGTGCCAGTTGCTATTTTTTGCTTGTTTTTTACATCGCAGGGAATCAATATCAAACGGAGTCCAAACACGACGAAAATCCACGGAGATTTTTTTGGGCCAGAAGACTCCCGATGGGCTAAAGAAGCACCTGGGGGTGCCCCGAGGGGGGCACAACCCACCAGGGCATGCCAGGTGCCCTGGCGCGTCCAGGTGGGTTGTGCCTAACTCGATGGCCTCCCGCACCCCTTCTTTGCACTATAAATTCCCAAATATTCGAAAACCCTTCGAGGTTACCCTAGATCAGAAGTTCCACCGTCGCAAGGTCTCTGTATCCGCGAAAACCAATCTAGACCTCGTTCCAGCACCCTGCCGGAGGGGGGGAATCATCTCCGGTGGCCATCTTCATCATCGCGGCGGCCACCACGATGAGGAGGGAGTAGTCCACCCTTGGGGCTGAGGGTTTGTACCAGTAGCTATGTGTTTAATCTCTCTCTCTCTCTCTCTCTCGTGATCTTTATCATGGGCTTTGTTAATATAGTCGGATCATATGATGTTTCTACCCTATATACCCTTGTTATGATGAATTGAATCTTTACCTTTGAAGTTTTGTCTTGTCGGATTGAATATTCAGAGATGAGAACACATGATGTATGTCTTGCAATATGAATACTTGAGGTGACAAATGGGGTATCATATTGATTCACTTGATATGTGTTATGGCATTCAACTCGTGGATTCCCACGGTGATATTGGGGTAATCTATGCATAGGAGTTGATGCACATTTTTATTATCTTTTCCAATAGAAACTTTGGGGGCTCCTTGTAGTTCTTTGTGTGGACTGAGTATTATGAATATGAATTTGCTTTGGTGTTATTCTAGTATGAACTCTTGATTAGATTGATCAAGAAGAATAGCTTGCGTTATTCTAGTACGAACTCTAGGATAGATTGATCAGAAGGAATAGCTTTGAGGTGGTCTCTTACCCTACAAACAATTTCTATCTTTTGTTCTCCGCTAATAGGAACTCGGGAGTGATTCTTTGCTGCACTTTGAGGGATAATCATATGATCCAACTATGTTAGCACTGTTGGGAGACTGCACTAGCGAAAGTACGGACCCTAGGCCTCATTTTTAAGCATTGCAATACCATTTTTATGCCTGTTTAATATTTGTTACCTTTCTGTTTTTATTTATTTAGATTATAAAAATATATTTATACCATCCATATTACACTTTTATCATCATCTCTTCGCCGAACTAGTGCACCTATACAATTCTCCATTGTATTGGATGTGTTGGGGACACAAGAGATTTCTTGTATTTGGTTGCAGGGTGGTTTGGGAGAGACCATCTTCATCCTGCACCTCTCACGGATTGATAAACCTTAGGTCATCCACTTGAGGGAAAATTGCTACTGTCCTACAAAACTCTTCGCTTGTAGGCCCAACACATGTCTACAAGAATAAAGTTGCGTAGTAGACATCACACACAATCGAGGACTAGGTCAAGCATATTTGCTCCCTTGTAATCAAAACTCAAGTAATACAACTAGAAGCAGGACATAGGCTTTTAACTCATTGAGAGGGGCCGAACCTGGGTAAACTCTTTGCGTTCTTTGTCCCGTTCAACCCCTTTAAGCTAACCTAGTACGATGGCTCGACACCTTAGTCCTTTTACTAGGACATCTGCCGTGACAAATCCACGACAGTTGGCGCCCACCATGGGGCCCGAGCAAGGTGGTTTCATGTTCTTGAAGGGTAGCTTCTTAGGGATCAAGGGATATGCTGTGGGCTGGATGAGCAAGAGTCGCCGCGGCAATCTTTACATCGACGATGCGAGATGGGGCCCCGAGGCCGACTCAATCAAGTACGGGTATCGGGTTCCCTTTGGCGGAATTCACGTCTTCATCGACAAGATCAAAGAGTCGGAGCCTGAGTCAGACATCTGTGCCAACACGATCGAGACGTCTCAATGCGCACGACCTGCCAAGATTCAACCCGCCAGGAAGTCTTCTTTTGTTGGTTTTATTCAGGGGCGGATTTCGAAGAAGGTTCTATGTCAGGTGGATAGACAGCCATCTACTTAGGTGATGAGTCCTCAACTAGCGAAACCAAATCGATCTATCAACTGCAAGATGGCGGGCTTGGGGGCTGTTCCGAAGGCGACAATATTCCGGACTCCTAAGAGCCGCTGAGCAGGGCTGCTATTTTCATGGCTGGCACGCAACAGATAATGAATTCATCAACCGCTGCGGCTATGACATCTGATTCAACGACTGCTATGACGGCTGGGGCAAGCGGTGCTGCACGCTCGCCAGCTCAGGTCTTATCTGAGCTCCTGGAGGCTCTGGCGAATCTATTAGCAGCGGTGGTAACCCCGGCGACTCAAGCACAACATAAAGTGGAAGTTGCAAAGCTGTGGTATGAGATAGCTCAGGCTAAGGAGGAACTTAACACTGAGAATGCTAGGATGGTAACAGAGCGAGCTGCGTTGGAAGCTGAGTCGCAACGGATCCAAGCAGAATCTTTCCGGCTTAACTTGGACCAGAACGCTTCAAACTTCTTTATGCGAAGATGGCACCAGGCCCATCTGCCTCTAGAGTTCAAGGCAAGGAATCTTTTCAATACACCTAGAGCAGGAACGAGTAACCCGCCTGACATAACCCGGGTCGCAGAGGCGCCCGTGGCCAGGGCGAAGGCTCAACCGCGTGTAACAGACCCGCCTCGTTTGAACTTAACCCCGCCTCAACAAGCATTAACACCACCGGGTCATTTTTCCAATCCTCTGGATAATATGATTACCGCGGCTTCATGGCTAGCGGCTCTTCTAGTAGAAGGCGAGTCTCCTACAGCGATCGAAGCCCGGAAGGATGTGGAACTTCTTCAAACAGCGGTAGCTCAGTAGGCGGCTTACTCATATAGTCATGATCAAATTCATTCGACCGCTCGCGAGAGTCGAAGTTATAGCAGGCGTGTTGAGTCACCAGCGGCTTCCAGTAGCGAGTGGCATCGAAATCAACCGTGTGGGCATGACCCGCCGCGGGATGATAACAATGTTCATGCTTTGATAGAGCAAGCTAGGGCACGTCAACACGCAGAGTTGGCATCTTAGTTGGCGGCTCATCAACAGCTCCAGCGTAATCCCTCAGCGTCTGTAGAAGCTGGGATGGCTTCTAGGACGGTAGGGGTGCCTTGCCTAGCGCCGGCTCTTCGCAATGAGCGGCTGCCTAAAGATTTCAAGGGTCCTCGAAAGGTCCCCAATTACACTACTGATCAGCCTCTAGAGGCTTGGATTGAGAGCTACGAGCTAGCTATGGAGATGTTGGATGTTAATGATGCTGTGTGCGCCAAATATTTCACCATGATGTTGGATGGGTTCGCTCGCACCTGGCTAAAGGGATTGCCCCCTAATTCCATCAGCTCATGGACTGAATTGAAGACGCGTTTCATTTTGAATTTCAAAGACACATGTAAGCAGCCTCTATCAATTATCAACCTAGACACTTGTATCCAGCGTGAGGACAAGCCAACCGCCCATTGGGTTCGCCGGGTCTCGGCCATTATCCATTCGTTGGAAATCATCAATGCTGGATCAGCTGTCCTAATTTTGGAGAAAATTTGCCGGTTCATTCTACTCAAACAGAAGCTTGGGCGGCTCAAAAATCATTGCAATAACATCGGTGAGCTCATGGCGGCTCTCATCAAATATGCCGACTCTGACAATACTAAGGATCCGGGGTCCGATGAAGAGAAGTCCAACAAGGGGAAGAAGAATGGCAATGGAAAGGTAAAACTGCCAAATATGGTAGGGCATAACCAAGGTGGTAATGGTAAGCGCAAGCAGTCTGACGGCGGGTCTAATTTTGTGGCCAATACCAATGCATAGAAAAATGGTCAGCATCGAAAAGTGATAGGTGGGAACCCAATGGACGAGTTCACGGCCCAGGGTGGCCCGATCTTCATGTCGTAGGATCGAATCGGGAGGGATAACTAGTTGCAAGCAGCCGGGATAACTAGCTTTATACCTGCCAAGGTTGGATGCAACCCGTATGTTGGGGATGGCTGACCAAAGCTACAAGAACTCCAACCCGCTGTCCGAACAATCGCAGAACCACAAACCGGGACTAATCCACACAAAACGGCCGGAACCGTAGAACACGAACTAGGGGGAACCAGAGGCTCCTTCTCGTGAATCCGAATGAACTCACAAGAGCAAAGGTAGCAAGATCTCTCAGATCTCTCTAGCAGTCTTGCTGCATAAGCTTGTAGCTGAATGGTTTGACAAAAGGTTCTCTACAGGGTGGGGGAGATGGGGTTTTATAGCAGGGACAACCCCCTTAGCTAGGTGTGAAAATGGTTTGATTGAACAGTTATACTCTGGGTCTTAGCGGGCTATTTGCACGGCGGCTTACAACAAACCGGCACCAACCCTGATAAAAGAAACACTTGAGAAACTGGCCATGTTACCAGCTCGGATTGTCGAATTGAAGAAGGCAGCTGCCAGAGCAAGAGCTTTAACCGCACTTATTCGAGCCAAAGCCTGGATTCCAGACCTTGAAGCGGAGGACATCATTAAAGGATACCCAGGCGTGAATGAGGACGGTTCAGACTTCGACAATGATGACCTCCGGCGGCTGACCAAAGAGATGCAGCCAATAGCCAGCAAGATGGTCAAAGACACAGACTTGTCCCATTTTCAAACTGGCTTATGATGCTGAAGGGAAAAGACAACCTGCCAAAATCCATGAAGTTGAAGAACTTGTGCCTCCGATTCATAAGCACACTTATGCTTCTGATATTAATCCATCCAATCTTATCCATGAAGAGGCAGTGTTTCAAGCTTTAACTGGAATCAATTGGTCGACGGTTGATTTCCAGCGTTTGGGGAGGGATGAAGAAGTGCCCACAGCAACTGACCCTCAACCATCAAACCGTCTAGACGAAGCGTCTTAAACCGGTAGCTGGTTTACTGGCTACTGTGTGCCGATGCATTGAAAAACAATTATGCAATTGGAGCCGCTTTGAAAGCTTCTTGTAATAGGATAACCAAAAATCCATTATCTGCCATGCCATCGAGCATGTTTTGTAATACCTCGTGACAACTTGGTCCACCCTTTGGGATATATTTATGCATAGCTCAGGAATAGTTTCGTTCCTGAATACAAAAACTTGCAAAGTGTCCTAGTGGTTTACCACTGGACGGGTTATGATGCTCAACATATATACAATACTTAGATGAATGATCAAATTTGATGTATAAAAAGTAATATGTGCAACATACCTCGTTGGTTGACCAACTGTTTTGGTAAAGGTGCTAACACCAATCCGGAGTGATAATAACTCCATCCTTATAATGCCGGATTATGATAATAAACCGTACTGGGATATAACAATCACCGGTTTTCTTTATAGCACTGGTGATTTAATCAAACCAGACCGGGACAATGAACACCGGTTTATAACTGATCATGCACTGACAACTTGTAGTTGAAAGGCAAGACGGGTCAAGGACACCGGTTTATCAGAAGATATTTATGAACTTTTAAAAAGTAAAAAATCTTCAACAAATAAGACTCAAAAAGGAAATATGCAAGGCTTTTTACGAGCTGCCAAGCTCCAAATCGAGGCTTTTCATGGGCTGCCAGGCCTGTGAGTTAAACCATTTATCAAAGACTTTTAAGATCGGCCTCCAATTAACCAATCGTCGTTTTAACTTTGACAAGTTCAGGGTCTATAAAAGATTGACTTGTCAAACGTTCGGCGGGTCATACCAGGATTACCTGGACAGGAGTGGCTTACTTGATGAAGGCAGGTTAACTCAGGTTTTTATGTGAATACACCAGGCTTCCAAGCCATGGCTTGATAGCCAATTACAAGGGTCCTTTCAAACTCTTTGTTACTTTGCAAAAAAGAGCCCCCAAGTAACTTTGTGAGCTGTGCTCAGTGGGTGCCCATGTTTGAGTTTGTGCTTTATGCAACACTCTCTTTGGCCCCACATATTTTCCTTTGTGGCTTAAACGCCTATCAAGAGGTGTAGCTATGGTGTGATAACAACCAAGCCCCCTTGAGGGAGTCCTGGATTAGGGGGTGTTCGGATAGCCGGACTATACCTTCAGCCGGACTCTTGGACTATGAAGATACAAGATTAAAGACTCCGTCCTCTGGAAGGGACTTTCCTTGGCGTGGAAGGCAAGCTTGGTGATACGGATATGTAGATCTCCTACCATTGTAACCGACTTTGTGTAACCCTAACCCTCTCCGGTGTCTATATAAACTGGAGGGTTTTAGTCCGTAGGACAACATACACAACAACAATCATACCATAGGCTAGCTTCTAGGGTTTAGCCTCTTCGATCTCGTGGTAGATTTACTCTTGTACTACCCATATCATCAATATTAATCAAGCAGGACGTAGGGTTTTACCTCCATCGAGAGGGCCCGAACCTGGGTAAAACTTCGTGTCCCTTGCCTCCTGTTACCATCCGGCCTAGACGCACAGTTTGGGACCCCCTACCCGAGATCCGCCGGTTTTGACACCGACATTGGTGCTTTCATTGAGAGTTCCTCTGTGTCATCGCCGTCAGGCTCGATGGCTCCTACGATCATCAATAGCGATGCAGTCCAGGGTGAGCCCTTCCTCCCCGGACAGATCTTCGTCTTCGGCGGCTTCGCACTGCGGGCCAATTCACTTGGCCATCTGGACCAGATCGAAAGCTACGCCCCTGGCCGTCAGGTCAGATTTGGAAGTTTAAACTACACGGTTGACATCCATGGGGACTTGATCTTCGACGGATTCGAGCCACTGCTGAGCCCGTCGCACTGTCCCGACGAGCATGATCTAGCTCTGCCGCCGAACAGTGCCCTGGAGGCCGCACCCGCATCAGCTTCGACCCTTAATTCGGAGCCAACTACGCCGATCGAGGATGGGCGGTTGGACGCCACCTCGGAGGCTGCGATCCCAACAGCAATTGAGCCGAACACCAGCCCCGTACTCTGCGAGACTCGTGACTCCAAGGAGCTGGACTCCTCTCCGGACTCCGAACCCTCCGCGCCCCTGCCGATCGAATCCGATTGGGCGCCGATCATGGAGTTTACTGCCGCGGACATCTTTCAGCACTCGCCTTTCGACGATATCCTGAAGACACTGAAGTCTCTCTCTTTATCAGGAGAGCCCTGGTCGGACTACGGTCAGCAAGGTTGGGGTACGGACGATGAAAAAATTCAAAGCCCACCCACCACCCACTTTGTAGCCACTATCGACGACTTAACCGACATGCTCGACTTTGACTCCGAAGACATCGACGGTATGGACACCGATGAAGGAGATGATGAAGAACCAGCGCCTACCAGGCCCTGGAAAGCCACCTCGTCATATGACATTTACATGGTGGACACCCCAAAAGAAGGAGATGGCGATGGAACAGCGGAGGATGACCCCTCCAAGAAACAGCCTAAGCGCCGGCATCAGCGGCGCCGCTCAAAATCCCGCCAAAACAATTACGGTGATTCCAGCACGGGAGATAATAATACTCCGGAAAGTGCCGAAGAAAATCCCCTGCAGCAAGATTTAGCAGAGGAGGATGGAGAAACCATCCCTCATGAGAGAGCGACGGACAGAGAGGTCGAGGATGATAATTATATGCCTCCCTCCGAAGACGAGGCAAGCCTCGACAACGATGAATTCATCGTGCCAGAGGATCCCGTCGAGCAAGAGAGTTTTCAATGCAGGCTTATGGCCACGGCAAGAAGCCTCAAGAAAAAACAGCAACAGTTTAGAGCTAATCAAGATTTGCTAGTCGACAGATGGACTGAAGTCCTTGCGGCTGAAGAGCATAAACTCGAACGCCCCTCCAAGAGCTACCCAAAGCGCAGGTTGCTACCCCGATTAGAGGAGGAAGCACTTGATGCAGCCGACCGGCCACCTCGTGGCCGCGACAGAGAGGCCTCCCGGCCCTCCACTCAAGCCGCACCCCGTACCAAGGCACGAGAATATGCGCCGGACTTACGAGATATGTTGGAGGACAAGTCAAGGCAAACAAGATCGATCTACAGATCGCGGGGGCGCCCCACGGCTCGAGACGGTAACCGTCACACCGGCCACAAATTCGGCAGGGCCGAACATAGTAGACAAAGCTCATTGGAGCTACGTCATGATATAGCCCAGTGCAGAGGTGCCGCACACCCACTATGCTTCACAGATGAAATAATGGATCATCAAATCCTCAAGGGTTTCAAACCCGAAAACATCGAATCATATGATGGCACAACAGATCCTGCGGTATGGATCGAGGATTATCTCCTTCATATCCACATGGCCCGCGGCGATGATTTCCACGCCATCAAATACCTCCCACTCAAGCTTAAAGGACCAGCTCAACATTGGCTTAACAACTTGCCGACAGGATCAATCAGTTGTTGGGAGGACCTGGAAGCCGCATTCCTCGACAATTTCCAGGGCACTTATGTGCGATCCCCAAACGCCGATGACCTAAGTCACGTAATTCAGGAGCCAGAGGAATCGGCCAGGCAATTCTGGACATCGTTCCTAACAAAGAAAAATCAAATAGTCGACTCTCCGGATGCTGAGGCCCTAGCAGCCTTCAAGCACAATATCCGTGACGAGTGGCTGGCCCGGCACCTTGGACAGGAAAAGCCGAAATCTATGGCAGCACTCACGACACTCATGACCCGCTTTTGCGCGGGAGAAGACAGCTGGCTTGCTCATAGCAACAATATGACAAAGAACCCTGGTAATTTGGACACCAGGGACAGTAGTGGCAGGTCGCGTCGCAACAAGTAGAAGCGCCGCATTAATGGCGACAATGCTGAGGATACGGCAGTTAATGCCGGATTCAGAGGCTCTAATTCCGGTCAGCGGAAAAAGCCATTCAAAAGGAATCCTAGGGGCCCGTCCAGTTTGGACCGAATACTCGACCGCTTGTGCCAGATACATGGCACCCCCGAAAAGCCGGCCAATCACACCAACAGGGATTGTTGGGTGTTCAAGCAGGCAGGCAAGTTAAACGCCGAAAATGAAGACAAGGGGCTGCATACCGATGACGACGAGGAGCCCCGGCCGCCGAACAACAGTGGACAGAAGGGTTTTCCCCCACAAGTGCGGACGGTGAACATGATATACGCAACCCACGTCCCCAAAAGGGAGCGGAAGCGCGCATTAAGGGACGTATACGCGGTAGAGCCAGTCGCCCCAAAGTTCAACCCATGGTCCTCCTGCCCGATCACCTTTGATCGAAGGGACCATCCCACTAGCATCCGTCATGGCGGATTCGCCGCATTAGTTCTAGACCCAATTATTGACGGATTTCATCTCACTAGAGTCCTTATGGATGGCGGCAGCAGCCTGAACCTGCTTTACTAGGATACAGTGCGGAAAATGGGCATAGATCCCTTGAGGATTAAGCCCACCAAAACGACCTTTAAAGGCGTAATACCAGGTGTAGAGGCCAACTGTACAGGCTCAGTCACACTTGAAGTGGTCTTCGGATCTCCGGATAATTTCCAAAGCGAGGAGTTAATGTTCGACATAGTCCCGTTCCACAGTGGTTATCACGCATTGCTCGGGCGAACCGCATTCGCCAAGTTCAATGCGGTACCGCACTACGCATACCTTAAGCTCAAGATGCCAGGCCCTTGAGGAGTAATTACGGTCAATAGAAACACCGAACGCTCCCTCCGAACGGAGGAGCACACGGTGGCCCTTGCAGCGGAAGTACAAAGCAGCCTCTCCAGGCAGTTCTCCAGTCCGGCCACTAAACGACCGGACACCGTCAAGCGCGCCCGGAGTAACCTACAACAAGACCGCCTGGCACGATCTGAGCAGGCGTAGCAATGCGGCCCCAACCCCAACCCTCGCAAAAAGGCGACGCCAGTACTTCGCGTACATAACTACGCTCTAGAGATACCATGGGTACAGGGGGAGGGGCACCATCTCGGCATGCCCGAAACACGGCTTAAACCGTACCAGGGGCTACCAATTTTTTAATTTTCTCTTACTTTCAGGACTCCATCCTTCGGAAGGCCTGTTCGGCAGTTCAATTGCCGCACAAACGATGCAAGAACCAGGGAAGCAGACAAGCCATGCCGCATTACGGAACTCCCAGGTGGTCTCTATCACGAGCAGTATACCTGTTCTGCATACTATTCCGCAGCTTGCCCCTGGAACGGACATGTTAACTAGTCCAACCTTTCACTTATCGCGTTATTTGTATCGTTCTGCTTTGATCGCAGCCCTTTTTAATAAACAATGCATAGCTTTTGTCTATTTTTGCATTACCTTTTTTCTTTATATATGTTCCTTAACGACATGTTGCACCCGTACACGTTGGTACGGCCGAAATACGCCAGGGGCTTTAGTACCCCTGAATATGGTGTGAGAAGTCCGAACACTTTAACAAGTGC
Source organism: Triticum urartu (assembly GCF_003073215.2). NCBI lineage: Eukaryota > Viridiplantae > Streptophyta > Magnoliopsida > Poales > Poaceae > Triticum > Triticum urartu. The sequence continues at coordinate 426,628,097 of NC_053028.1, read as the reverse complement.
GGCACCCCGGACTTATAGCATTATATGCATCAGCTCCGAATCATGTCTTGGGTCAATAGTTGGGTTTGCCCGGCTCCTATGTTTTGGTGCCTTACTTTCCGCTATATCGGGTAAGGTAGCACTAGGAGAACCACTGCGATTGTGCCCCAGTTGAGCTGGGTTGAGCACCTCAGTGGAGAAAGCTAAAAGTGACTATCATGATGAAGCCAGAGCTGGTCGCTGTTCGAGAGGTTTTTCGAGTCCCTAAAGACTTATGCCGCTTAGGGCGAGGAGCCCGCTCTGTCCGGCCAAGGCGTGGATAGCGCCCTGAACTCAGACTTCCAAATACCAGGGGCTTCGCCGAAATTTAAAATTATAGAATTATATGGCTAAGTGAGAGTGTTCACGCATTATAGTCTGATTGCCTTGTTCGTTGGGCTGAGCGCCTCCCTCGAAGGACCCAAACATGGGAAAAAGAGCGCTCAGGTTTATCCCCGAACACCCCAGCACTAGCGGCATGGGGGCAAAAGCTGATGACTCGCCATCTCTCAGAATTGATAAACAGCCGCACAGAAGGTAATATTTTAAATTCCAATAGCATTGCTTAGCGCATATGAACAAGTTTTCAGCGCACATGACAAAACGAGCAAGTTTCACTCAAAAATTACATCCCTAGAACATTCATCCGCCACAAGGCAGGCACCCTTCAGAACATCCTTATAGTAATTCTCGGGCTTGCGATGCTCTTTCCCCGGCGGTGGCCCGTCCTTCACAAGCTTCTCAGCATCCAGCTTGCCCCAGTGCACCTTAGCATGGGGAAGGGCCCTACGGGCACCTTCAATGCAGACGGAGCGCTTGATGACTTTGAGCCTTGGACATGCCTCCACCAGCCGCCGCACCAGCCCGAAATAGCTCCCAGGCAGAGCTCCTCCAGGCCACAGCCGAATAATGAGGCCCTTCATGGCCTGTCCAGCCGCCTTGTGGAGCTCGACCAGTTGCTTCAGCTAGTCGCTCAGGGGCACGGGGTGTCCGGCCTCAGCATACTGAGACCAGAACACCTTCTCCGTCAAGCTGCCCTCCTCGGCTCGATAGAATGCAGCGGCATCGGACACACTCCGGGGAAGATCTGCGAACGCTCCTGGAGAGCTCCGGATTCGGGTAAGTAACAAGTAACTCACGTTTATGTGTTTGCTTTGCATAAAGAATGCCTTACGCGCCGCTATCTTCTTCACCTCATCCAACTCCTGGAGGGTCTTCTTGGATTCGGCCTTGGCAGACTTGGCATTTTCAATAGCCACCGCGAGCTCGGACGCTTGCGTCTTTGAGTCAAGCTCCAAACTCTCATGTTTTTCCATGAGAGCCTGGAGCTCTTGCCGTACCTTGCCAACCTCGGCCTCATACTTCTCCCGCTCGGTGCGCTCCGAGGCCGCCCTCTTCTCGGCCTCAACCAGCGCTTGCTTAAGGGTCGCCACCTTAGACGTGGCCCCTACAATAGCCACGATAATCCTGTCATTCTTTGCAATTGCACCTTTTTATATATATTTAAAAACAAGGTATTTCTTACCTTCATTGTCCTCGAGCTGCTTCTTGGCACGCCCGAGCTCTTGCTCGGACCGCTCGAGGTTCTGCTTTAGTGTGTCCACTTCCGCAGTCAGTGCCGCGGACGCAAGCAGAGAAGCCTGCATACGCATATTGACTCATTTTTGTTAGACTCCTACGAATTTTATTTGATCCTCTATTCGGCTTTTCTTCCCGAACGCCAAACAGAGCATCAGGGGCTACTGTCTATGCGGTAATATTATTTACACATTCTTTACTTACCTCAAAGCCTGTTAAAAGGCTAGTACAAGCTTCAGTCAGTCCGCTCTTGGCGGACTGAACCTTCTGGACCACCGCACTCATAATAGTGCGGTGCTCCTCGTCGATGGAGGCGCCTTGGAGCGCCTCCAACATATTGTCCGGCGCCTCCGGTTGGACGGGGGCCACCGACATGGTGGGCTTGCTCCTCTTAGAAGGAGGTCCCCCGCCGGACTCTGGAACCTTTGAAGGTTCTGGAGCGGGGTCCGGCCTAGAGCCGGACTTGGAGCCCTAGGGGGTTTCATCCCCTTTACTCCTGGAGTCCGGGACGTCGCCTTGCGGCGCCTCCAGGACCACCTCCTCCCGGCTTGGAACCTGTTGGGACAACACTTCGGTGTCGTCCGTAGGGCGGGGGGAGGAAGCCGTCGGAAGCGAGTTCACATCCGACGAGTCCAGTGAGCCGCTCGACGACGCGTCGAGCCGGTCTTCTGGTGGGCTGCATAAACATATTCGACGTAAGGGAAAGCTGTGCAATAAACAAATACTATGAATTACTCTGGTATTCGGATACTTATGATTTTGCCAGGGGCTTGGCCCTGGGCTGCCACTCCTCTCCGCCGTCGTCGGCATCGGTGGAGTAGTCCGGAGGAAGGGTTTTCCCCTTCTTGGACCCTCCGGCCTCCCCAGAGAGGGCGGCCTTCCTTTTCTTCTCTCCTCCCGCTGGAGGGGGAGAGGTCTCTTCTTCTTCCTCCTCGTCTTCACAGGAGGAATGCGCCTTGGAACCGTCGGATGATGGATCCGACACCTCCTGGCGCCGGGCACTCTTTCGAGTCCCTGTGGCCTTTTTCGCGGCCTTCTTCTCCGGCACCACATAGGGTGCCGGAACCAGCAGCTTCGCCAAGCGAGCGTCTGCTGGGCCTTCGAGCAAAGGAGCCGGACAGTTGATCTGTCTGGATGTCACCTGCCAATCCTGTCAAAGGTAAGGGAGCTTAGATCCCTCATGGAGTCAAACTATGAATAACGGATACCCTGTAAAAGGAAAAAACAGCTTACCGCATGAGCGTGACACTGCGTACTGAATCCGCGATCCTTGGTAGCGGATGCGGGGGCCTCGGCGCCCTTGAAAAGCACCTTCCAAGCATCTTCGTACATCGTGTCGAAGAGCCTGCTCAAAGTTTGGTGCCGCGCCGTGTCGAACTCCCACAGGTTGAAAGCCCGTTGTTGACACGGGAGGATCAGGCGGCCGAGCATAACTTGGACTACGTTGACAAGTTTGAGCTTCTTATCCACCAGGGTTTGGATGCATGTTTGGAGTCCGGTCAGCTCTCCTTTCTTACCCCACAACAGGCCCGTCTCCTTCCAGGAGGTGAGCCGCGTAGGGGGTACGGATTGAAACTCGGGGGGTGCGACCCATTCGGCGTCGCGCAGCTCGGTGATGTGAAAGCACCCCGATTGCCACCCCTTCAGGGTCTCCACAAAGGAGCCCTCGAGCCATAGGACGTTTGCCATCTTGCCCACCATGGCGCCTCCGCACTCCGCCTGGTTGCCGCGAGACCACCTTCGGCTTGACATTGAAAGTCTTGAGCCATAGGCCGAAATGGGGGCGGATGCGGAGGAAAGCCTCGCACACGACGATAAACGCCGAGATGTTGAGGACAAAGTTCGGGGCCAGATCGTGGAAATCCAGGCCGTAGTAGAACATGAGCCCCCGGACAAATGGTTGGAGAGGGAAGCCTAGTCCGTGGAGGAAATGGGGGAGGAACACCACCCTCTCATGGGGCCTAGGAGTGGGGATGAGCTGCCCCTTTTCGGGAAGCCGGTACGTGATGTCGTTAGACAGGTATCCAGCCTTCCTCTGCTTTTTGATGTGTCCCTCCGTGACGGAGGAGACCATCCACTTGCCTCCCGCTCCGGACATGGCTGGAGAAGGTTGAGGTGGGGAGTGCGGACTTGGGCGCTGGAGCTCGAGTGCGCAAGAATGGATTGGCGAAGGAGGAAGAAGGCGTAGGTGAAATGGTGGATCCTTATCCCCTTATATGGGTGGACGCAACTACATGTCCCCACCAGCCTGGTAAAACTCACTTATCTCCAAGCGCCGTAATCAATGGCGCGGTTGGGTTACCCACGCCCGTATTGATGAGAATCCCGGGATAAGGGGACACAATCTCTGCTTTAACAAGACGTGCTAAGGAAACCGCCTCGCATGACGCGCTGAGGTGGGATAATGAAACGACTCGGATAAAGGCTTGGCCGTGGTGTGTCACACTACAGAATACGTCAGAAGATTAGATTTGTGTAAATATTATTCTCTCTATGGAATATGTGGAAACTTATTTTGCAGAGCCGGACACTATCTTTGTGTTCAAAATCTTCTATGAACTACTTGGAGGAGGAACCCGCCTTGCAATGCCAAAGACAATCTGCGCGCCAGACTCGTCGTCATTGAAGTCTGGTTCAGGGGCTACTGAGGGAGTCCTGGATTAGGGGGTGGTCGGATAGCCGGACTATACGTTCAGCCGGACTCCTGGACTATGAAGATACAAGATTAAAGACTCCGTCCCGTGTCCGGAAGGGACTTTCCTTGGCGTGGAAGGCAAGCTTGGCGATACGGATATGTAGATCTCCTACCATTGTAACCGACTTTGTGTAACCCTAACCCTCTCTGGTGTCTATATAAACCGGAGGGTTTTAGTCCGTAGGACAACATACACAACAACAATCATACCATTGGCTAGCTTCTAGGGTTTAGCCTCTTCGATCTCGTGGTAGATCTACTCTTGTACTACCCATATCATCAATATTAGTCAAGCAGGATGTAGGGTTTTACCTCCAACGAGAGGGCCCGAACCTGGGTAAAACTTCGTGTCCCTTGCCTCCTGTTACCATCCAGCCTAGACGCACAGTTCGGGACCCCCTACCCGAGATCCGCCGGTTTTGACACCGACACCCCTAGTGATATTCCTTCTTGGTTTCAACCCGATCAAAAGGTGTAGCTATGGTGTGATAACAACCAAGCCTCCTAGTGATTTTCTTTATATCCGTGTGGCTGCAGAGATCGGATTAACAAAACACTCCGCTTGGTCAATAAACTCTCGTGAGCACACACATGATGTAAAAAAGAACAGATACCCCGCTTGATTGGAGGCTCCGGTTTATTATATAATATATGCATTGTCATAAATATGTACATATGAAGAGCCTATGGCTCAAGTATAATAAGGCCGAAGAAGAGCTATGTTCCACGGCCGCTTGGTCTCTTCCTCCGATTTATTTGAGTCTTGGTGCTCTCGAACATCAATGAAGTAGTATGACCCATTGTGCAGATTCTTGCTGACCACAAAAGGTCCTTCCCAAGGTGGAGATAACCAGTGCATATCAGTTTGATCCTGAATGAGCCGGAGCACCAAATCGCCCTCTTGAAAGGTTCTGGTCTTAACCCGGCGGCTATGATATCATCGGAGATCCTATTGATAAATCGCCGAACGTGCTGCTGCGAGGTCACATTCTTCATCCAGCAGGTCCAGAGAATCTTGACGTGCTGTCTCATTATCCGCTTCAACATAAGCTGCCACCCGGGGCGAATCGTGATGGATGTCACTAAGGAGAACTGCCTCCGCTCCATAAACCATGAAGAAAGGTGTGTAACCTGTTGACCTGTTAGCTGTGGTGTTGATGCTCCATAACACAGAAGGTAATTCCTCCACCCAATGACCCGGTGTTCGTTTCAAAGGAACCATAAGCCGGGGTTTAATAACTCTCAAAATTTCTTGATTTGCCCTTTCTGCTTGACCATTAGACTCGGGGTGAGCCACGGATGCTATATCAAGCCGGATGTGCTCACGTTGGCAAAATTGCTCCATCTCTCCCTTTGACAGATTAGTAGCATTATCAGTTATAATGCTGTGTGGAAAACCAAACCGAAATATCACCTTTTTGATGAATTGAACCGCCGTGGCCGCATCACACTTGGTGACTGGCTCTGCTTCCACCCATTTGGTGAATTTATCAACTGCTACTAATAAGTGGGTTTTTTGCCCTTGGATCGCTTGAAGGGTCCAACCATATCAAGCCCCCAAGTCGCAAACGGCCAAGTTATTGGAATCATCCTCAACTCCTGAGCCGGAACGTGAGCACGACATGCGAATTTTTGACAGCCGTCACATCTTTTGACCAAATCCTCCGCATCGACATGTGCTGTTAACCAGTAAAAACCGTGGTGAAAAGCCTTAGCAACCAAAGACTTTGAACCGGCGTGATGACCGCAATCCCCTTCATGGATTTCTCGCAAAATCTCACAACCCTCTTGAGGAGAAACACAACGCTGAATTGCTCCTGAAATGTTGTAACGATGTGACTCCCCGTTAAGTATGGTCATAGACTTGGAACGCCGGATTATCTGTTGAGCCAATGTTTCATCGTCTGGTAACTCGCCCCGGTTCAGGTAAGCCAGATATGGGATTGTCCAATCCGGTATGACGTGCAAAGTTGCCACTAATTGAGCCTCCGGATCAGGAATAGCCAACTCTTCTTTTGTTGGTACCTTGACTGACGGATTATGCAATACGTCAAGAAAGACATTTGGTAGAACCGGTTTACGCTGAGAACCAAGATGACTTAAAGCATCTGCCGTTTCATTCTTTTGCCGGTCTATATGGTCCACCTGATAACCCTTGATGTGACCAGCCACTGTATCCACCTCTCACCGATATGCAGCCATGAGTGGGTCTTTAGAATCCCAAGTGCCAGACACCTGTTGAGCCACCAGATCTGAATCGCCGAAGCTCTTAACCCAACTTAAGTTCATCTCCTTAGCCATCCAAAGACCGTGGAGTAAAGCCTCATACTCAGCTGCATTGTTAGTACAAGGGAACATTAAGTGGAGGACATAACAAAACTTGTCACCTCGTGGGGAAGTTAGTATGACTCCAGCCCCCGAGCCCTCCAACTGCCTGGATCCATCAAAATGAATAGTCCAATATGTATTGTCTGGTTTCTCTTCTGGTGCCTGTAACTCCGTCCAATCATTGATGAATTCCACGAGTGCCTGGGATTTGATCGCCGTGCGGGGTATATATTTGAGCCCATGAGGTCCAAGCTCGATAGCCCACTTAGCAATCCTGCCAGTCGCTTCTCTGTTTTGAATGATATCTCCCAGAGGGGCTGAACTGACCACTATGATGGGATGGCCCTGAAAATAGTGTTTAAGCTTCCGGCTTGCCATAAACACTCCATACACCAGCTTCTGCCAATGTGGATACCTCTGCTTTGACTCAATGAGCACCTCACTGATATAATAAACCGGCCGTTGAACCGGATATTCCTTGCCAACTTCCTTGCGCTCCACCACGATAGCCATGCTAACAGCTCGGGCATTAGCAGCCACGTATAGCAATAACGGCTCCTTATCTATTGGTGCTGCAAGCACGGGCGGTTCAGCTAACTGTCTCTTCAGATCCTCGAACTCTTTATTAGCTACCTCGCTCCAGACAAAGTTATCTGTTTTCTTAAGCATCTGATATAAAGGGATGGCCTTCTCCCCGAGACGACTGATAAAACGGCTCAAAGCTGTAATCCGGCCAGCCAGACATTGAACGTCATTGATACACGCCGGTTTAGCGAAAGACGTGATCGCTGAATTTTTTTCCGGATTGGCCTCAATGACTCTGTTTGACACCAGAAAACCCAAGAGTTTGCCTGCCGGGACACCAAAGTCACACTTCTCTGGATTGAGCATCATCTTGTAAACCCGGAGGTTGTCAAAGGTTTCTCTCAAGTTATCTATCAACATTTCCTCCTTTCTGGACTTTATCACAATATCATCCACATATGCATGAACATTGCGCCCAATCTGGTTATGAAGGCAATTCTGAACGCAGGGCTGATAAGTTGCCTGGGCACTCTTGAGTCCAAAGGGCATGGAGACATAGCAGAAGGCTCCAAAGGGAGTTATGAAAGCTGTCTTCTCCTGGTCCTTAACCGCCATTTTGATCTGATGATAACCAGAATAAGCATCCAGAAAACACACACGGTCACAACCTGCCGTAGCATCAATTATCTGATCAATGAGTGGGAGGGCAAAGGGGTATGCAGGGCAAGCCTTGTTTAAATCTGTGTAATCCACACACATACGCCAAGTGCCGTTTTTCTTAAGAACCAGCACCGGATTAGCCAACCACTCTGGATGAAAAACCTCCACGATAAACCCTGCGGCCAACAAACGGGCTACCTCTTCACCGATAGCCTTACGCCTTTCTTCATTGAAGCGCCGGAGAAACTGCCGGACTGGTTTAAACTTAGGATCAATGTTAAGTGTGTGCTCAGCGAGTTCCCTCGGTACACTTGGCATGTCAGAAGGTTTCCATGCGAAGATGTCCCGGTTCTCACGGATGATCTCGATGAGCGCGCTTTCCTATTTGGGATCCAGGTTAGCGCTGATCCTGAAATGCTTGGATGAGTCGCCAGGAACAAAATCAATCATCTTAGTGTCCATAGCCGATTTGAACTTTGACGCCGGATCATGTTCCGTAGTCAGCTTTTTCAAAGAGGTCATATCTGCCGGATCAACTTGCTCCTTATAGAATTTGAACTCCTCTGTGGCACAAACCGACTCAGCATAAGCCGCATCACCTTCCTCACACTCCAAAGCGATCTTTCTGCTTCCATGTACTGTGATAGTCCCCTGATGACCTGGCATTTTAAGCTGCAGATAAACATAACACGGCCTTGCCGGGAACTTAGCATAAGCCGGCCGCCCAAACAGGGCATGATACGGGCTTTTGATTTTTACCACCTCAAAAGTCAATGTTTCTGACCTTGAATCATAGTCATCTCCAAAAGCCACCTCTAAGGCTATCTTGCCCACTGGATATGCAGATTTACCAGGCACCACACCATGAAAAACGGTATTTGACGGTTTAAGATTCTTGTCTGTTAACCCCATACGGCAGAATGTATCATAATATAGGATATTGATACTACTTCCCCCATCCATGAGCACTTTGGTGAACTTGTACCCCCCAACTTGAGGGGCTACCACCAGGGCCAAGTGACCCGGATTGTCAACCCGGGGTGGGTGATCCTCTCTACTCCACAAAATGGGTTGCTCAGACCAGCGTAAATACTGAGGCACTGCTGGTTCAACAGAGTTTACTGCCCTCTTGTGAAGCTTCTGATCACGCTTACAAAAACTAGTAGTGAAGACATGATATTGCCCACTATTTAGCTGCTTGGGATTGCTCTGGTAACCCGACTGCTGCTGCTGCTGGTTCCCCTGATGGTTGTAACCTCCCTGGTTGCCTTGGTGCCCTTGATTGATGTGTCCGGTTTGGTTGCCTTGAAACCCTAAACCGGAACTGCCACCTACGTAACCCGGCCCGTGGAAACCACCTCCTGAACTGCCGGGCGGGCCATTATCAGACTAGAACATATTGGAGTTCTTAAATGTAACACCCTGGATATGATTTACCCAATATGTATTCCAACTCTTGCCGTTTCCGGCGTTAAGTTATTTTATTTTCTCGGGTTCGGGTCTTTGTCTCTGTGGGTTGTTATCATTCTCATGCATCTCATATCATGTCATCATGTGCATTGCATTTGCATACGTGTTCATCTCGTGCATTCGAGCATTTCCCCGTTGTCCGTTTTGCATTCCGGCGCTCCGTTCTCCTCCAGTGGTCAATTCTACCTTTCTTTCGTGTGTGGGGATTAAACATTTCCGGATTGGACCGAGACTTGCCAATCGGCCTTGGTTTACTACCGGTAGACCGCCTGTCAAGTTTCGTACCATTTGGACTTCGTTTGATACTCCAACTGTTAACCGAGGGACCAAAAAGGCCTCGTGTGTGTTGCAGCCCAACATCCCTCCAATTTGGCCCAAAACCCACCAAAACCCTCTCCATCATCTAGACCGTTTGATCACGATCGCGTGGCCGAAAACCGCACCTCATTTGGACACTCCTAGCTCCCTCTAGGTCTATAAATAGGTCCTCCTCCGAAAATCCGAATCTCTTCCCCGTCCAAACCCTAAAAATCGCCCCGCCGCCACCGGACATGTCCGGCCGCCGCCGGACGAAGTCGCCGCCGCCGCCCGCGCCAGTCAGGAGGCGCCACGTGGCCGGCCGCCTCCTCCCACCGCCGCGGCCCGCCCGGCCCGCACCCGGCCCTCGAGGGCACGAACCGGCGCCCGCGCCCCGCCGCCCTTCTCCTACCTCCCGCCGCCGCCTTGCTCAGCTCCGGCGAGCGCGAGCCGCCGCACCACCGCTCCGTCGCTCCGCCCGGCCGCCGTGCGCCGCCCACCGTCGCCCGCCGCCTCCTTGACGTCCGGCCCCGCCGACCTCCTCCTCCCCTCGTCGCCGGCCTCCTCCACGCCAAATCCGGCCGCCGTCGACTACAACTCCGGCCGGTGAGCTTCGGGAAGCGCGCCGCTACAGTGCCGATCAATCTGAGATCCAGATCCAGTTTCCTCGCGGTTGACTTTTATCCCTGAAACCCTAATAATTTGCATATTTCATCATGCTATAACCCCGCATCCTTAGCTTCGTTTTGGGCATATAGCATATCAAAATGTTCGCCTCAGAGAGTACATCATTTCATTCCATTGCATCATTTTCATTTGAGTTCATATCGATGCCCGAAATTCTGGTAGAAGAGGTTTACTTGAGATAATTGTCAGATCTGCTGCTCCATTTAGATATTTGTCATTTTTGCCGTGATTATTGTGTGCATGATATGCCCATGAGCTCTACATGTGTTTTGTTAAGGGTTTTGCCATCTTTCCAGAGGTGCAAGCCATGTATTTTTGTGATGTGTGTGGTGACTAGCACAAGCTTGCAAAGTGAGGCACTTGGTAATCCTGATTTCAGGGACTTAGCATTTCCACTAACTCCTTGATCTGTTTTTCTCATGATGCCATATGTTCATGTTGTTTTCTTAGTGATCCGTGCGTCTTTTGAGGATGATCAGTAAGGATGTTTTGTTAATCTCGTAGTGCTCTATTCATCCATGTCTTTGTTTGCAATTATGGAGCACCCTAGCTTGAGTCAATCGAGCTCTACTTTTGTCATTTCGTGAATCTGGGCAGATTGTCTACTTGTTAGCGATTTTGCCGATGATGTTGTAGTTGATGCGTGCATGCTATGCTATTGTTCTTGCCATGTCTAGCTTGCATTTTGTGTATTCTTGATGGGTGTATGCTTAACTTGTCATGATTTGCTCTGTAGTGAGTGCATCGAGCTCGTAAACATGCCTACTTGATACCTGTTTCAGCATGCTCCAGTTTTTCACTGTCTGAGAACTGATTATGTTTTTGCCATGTTCACATGCTTGCAAATGTATTTTCTGATCCCTTTTGGCTCATGGTCACTAAGGGACTTTTGTTAAGCTCTTTGAGTAGCTCCATGCCATGCTTTACTTTGCCATGTTCAGGACCTGTAGCATATAGTTTTCATGCTCCAAAGTGTGCTACCTGATCTGAGATTCCAGACAAGTGTTAATTTCACCAAGTCTGAGATCTGTTTACCATATGCATTTTTGCCATGCTTGTTTGAACCTGTTAGTGGATGAATTGGCCGTAGCTTAATGCTAGACTTTTGTTAAGCATCTTGAATGCATCCCTGCCATGTATTTTGTTGTCGTGTTTGAGTGCTGTAGCATGTTCATCTCATTGCGTTTAGATGGCTACTTGCTGTAAATCGCAGAACGTGGCCATATTTGAATCGCTTGCCATTTCCAAACCGTAACTCCGATTCCGGCATTCTTTATATCGTTTTCAAGTGATTTAATCTCATATTTCCAGTGGCACACTTGGATTTCCAAGTTGAGGCCAGGTTCATGCCTCCCTTGTCAAATCTTTCATATGCATCCCGCATCGCATCCCGCATAGCTTACCATCTTTGCATCATATTGTTTGAGCTTTGCATGTGATTGATTGTGTTTCGTTTGCTTTTTTGTCTTGTTTGGGTAGAGCCGGGAGACGAGTTCGCTAATGAGGAGCCCGTTGAGTTTGCTTTCGAGGATCCAGTCAACTCTGACAACTTTGCAAGCAAGATGATCATACCCTCGAAATCACTACTATCTTTGCTTTGCTAGATGCTTGCTCTTTTGCTATGCCAATGCTACGATGCCTACCACTTGCTTTCAAGCCTCCCAAATTGCCATGTCAAACCTCTAACCCACCATGTCCTAGCAAACCGTTGATTGGCTATGTTACCGCTTTGCTCAGCCCCTCTTATAGCGTTGCTAGTTGCAAGTGAAGATTGAAGACCATTCCTTGTTGGAACATAATTTACTTGTTGGGATATCATTATATCGCCTTGTTATCTTAATGCATCTATATACTTGGTAAAGGGTGGAAGGATCGGCCTCTCGCCTAGTGTTTTGTTCCACTCTTGCCGCCCTAGTTTCCGTCATATCGGTGTTATGTTCCCGGATTTTGCGTTCCTTACGCGGTTGGGTGATAATGGGAACCCCTTGATAGTTCGCCATGATTAAAGCTTTCCCAACAATGCCCAACCTTGGTTTTACCATTTGCCACCTAGCCTCTTTTCCCTTGTGTTACTGGAGCCCGAGGGTCATCTTATTTTAGCCCCCCCTGGGCCAGTGCTCCTTTGAGTGTTGGTCCAAACTAGAGTCCTGTGCAGCGCCCCCTCGGGGAAACTCGAGGTTTGGTTTTAGTTGTATGGAGCGCTCACCTGAGTGTGCCCTGGGAACGAGATATGTGCAGCTCCTATCGGGATTTGTCGACACATTCGGGCGGTGTTACTGGAGTTGTTTTAACCTGTCGAAGTGTCTTGAAGAACCGAGGTACCGAGTCTGATCGGAACGTATCAGGAGGAGGTATATTCCTTCGTTGACCGTGAGAGCTTGTCATGGGCTAAGTTGGGACTCCCCTGTAGGGATTTGAACTTTCGAAAGCCGTGCCCGCGGTTATGGGCAGATGGGAATTTGTTAATGTCCGGTTGTAGCTAACTTGAACCTTAACTTAATTAAAATGAATCAACAATGTGAGTTGCCGTGATGGTCTCTTCTCGGCGGAGTCCGAGAAGTGAACACGGTGTTGGAGTAATGCTTGCGCAGGTTGTTCTCTAGTTTCTCGCTCGCGCTTTGCCTCCTCTTCTCGCTGTCTTTGCGAACAGGATAGCCACCATATATGCTAGTCGCTTGCTGCAGCTCCACATATTTACCTTGCTTTACCTATAAGCTTAAATAGTCTTGATCGCGAGGGTGCGAGATTGCTGAGTCCTTGTGGCTCACAGATTACTATTACACCAGATGTAGGGCTTGATGATTCCTCTCCAGGTGACGCGCTCGAGCTCAAGTGGGAGTTCGACGAGGACTCTCAACGATACTATGTTTCCTTTCCTGATGATCAGTAGTGGTGCCCAGTTGGGGTGATCGGGACCGTGTCGCATGTTGGGTTGTCTTTTATTTTGGCGCCGTAGTTGGGCCATGAGTGTTTGAATGATGTAATGCTATTTACGTACTTGATTGACATGGCGAGTGTAAGCCAACTATGTTATCTCCCATTTTATTATCTATATTACATGGGATGTTGTGATGATTGCCTAACTTGCGACATATGCCTTCAATGCGATTATGCCTCTAAGTCGTGCCTCGACACGTGGGAGCTATAGTCGCATCGAGGGTGTTACAAGTTGGTATCAGAGCCTTCCCCGACCTTAGGAGCCCCATTGCTTGATCGTTTTTAGCGGCCGAGTTGTGTCTAGAAAAATGTTTTAAGTCATTTAGGAATTATATATCGGAGAGTTTAGGAATTCTTTTTACTTCCCAGTCTCCTCATCGCTCTGGTAAGGCATCCTGACGTAGAGTTTTGACTCTTCTCTTCTCAAATTTCACTAAAAAAAATTTTAGGATCACGCGGGTATCTTGGAATCGTTCCGATGGTTTTATGACGAGAACATTGTCTTGGTGCCTCCTGTCAGGGGTTTTGTGGAAGTGTCCCGGGGAGTTGAGCTCTGAGGTGTTGTCGTCATAATTTTATCGTTGCAGTTCTGGAATACCCGAGTTTAGTACACCGACATCGAAAATCTCTTTTATGTAGTTCGTTGGTGAGATAACCTCGACGCCACCCAGTACTTGGGCGGGAGTTCGGGAGTATCGCCATAACTTGTATAACGGATGCTTTTCAAAGGTTGAGGTAGATGGTTTCCGATGTTTTTCTCGGTTATGTGTTGAAGGATGGATACAGCTGGATGTAGGATTTGCTAGATTTGGGTGAGATATTATGCTTCCCCTATATCCCCAACACCTGATTGCATAACTGGAAAGGTTCGGGAGTTTCATAGGTGGGAATTCAAGTAGCTCTAGCTCTTCTTCCACGGATATTTGGTTTGAGATTGGGATTTCTTACCGAGTATTCGTTCTTGATCCGTACCTTGTTGATTTATTTCTCTACCTAAATTCTAAGTGGCTTCTCAATTTATGGATATGTGACCATTTCAATAGGAATGCATTCGTTCATTTTGTTCGGATGTGAAGACTATATGTTGCAATTTTCATTCCGTTGGATTCAACTTCATTTTATCTGTCAATGTTCTAACGGTGGTCAACCTCTTCAGGATGGCTCCCGCTAAGAGCACCAATCATAATCAGAATCAGGATCCGCCACCACCTCCACCTCCTCCGGAGGCATGGCAAGCTATGATGGCCGCAACCAATGCAAACACACAGTTGATCATGCAAATTCTTCAAGAGCGCAATCAAGGAAACCAAGGGAACCAAGGCAACAATCAGAATCACTTTGCTACACTCAACCAGTTCCTTGCTAACGGGCCAAAGACTTTCAGCAATTGTGTTGAGGCAACCGATGCTAACGATTGGCTCGTGGATCTGTGCAAGCATTTCGAGTGCAGTAACGTCAGGCCTGAGGACTTTGTCAAGTTCACTTCCTTCCAACTCAAAGATCAAGCTGCAGAATGGTTCCAGCAGTACAAGGATTCCAGAGGTGGACTTGTTATTACCTGGGATGAATTCCGTCAAGATTTCAGAGCTCATCATATCCCTCAGAGCGTGGTTGAAAGCAAGCGTGAGGAATTCCGCAACCTGAAGCAAGAATCTTTGTCTATCTATGACTACAACAAGTTGTTCCAGAAGCTCGCCCGCTTTGCCAAGCAGGACGTCCCTGATGAGAAGAGCATGATATACCAGTTCAGGGGTGGTCTCAGAGAAGAAATTCAGCTAGCTCTTGTCCTCTTTGAGCCCTTGAGGTACGATGAGTTCTACAACATCGCACTGAAGCAAGAGGCCGCTCAACTGAGGTGTGATGCTTCCAAGAAGCGATTCAGAGATGCTACTCCTTCTTCCTCTACTCAAGTGGCCAAGCAGCAGAAATATTGGCTTCCTCCTCCTCCGTTCCGTCAGCCGTATCAGAAGAGCAAAGGTGGCAGTGGATCTTTCCACCCACCCAACCCTGGCTTTCAGAACAAGACTTCGTCTCAAGCTCCAAGATCGAGTGCTCCATATCACCATCCGCTTTCAGAGGTCACGTGCAACAAGTGCCAACAGAAGGGTCACTATGCCAACAAGTGTCTCAACCAGAGTCGTCTTCCTCCTCCTCCTCCTATGAGATCGGCAAGTACAGCTGTGGTCAAGCATAACCCCAAGCACGCCAAGGTCAACCTGCTGAATGCAGCCCAGGCAGAGGACTCATCAGATGTCATCATGGGTAACCTTCCTGTTAACGATATTCCTGCAAAAGTTCTTTTTGACACTGGTGCATCGCATTGTTTCATGTCAAAGCCATTTTTTACCAAGCATGATTCGTTTCTTCTCATTTGGGTAAACAAATGGATATCGTTTCTCCTGGCAAACGTTTGAGTGCAAGTCTGGAGGTGCCAGATGTTACTATCACTTGGGCGACTACAAGTTCCTTTCTTCCCCAATGGTTCTTGGTAACTCGGATATTGATCTTATTCTCGGAATGGATTGGCTTTCTAAGCACAAGGCGCATCTTGATTGTGCAGCCAGGCAGATTCAATTGACTCATTCGTCTGAGGATGTAATTGTCTTTGCCGCTCGGGATAATACCATCCGTCTGTTTTCTCTCAATGAGAAGGGTGAACTCGATGCTATCTCGCAAATTCCAGTCGTTTGCGAATATCAAGACGTCTTTCCAGAAGAGCTTCCAGGAATGCCTCCGCACCGGCTAGTTGAATTCGTCATTGATCTTGAGCCTGGCACGGAACCTGTGTGCAAGCGTCCTTACAAGCTCGGACCTGAAGAGTTGAAGGAGCTGAAGAAGCAACTCGATATTCAAGAAGAATGGGTCTCATCCGGCCTAGTTCTTCTCCGTGGGGTTGTGGTGTTCTTTTTGTGAAGAAGAAGGATGGAACGGACCGACTTTGTGTTGATTACCGTCCATTGAACAAGAAGACCATCAAGAACAAATACCCACTTCCCAACATCAATGAGCTGTTCGAACAACTCAAAGGTGCCCAAGTATTCTCCAAGCTTGATCTCCGTATGGGTTATCATCAGATTCGAATCCGTGAGCAAGATATTCCCAAGACGGCTTTCAGGACAAGCTATGGTTCATATGAATACACTGTCATGTCTTTTGGCCTCGTCAACGCTCCTCCGACGTTCTCTCGCATGATGAACTTCATCTTCAACGCCTACACCAATGACTTCGTTTTGGTCTATCTCGACGACATTCTGGTTTTCTCGAAGAACAAGGAAGATCATGCCAAGCACTTGCGTTTGGTACTCGATAAGCTCAGGGAACAAGTTCTACGCCAAGTTCTCCAAGTGCAAATTTTGGCTCGATGAGGTTCTTTATCTTGGTCATATCATCTCTGCCAAGGGCATTGCGGTGAATCCTGAGAAGGTGTCTGCAATTGTGAATTGGGAACCTCCTCAGAACGTGAAGCAACTCCGTAGCTTCCTCGGTCTCGCAAGCTATTGTCGAAGATTCGTTGAAAACTTTTCTAAGATCGCGAAGCCTCTCTCAAATCTTCTCCAGAAGCACGTCAAGTACGTTTGGTCTCCGGAGTGTGACATTGCTTTCAACACTTTGAAAGAGAAATTGATCACTGCTCCAGTCTCACTCCGCCTTGATGAATCCAAGCCGTACGAGGTCTTTTGTGATGCCTCTCTCCAAGGTCTTGGCGCAGTGTTGATGCAAGAGAAGAAAGTTGTTGCTTATACCTCTCGCCAGTTGAAGCCCAACGAGAAGAACTACCCCACTCATGATCTCGAGTTGGCGGCAGTTGTGCATGCTCTTTTGACTTGGAGACATCTCTTATTGGGAAGAAAAGTGGACATCTTCACTGACCACAAGAGTCTCAAGTACATCTTCACTTAGCCTAATCTCAACCTCAGGCAGACTCGATGGGTCAAAATGATTCAAGAGTATAATCCGAGTATCGAGTATACTCCAATCAAGGCCAATGTGATTGCTGACGCTTTGAGCAGAAAGGCCTATTGCAACAGTCTGATTCTCAAGCCTTATCAACAGGAGCTTTGTGAAGCTTTCTGCAAACTTAATCTGCAAGTTGTTCCTCAAGGTTTCCTCGCCAACCTTCAAGTCTCTCCTACCTTAGAAGACCAAATTCGCCAAGCTCAGCTTCTTGATGCTATGGTGAAAAAGGTGAATATTGGGATTGCCAAGAGTCAACCCAAGTACAAGTGCTACCGCCTTGATGACAAGGATACTCTCTTCTTCGAGGATCGTATTGTTGTGCCCAAAGGTGACCTTCATAAAGTGATCATGAACGAGGCTCACAATTATCTCCTCTCCATCCACCCTGGGAGCACGAAGATGTATCAGGACCTCAAGCAGGCTTATTGGTGGACTCGAATGAAGCGCGAGATTGCTCAATTCGTGAATGAGTGTGATGTCTGTAGAAGAGTGAAGGCAGAACACCAAAGGCCAGCGGGTCTCCTCCAACCTCTTGCCATTCCAGAATGGAAGTTTGACCACATTGAAATGGACTTCGTGACTGGGTTTCCAAAGTCCAAACGTGGCAATGATGCTATATTCGTTGTCATCGACAAACTCACTAAAGTGGCTCACTTTCTGCCTATCAAAGAGTCAATCACTGCAGCTCAATTGGCGGAACTCTATACCTCTCGAATTGTCTCTCTGCACGGTATTCCACAGGTGATCTCTTCAGACCGTGGCAACATCTTTACCTCCAAGTTTTGGGATTCTTTTCAGAAGGCTATGGGCACCAACATCCGCTTCAGCACAACTTTCCATCCTCAAACTAGCGGTCAAGTCGAGCGTGTCAACCAGATTCTTGAAGATATGCTCAGGGCTTGTGTGATCTCCTTCGGCATGAAGTGGGGGGATTGTCTTCCTTATGCTGAATTCTCCTACAACAACAGTTTTCAAGCAAGTTCGGGCAAGGCCCAATTTGAAATTCTGTATGGCAGGAAGTGCCGTACCCCTCTCAACTGGTCTGAAACCGGTGAACGTCAGCTTCTCGGAAATGACTTAATCACAGAGGCAGAGGAAATGTGCAAAGTCATTCGAGATAACCTCAAAGCAGCCCAATCCCGGCAGAAGAGCTACTATGACAGTAAGCACCATGATTTGGCTTTCGAGATCGGAGATCATGTTTACCTCCGCGTCTCTCCTATGAAAGGTACTCGCCGCTTCGGTATCAAAGGGAAGCTTGCTCCTAGATACGTGGGACCTTTCAAGATTGTAAGCAAGAGAGGCGATCTCGCCTATCAACTCGAGCTTCCTTCAAACTTTGCAAATGTTCATGACGTGTTCCATGTCTCTCAGCTCCGAAAGTGCTTCAAGACTCCTAACCGCACCGTTAACTTCGAGGACATTGAGCTACAAGAAGATCTCTCTTACCGTGAGCACCCAGTTGCTATTCTTGAAGAGACTGAACGCAAGACTCGCAACAAGTCAATCAAATTCCTCAAAGTCAAGTGGTCACACCATTCCGACCGTGAAGCTACCTGGGAACGCGAGGATCACCTCTGTTCTGAGTACTCGGCGTTCTTTCAGTCCTAGATCTCGGGACGAGATCCTTTCGTAGTGGTGGAGTGTTGTAACACCCCGGATATGATTTACCCAATATGTATTCCAACTCTTGCCGTTTCTGGCGTTAAGTTATTTTATTTTCTCGGGTTCGGGTCTTTGTCTCCATGTGTTGTTATCGTTGTCATGCATCTCATATCATGTCATCATGTGCATTGCATTTGCATACGTGTTCATCTCATGCATTCGAGCATTTTCCCCGTTGTCCGTTTTGCATTCCGGCGCTCCGTTCTCCTCCGGTGGTCAATTCTACCTTTCTTTCGTGTGTGGGGATTAAACATTTCCGGATTGGACCGAGACTTGCCAAGCGGCCTTGGTTTACTACCGGTAGACCGCCTGTCAAGTTTCGTACCATTTGGACTTCGTTTGATACTCCAACGGTTAACCGAGGGACCGAAAAGGCCTCGTGTGTGTTGCAGCCCAACATCCCTCCAATTTGGCCCAAAACCCACCAAAACCCTCTCCATCATCTAGAGCGTTTGATCACGATCGCGTGGCCGAAAACCGCACCTCATTTGGACACTCCTAGCTCCCTCTAGGTCTATAAATAGGTCCTCCTCCGAAAATCCGGATCTCTTCCCCGTCCAAACCCTAAAAATCGCCCCGCCGCCACCGGACATGTCCGGCCGCCGCCGGACGAAGTCGCCGCCGCCGCCCGCGCCAGTCAGGAGGCGCCACGTGGCCGGCCGCCTCCTCCCACCGCCGCGGCCCGCCCGGCCCGCACCCGGCCCTCGAGGGCACGAACCGGCGCCCGCGCCCCGCCGCCCTTCTCCTACCTCCCGCCGCCGCCTTGCTCAGCTCCGGCGAGCGCGAGCCGCCGCACCACCGCTCCGTCGCTCCGCCCGGCCGCCGTGCGCCGCCCACCGTCGCCCGCCGCCTCCTTGACGTCCGGCCCCGCCGACCTCCTCCTCCCCTCGTCGCCGGCCTCCTCCACGCCAAATCCGGCCGCCGTCGACTACAACTCCGGCCGGTGAGCTTCGGGAAGCGCGCCGCTACAGTGCCGATCAATCTGAGATCCAAATCCAGTTTCCTTGCGGTTGACTTTTATCCCTGAAACCCTAATAATTTGCATATTTCATCATGCTATAACCCCGCATCCTTAGCTTCGTTTTGGGCATATAGCATATCAAAATGTTCGCCTCAGAGAGTACATCATTTCATTCCATTGCATCATTTTCATTTGAGTTCATATCGATGCCCGAAATTCTGGTAGAAGAGGTTTACTTGAGATAATTGTCAGATCTGCTGCTCCATTTAGATATTTGTCATTTTTGCCGTGATTATTGTGTGCATGATATGCCCATGAGCTCTACATGTGTTTTGTTAAGGGTTTTGCCATCTTTCCAGAGGTGCAAGCCATGTATTTTTGTGATGTGTGTGGTGACTAGCACAAGCTTGCAAAGTGAGGCACTTGGTAATCCTGATTTCAGGGACTTAGCATTTCCACTAACTCCTTGATCTGTTTTTCTCATGATGCCATATGTTCATGTTGTTTTCTTAGTGATCCGTGCGTCTTTTGAGGATGATCAGTAAGGATGTTTTGTTAATCTCGTAGTGCTCTATTCATCCATGTCTTTGTTTGCAATTATGGAGCACCCTAGCTTGAGTCAATCGAGCTCTACTTTTGTCATTTCGTGAATCTGGGCAGGTTGTCTACTTGTTAGCGATTTTGCCGATGATGTTGTAGTTGATGCGTGCATGCTATGCTATTGTTCTTGCCATGTCTAGCTTGCATTTTGTGTATTCTTGATGGGTGTATGCTTAACTTGTCATGATTTGCTCTGTAGTGAGTGCATCGAGCTCGTAAACATGCCTACTTGATACCTGTTTCAGCATGCTCCAGTTTTTCACTGTCTGAGAACTGATTATGTTTTTGCCATGTTCACATGCTTGCAAATGTATTTTCTGATCCCTTTTGGCTCATGGTCACTAAGGGACTTTTGTTAAGCTCTTTGAGTAGCTCCATGCCATGCTTTACTTTGCCATGTTCAGGACCTGTAGCATATAGTTTTCATGCTCCAAAGTGTGCTACCTGATCTGAGATTCCAGACAAGTGTTAATTTCACCAAGTCTGAGATCTGTTTACCATATGCATTTTTGCCATGCTTGTTTGAACCTGTTAGTGGATGAATTGGCCGTAGCTTAATGCTAGACTTTTGTTAAGCATCTTGGTAGCATGTTCATCTTGTTGCATTTAGTTGGGTACTTGCTGTAAATCGCAGACCGGTGCCATATTCGAATTGCTTGCCATTTCCAAACCATAACTCCGATTCCGGTGTTCTTTATATCATTTTCAAGCGATTTCATCTCACCTTTCCAGTGGCACACTTGGATTTCCAAGTTGAGGCCAGGTTAATTCATTCCTTGTCAAATCTCACATATGCATCACATATCGCATCCCGCATAGCATACCATCTTTGCATCATATTGTTTGAGCCTTGCACGTGGTTGATTGTGTCCTTTGAGCTTTGCACGTGGTTGATTGTGTCCCTCTTGCTTGTTTGTGTTGTTTGGGTAGAGCCGGGAGACGAGTTCGCTAACGAGGAGCCCGTTGAGTTTGCTTTCGAGGATCCAGTCAACTCTGACAACTTTGCAGGCAAGATGATCTGCTAGTTTGCTCGCTCTTTTGCTATGCCATTGCTACGATGCCCACCACTTGCTTGCAAGCCTCCCAAATTGCCATGTCAAACCTCTAACCCTCCATTGTCCTAGCAAACCGTTGATTGGCTATGTTACCGCTTTGCTCAGCCCCTCTTATAGCGTTACTAGTTGCAGGTGAAGATTGGAGGCCGTTCCTTGTTGGAACATTTATTTACTTGTTGGGATATCATTATATTATCTTGTTATCTTAATGCATCTATATACTTGGTAAAGGGTGGAAGGCTCGGCCTCTCGCCTAGTGTTTTGTTCCACTCTTGCCGCCCTAGTTTCCGTCATATCGGTGTTATGTTCCCGGATTTTGCGTTCCTTACGCGGTTGGGTTATAATGGGAACCCCTTGATAGTTCGCCTTGATTAAAGCTTTTCCAGCAATGCCCAACCTTGGTTTTACCATTTGCCACCTAGCCTCTTTTCCCTTGTGTTACTGGAGCCCGAGGGTCATCTTATTTTAGCCCCCCCTGGGCCAGTGCTCCTTTGAGTGTTGGTCCAAACTAGAGTCCTGTGCAGCGCCCCCTCGGGGAAACTCGAGGTTTGGTTTTAGTTGTATGGAGCGCTCACCTGAGTGTGCCCTGGGAACGAGATATGTGCAGCTCCTATCGGGATTTGTCGGCACATTCGGGCGGTGTTGCTGGTCTTGTTTTAACCTGTCGAAGTGTCTTGAATTACCGAGATACCGAGTCTGATCGGAACGTCTTGGGAGGAGGTCTATTCCTTCGTTGACCGTGAGAGCTTGTCATGGGCTAAGTTGGGACTCCCCTGCAGGGATTGAACTTTTGAAAGCCGTGCCCGCGGTTATGGGCAAATGGGAATTTGTTAATGTCCGGTTGTAGATAACTTGAACCTTAATTAATTAAAATGAATCAACTGAGTGTGTTACCATGATGGCCCCTTCTCGGCGGAGTCCGGGAAGCGGACACGGTGTTGGAGTAATGTTTGCGCAGGTTGCTCTCTAGTTTCTTGCTCGTGCTTTGCCCTCTCTTCTCGCTCTCCTTTGCGATTAAGTTAGCCACCATATATGCTAGTCACTTGCTGCAGCTCCACATATATTTACCTTGCCTTACCAATAAGCTTAAATAGTCTTGATCGCGAGGGTGCGAGATTGCTGAGTCCCTGTGGCTCACAGATTACTATTACACCAGATGCAGGGCCTGATGATTCCGCTCCAGGAGACGCGTTTGAGCTCAGGTGGGAGTTCGAAGAAGACTCACAACGTTACTATGTTTCCTTTCCTGATGATCAGTAGTGGTGCCCAGTTGGGGGTGATTGGGACCGTTGTCGCATGTTGGGTTCTATTTTATTTTGGCGCCGTAGTCGGTCCATGAGTGTTTGATTGATGTAATGTTATTTATGTACTTGATTTACGTGGCAAGTGTAAGCCAAGTATGTTATCTCCCCTTTCATTATTATATTTCATGGGATGTTGTGAAGATTGCCTAACTTGCGACATATGCCTTCAATGCGATTATGTCTCTAAGTCGTGCCTCGACACGTGGGAGCTATAGTCGCATCGAGGGTGTTACATCTGTGTCGGGCTATATCGCGACGCGGTTCATACGAGTCTTGTCTGACGTGTCCGGCTCGGCCGGATTTGCTTTTAGTGTATCCGGCGTGACGATCCTCGTCGCGTATTGGTGCATGCCCCCGTGATCCGTAGATCGATCTTGAATGTGTTTCCTTGTTTTCCAATACGTATAGCAGGTCCCGTGTGTTGCCCCGGGCCTTGGTATTTTTGTTTGAGTGGCGGCGGGGTGCAGGCTGAACTTCAGGCCGAAATGCCTCTCTGGCTCGGCCACGAGGTGGCCGTTCAGCCGCATCGTACACTAGTGATGTAGGTTTCAATGCTTCCATCTCGAAGTGGGGTAGCAATGTGCGCTTTGGGTAATTCTTGGAGGGGCGCTCGAGTTCGTATTCCTTGGCCACAAGGACTTCGGTCCATCAATCTACTATCAAGTCTTGATCAGCTTGAAGTTGTTGTTGCTTTTTCTTCAGGCAATTTGTTGTGGCCATAAGCTAGCGCTTGAATCACTCCTGCTCGGCGGTATCCTCAGGCACGATAAATTCTTCGTCACCGAGGCTCACCTCGTCTTCAGAGAGAGGCATGTAATTGTCCTCTCCAATTCTCCATCTGCTGCCTGCTCTGAAGGGCTAGCTTATTCACCCTCCCGCTCTACATCGTGCTGGAGGGGATTGTGGTTTTCTTCGGCACAATCCGGAGTGTTATTGTCTCTTGTACCGGTATCACTACTTTTGTTGTGGCGGGACTTAGAGCGGCACCGCTGATGTTGGCGCTTGGGTTGCTTCTTGGAGGGGTCATCCTCCGCTGTCTCGTCGCCATTGCCTTCTTTGGGGGTGTCCACCATGTATAGATCATATGATGAGGTGGCAGTCCAGCGCCCTGTGGGCGGTGGTTCCTGTTCATCTCCCGCATCGTCATCCATACCGTCGATGTCTTCGGAGTCGAAGTCGAGCATGTCGGTTAAATCGTCGACAGTGGCTACTAAGTGGGTGGTGGGTGGGCAGCGAATTTCTTCGTCGTCTGCATCCCATTCTAGCCGGACATAGTTCGGCCAAGGTTCTCCTAACAAGGAGAGAGACCTTAATGAATTTAGCAAATCGCCGAAAGGCGAGTGCTGAAAGATATCCGCGGAGGTGAACTCCATGATCGGTGCCCAATCGGATTCGATAGGCACGGATGCAGGCGGCTCGGAGTCCGTGGCCGGAGACGAATCTAGTGGTTCGGCGACACGGCTCTCGTAAGGGGTGAAGTCAGTATCCAGCTCCATCGCCACTGACAGTGCGGCCTCCGTGGCGGGCTCTATCCCTCCGTCCTCGGATGGCGCAGTTTGCTCCAGATTGAAGGCCGAAGTAGTTGTAGGTGTGATCTCCCGAACACTATCTGACGACAGAGCTAAATCATGCTCGTCATGATCGTGCGGCGCACCTGACATGGGCTCTAATCCGTCAAAGATCAAGTCTCCGTGGATGTCGGCAGTGTAGCTTAAGTTTCCGAACCTGACCTGATGGCCAGGGGCGTAGCTCTCGATCTGCTCCAGATGGCCAAGCGAATTGGAACGCAATGCGAAGCCGCCGAATACGAAGATCTGTCCGGGGAGGAAAACCTCACCCTGGACCGCATCGTTACCGATGATCAAAGGGGCCATCGAGCCTTATGGTGAAGGCATAGTGGAACTCACAATGAAAGCACCAATGTCGGCGTCAAAACCGGCGGATCTCGGGTAGGGGGTCCTGAACTGTGCGTCTAAGGCGGATGGTAACATGAGGCAGGGGACACGATGTTTACCCAGGTTCGGGCCCTCTTGATGGAGGTAATACCCTACATCCTACTTGATTGTTCTTGATGATATGAGTATTACAAGAGTTGATCTACCACAAGATCGTAGAGGCTAAACCCTAGAAGCTAGCCTATGGTATGATTGTATGTTGTCCTACGGACTAAACCCTCCGGTTTATATAGACACTGGAGGGGGCTAGGGTTACACAGAATCGGTTACAAGGGAGGAGATCTACATATCCGTATTGCCAAGCTTGCCTTCCATGCCAAGGAAAGTCCCATCCGGACACGGGACGAAGTCTTCGATCTTGTATCTTCATAGTCCAACAGTCCGGCCAAAGGATATAGTCCGGCTGCCCGGAGACCCCCTAATCCAGGACTCCCTCAAGGAGGCAACGCGCGAGTCCCTCACACCTGCACAAAACAAATAAATCCTCGCAACCAACGCGATAAGGGGTTGTCAATCCCTACACGGCCACTTACGAGAGTGAGATCTGGTAGATATGATAAGATAATATTTTTGGTATTTTTATGATAAAGATGCAAAGTAAAATAAAAGCAAAGTAAAAAGCAAAGGAAATAACTAAGTATTGGAAGATTAATATGATGAAGATAGACCCCGGGGCCAAAGGTTTCACTAGTGGCTTCTCTCAAGAGCATAGGTATTTTACGGTGGGTGAACAAATTACTGTTGAGCAATTGACAGAATTGAGCATACACTACTAGGGAAAACCTTATACACAGAATCTTAGCAGCAGCGCGGTCTAAAAACAAACGCTACTGCTAATTAGCAGCAACGAGCTTTAGAAAAGAGCGCTGCTAATGACTGAGTAGCAGTAGCGCTCTAGGTGAAAAGAGCGCTACTACTATAATTGCCACGGTGTTGCCTCCAGGAAAGATATAGTAGTAGCGCCCTTCCCGTGGACGCGCTACTGCTAAAGAACTTAGTAGCAGCGGTTTTGCTCAAAACTCGCTGCTGCTAAGTATGACCGCAACTAATTAAGTTTAGTCCCATATTGCTAAGCGAACAAGGTGTTTACCACCTTAAATATGTTGCTTCTCAACCTATCTCGAGCACTTGGTCTTCATTGAACTATATGTGTATGATTTGTGGTTGTAATATGAATCCTCGCCTGTACCTATACAGGTACGGTGAGGATTCATGTTGACTATTTAGATTATACACAAAAAGATCAATGATGACCAATGTATATTTTTGATGTTTTTACTAAACAAAAGAAATAACTGCTTCCATTAGCAGTAGCGGTTTTCCCCAAAACGCACTGTAGATAAGTTAGCTATAGCGCGTCTTCTGTACGTGCGCTACTGCTAGTTCGAGTTAACCACCCCCCGCATCAAAATTTCGCTAAGTCCTCATTTCCCCCCCACCGGCCTGTTCCCCTACTCCCTGTCGCCGCCGCCCGAGCCCAAGCGCGCCTGCGCCCTCACCGTCACCGCCGCCGCCCGCCCTCAACCTCAACGCCGCCGCTCTCGACCACACTGTCGCCGCCCTCGACCTCACCGCTGCCGCCCTTGACCGAGCCCGCCCCCCAGGACCGCCGCCCTCCCGATCCCGAGCCCGCTGTCGGTGTCAAAACCGGCGGATCTCAGGTAGGGGGTCCAGAACTGTGCGTCTAGGCCGGATGGTAACAGGAGGCAAGGAACACGATGTTTTACCCAGGTTCGGGCCCTCTTGATGGAGGTAAAACCCTACGTCCTGCTTGATTAATATTGATGATATGGGTAGTACAAGAGTAGATCTACCACGAGATCAAGGAGGCTAAACCCTAGAAGCTAGCCTATGGTATGATTGTTGTATGATGAAGTTGTCCTACGGACTAAAAGCCTCCGGTTTATATAGACACCGGAGAGGGTTAGGGTTACACAAAGTCAGTTACAATGATAGGAGATCTTGAATATCCGCATCGCCAAGCTTGCCTTCCACACCAAGGAAAGTCCCATCCGGACACGGGACGAAGTCTTCAATCTTGTATCTTCATAGTCCTGGAGTCCGGCTGAAGGTATAGTCCGGCTACCCGAACACCCCCTAATCCAGGACTCCCTTAGTAGCCCCTGAACCAGGCTTCAATGATGACGAGTCCGGCGTGTAGATTGTCTTCAGCATTGCAAGGCGGGTTCCTCCTCCAAATTCTTCATAAAAGTTTGTAAACACCAAGAGTAGTGTCCGGCTCTGCAAAATAAGTTTCCATGTATTGCCACAAAGAGAATAATATTAACACAAATCTAATCTGCTGACGTATTCCACAGCCTGACATCACACTACGGCCAAGCCTTTATTCGAATCGTTTTCACTTTTCCACCTCAGCGTGTTTTGCGAGGAGGTTTCCTTGGCACGTCTTGTCAAAGCAGAGATCGTGTCCCCCATTTATGGGATTCTCATCAATACGAACGTGGGTAACCCAACCGCGCCATTTATCACGGCGCTTGGGAGGCAAGCGAGTTTTACTATGCTGGTGGGGACGCATAGTCGCATCCGCTCATATAAGGGGATAAGGATCCACCTTTTTACCTACGCCTTGTTCCTCCTTTGCCTATCCATCTTCTGCGCACCCGAGCTCCAGCGCCCAAGCCCGCACTTCCTAGCTCAACCTTCTCCAACAATGTCCGGAGCGGGAGGCAAGTGGATGGTCTCCTCCGTCACGGAGGGCCATGTCAAAAGGCTAAGGAAGGCCGGATACCTGTCCAAAGACATTGCGCACCGGCTTCCTGAGGAGGGGCAGCTTCTCCCCACCCCAAGGCCCCATGAGAGGGTAGTATTTCTTCCCCACTTCCTCCGCGGACTGGGTTTTCCTCTCCACCCATTTGTCCGCGGGCTCATGTTCTACTATGGCCTAGATTTCCATGATCTGGCCCCGAACTTCATCCTCAATATCTTGGCGTTTATCGTCGTGTGTGAGGCTTTCCTCTGCATCCGCCCCCATTTCGGCCTCTGGCTCAAGACCTTCAACGTCAAGCCAAAGGTGGTGCGCGGCAACCAGGCGGAGTGCGGAGGTGCCATGGCGGGCAAAATAGCCAATGTCCTATGGCTCGAGGGCTCCTTTGTGGAGACCTTGAAGGGGTGGCAGTCAGGGTGGTTTTACATCACCGAGCCACACGATCCGAAGTGGATCGCAGCCCCTGAATTCTGATCCGAACCCTCTAAGCGGCTCACGTCCTGGAAGGAGACGGGCTTGTCATGGGGCGACGAAGAAGAGGTGACCGTACTGCAAAAATGCATCCAGTCCCTGGTGAACAAGCAGCTCAAGCTTGTCAACGTAGTCCAGGTCATGCTCGTCCGTCGGATCCTTCCGTGTCAAGAACGGGACTTCAATTTGTGGGAGTTCAACCCGGCGCAGCACCGAACTCTAAGCAGGCTCTTCGACACGACGTACGAAGATGTCTGGAAGGGTCTAACCAAAGGCGCCGAGGCTCCCACATTCGCCTCCGAAGACTGCGGATTCAGCTCGCAGCGTCCTGCTGGCGAGGTAAAATATTTTCATATTTTACAGGATGTTAAGTTTTCTTCATAGTTTGACTCTATGCGGGATCTAAACTCCCTCACCTTTGACAGGATTGGCAGGCGAAGTCCGGACTGATTAACTGTCCGGCTCCCTTGCCCGAAGACCCAGCCCCTGCTCTCCTAGTAAAGTTGCTGGTTCCGGCACCTTATGTGGTGCCGGAGAAGAAGGCCACGGGGACTCGAAAGAGTTCTCGGCATATGGTGGTGTCGGACTCGTCGTCCGATGAGTCCGAGACGCACTCCTCCCGTGAAGACGAGGAGGAGGAAGAAGAAACCTCTCCCCCTCCAGTGGGGGGAGAAAATAAGAGGAAGGCCGCCCCAGTAGGGGAGGCCGAGGGGTCCAAGAAGAGGAAAACCCCTCCGCCGGACTACGCCCCCGATGCCGACGAGGACGAAGAGGAGTGGCCGGAAAGGGCCAAGCGTCTGGCGAAATCGTAAGTGTTCGGATACCAGAGTAACTCATGATATTCCTTTTGTTGCACAGCTTTCCCTAATGTCGAATATAATCATGCAGTCCGCTCAAGGACGGGCTCGATGAGTCGTCGAGCGGCTCCCTGGACTCATCGGACGTGAATTCAGTTCCGCCCGCAGCCTCCCCCTGTGCTGCGGATGACGCCGAAGTGGCGTCGCGACAAGCTCCGGGGCAAGAGGAGGTGGTCCAGGAGGAGCCGCGAGGCGACCTCCCAGACTCTAGGAGTAAAGGGGACAAGACCCCCCAGGGCTCCAAGTCTGGCTTCAAGCCAGACACCGCATCGGAATCATCAACGGTTCCGGACCGCGGCAGGCGAACTCCTGCCAAGAGGAGCAAGATTATTGAGTCGGCGTCCTCCGTCCAACCAGAGGCGCCGGACAATCTGCTGGAGGTCCTTAAGGGCACCTCCATCGACGAGGAGCACCGTGCCATCATGAGTACGGTGGTCCAGAAGGTTCGGTCCGCCCAAAGCGGACTTACTGAAGCTTGTACTAGCCTTCTAACAGGCTTTGAGGTAAGTAGAAATATGTAAAAATATTACCACATAGACAGTAGCCCCTGATGCTCTGTTTGTCGTTCGGAAAGAAAAGCCGAATAGAGGATCTATTAAATATTGCAGGAGTCTAACTAAAAAGGAGTCAATATACGTATGCAGGCTTCGCTGCTGGCCACCGCCGCACTGACTGCGGAGGTGGATGCCCTGAAGCAGGGCCTCGAGTGGACCGAGCAAGAGCTCGGCCTTGCCAAACGGCAGCTCGAGGAGAAAGAAGGTAAGAGATACCTTATAGAAAAAATGCCTATAAGAAGACGCAATTGCAAAAAATGACAGGAGTATACTGCTTATTGTAGGGGCCACAACTAAGGTGGCGACCCTCAAGCAGGCGCTGTCTGAGGCCAAGAAGAGAGCGGCCACGGAGCACACCGAGCAGGAGAAATTTGAGGCGCAGGTCGGCGAGATGCAGCAAGAGCTTCAGGCTCTCATGAAAAAACATGAGAGTTTGGAGCTCGACTCAAAGATGTGAGCGTCCGAGCTTGCTGCGGCCCTTAAAACTGCCAAATCTGCCAAGGCCGAAGCCCAGAAGGCCCTCCAAGAATTGCATGCGGTGAAAAAGATAGCGGCGGGTAAGGCATTCTCTATGCAAAGCAGACATATAGAAGTAAACTACTTGTTACTTACCCGAATCCGGAGCTCTCCAGGGGCATTCATAGATCTTCCCCGCAGCGTATCCGATGCCGCCGCATTCTACCGAGCCGACGAAGGCAGCTCAACGGAGAAGGTGTTCTGGTCTCAGTACGCTGAGGCCGGACACCCTGTGCCCTTGAGCGACCAACTGAAGCAGCTGGTCGAGCTCCACAAGGCGGCCGAACAGGCCCTGAAGGGCTTCATAGTTCGGCTGTGGCCTAGAGAAGCCCTGCCTGGGAGCTACTTCGGACTGGTGCGGCGGCTGGTGGAGGCTTGTCCAAGGCTCAAGGTCATCAAGCGCTCCGTCTGCATCGAAGGTGCCCGTAGGGCCCTTGCCCGTGCAAAGGTGCACTGGGTAAGCTGGACGGTGAGAAGCTTGTGAGGGATGGGCCGCCGCCGGGGAAGGAGCATCGCAAGCCCGAGAACTATTACAAGGATGTTCTGGCCAGTTCCCACCTTATGGCGGATGAATGCACCAAGGATGTAATTTTTGAATGAACTCGCTCGTGTTATCCTGTGCGCTGAAAACTTGTTCCTATGTGCTAAGCAATGCTTGAATTTAAAATATTACTTCCTGTGCGGCCGTTTCTCAAAAAATTGAGAGATGGCCAGTCGTCGGCTTCTGCCCCCATGCCACTAGTGCTGGGGTGTTCGGGATAAACCTGAGTGCTCTTTTTCCCATGATTGGGTCCGTCGAGGGAGGCGCTCAGCACAACGAACAAGGCAATCGGACTATAATGCTTGAACACTCTCACTTAGCAATAGAACTCTATAATTTTAAATTTTGGCGAAGCCCCTAGTATTCAGAAGACCGAGTTCCGGGCGCTATCCACGCCTTGGCCGGACAAAGCCGGTTCCTCGCTCGAAGCGGCATAAGTCTTTAAGGACTCGAAAAACCTCTCGAACAGCGACCGGTCTCTCGCCTCATCATGACAGTCAGTTTTAGCTTTCTCTACTAAGGTGCTCAGCCCAGCTCAACTGGGGCACAATCGCAGTAGTTCTCCTAGTGCTACCTTAGCCGATATAGCGGAACGTAAGGCACCAAAACATAGGAGCCGGGCAAACCCAACTATTGACCCAAATCATGATTCGGAGCCGATGCATATAGTGCTATAAGTTCGGGGTGCCGCACTAGTGAAAGTGTACAGACTTCTCACGCCATATTGATGGGTACTGAAGCCCCTGGCGTATTTTTGTCGTACCACAGTGTATGGATGCAACATGTTATTGATAAACATATGTATAAAAAGAGGATAATGCAAAAAATAGACAAAAAGATATGCATTGTTTATAGAAAGGCTGCTATGAAAGCGGAACGATACAAATAGTGCGATAAGCAAAAGAAATTGGACTATTTAACATGTCCTGGCCAGGGGCAGGCCGTGGAATTGTATTAAACAACAGGTATACTTCTCGCAATAGAGACCACCTGGGAGTTCCATATTGCGGCGTGGCTTGTCTGCTTTCCCGGATCTTGCATCATTTGTGCGGCAGTTGAATTGCCGAACGGGTCATCCGAAGTATGGAGTCCTGAGAGTAAGGGAAAAAAGAAAAAAAGGAATCCGACAGCCCCTGGTGCGGTTTAAGACGTATTTCGGGCGTGCCGTGATAGTGCCCCTTCCCCTGTGCCCATGGTATTTCAAGAGTGTAGTTATGTACGCGAAGCACTGGTTTCGCTATATCGCAAGGGCTAGGGTTGGGGCCGCATTGCTACGCTAGCTCAGAACGTGCCAGGCGGTCTTGTTGTAGGGTACTTCGGGCGCGCTTGACAGTGTCCGGCTTTTTGAAGGCCGAACTGGAGAACTGCCTAGAGAGGCTGCCTTGTACTTCTGCTGCGAGCGCTGCCGTGTGCTCCTCCGTTCGGAGGGAGCATTCAGTGTTCCCATTGACCGTGATTACTCCTCTAGGGCCTGGCATCTTGAGCTTGAGGTATGCATAGTGCGGTACCGCGTTGAATTTTGTGAATGCGGTTTGCCCGAGAAGTGCGTGATCACCACTGCGGAACGGGACTATGTCGAATATTAACTCCTCGCTTCGGAAGTTATCCGGAGATCCGAAGACCACTTCCAGTGTGACTGAGCCTGTACAGTTGGCTTCTACACCTGGTATGACGCCTTTAAAGGTCGTTCTGGTGGGCTTGATCCTCGAGGGATCTATGCCCATTTTTCGCACTGTATCCTGGTAAAGCAGGTTCAGGCTGCTACCGCCGTCCATGAGGACTCTTGTGAGATTAAATCCATCAATGATTGGGTCTAGAACCAATGTGGCGAAGCCGCCGTGGCGGATGCTAGTGGGGTGGTCCCTTCGGTCAAAGGTGATCGGGCAGGAGGACCATGGGTTGAACTTTGGGGCGACTGGCTCTATCGCATATATGTCTCGTAACACACGCTTCTGCTCCCTCTTGGGGATGTGGGTTGTGTATATCATGTTCACCGTCTGCACTTGCGGGGGAAATCCCTTCTGTCCACTGTTGTTCGGTGGCCTGGGCTCCTCCTCCTCGTCGCTATGCAGCCCCTTGTCTTTGTTTTCGGCTCTTAACTTGCCTGCCTGCTTAAACACCCAACAGTCCCTGTTGGTGTGATTGGCTGGCTTTTCGGGGGTGCCATGTATCTGCCACAAGCGGTCGAGTATTCGGTCCAAACTGGACGGGCCCTGAGTATTTCTTTTGAATGGCTTTTTCCATTGACCGGATTTGTAGCCTCGGAATCCGGCATTAACTGCCGTATCCTCGTTGTTGTCGCTGTTAACGCGGCGCTTTTGTTTGTTCCGACGCGACCTATCGCTTTTGTCCTTGGTATTCGAATTACCAGGGTTCTTGGTTAAATTGTTGGTGCAAGCTAGCCAGCTGTCTTCCCCCGCGCAAAAGCGGGTCATGAGTGTTGTGAGGGCTGCCATAGATTTTGGCTTTTCCTGTCCCAGGTGCCGGGCAAGCCACTCGTCACGGATATTATGCTTGAAGGCCGCTAAGGCCTCTGCGTCCAGACAGTCGACTATCTGGTTTTTCTTTGTTAGGAACCGTGTCCAGAATTGCCTGGCCGATTCCTCTGGCTGCTGAATTATGTGGCTTAGGTAATCGGCGTCCGGTGGTCGCACATAAGTGCCCTGGAAGTTGTCAAGGAATGCGGCTTCCAGGTCCTCCCAAGAACCGATTGAGTCTGCTGGCAAGCTGTTAAGCCAATGCCGGGCCGGTCCCTTAAGTTTGAGTGGGAGGTATTTGATGGCGTGTAGATCATCACCGTGGGCCATGTGGATATGAAGGAGATAATCCTCGATCCATACCGCAGGATCTGTTGTGCCATCGTACGATTCGATGTTTACGGGTTTGAAGCCCTCAGGGATTTTATGATCCATTACTTCATCTGTGAAGCATAGTGGGTGTGCGGTGCCTCTGTATTGGGCTATATCGCGACGCAGCTCGAAGGAGCTTTGTCTGTTGAGTTCGGCCCGGCCGGATTTATTGCATCCGGAGTGACGATCACCGTCACGTGCCATGGGGCGCCTGCGTGATCCGTAGATCGATCTTGTTTGCCTTGCCTTGTCCTCCAGTATGTCGCGCAGGTCGGGTGCATTTTCCCGTGCCTTAGTATGCTTGGCGCGACGTCGGGGCATGGCTTGAGTGGAGGGCCAAGAGGCCTCTTTGTCGCGGCCACGAGGTGGTCGGTCGGCCATGTCATGCGCTGGTGATGTAGGTGCTTCCTCCTCTAGTCGGGTAGCAGCCTGCGCTTTGGGTAACTCTTGGAGGGGCGTTCGAGTTCATACTCTTCAGTCGCAAGGACTTCAGTCCATCTGTCAGCTAGCAAATCCTGATCAGCTCTAAGTTGTTGCTGCTTTTTCTTGAGGCTGCTTGCCGTGGCCATAAGCCTGCGTTTAAAACGCTCTTGTTTGGCGAGATCCTCTGGCACGACGAACTCGTCATCGTCGAGGCTTGCCTCATCTTCGGAGGGAGGCATATAATTATCGTCCTCAGCCTCTTGGTCCGCCGCCCTCTCGTGAGGGCTGGCTTCTCTGTCCTCCTGTGTTGAATCTTGCTGGAGGTGGTGTTCTTCGGCGCTGTCCGGAGTAGTATTATCTCCCGTGCCGGAATCACCGTTTTTGCTTTGGCGGGATTTAGAGCGGTGCCGCTGACGCCAGCGCTTGGGCTATTTCTTAGAGGTATCGTCCCCCGCTATTCCATCGCCATCTCCATCCTTTGGAGTGTTCGCCATATATATGTCATATGATGAGGTGGCCTTCCAGCACCCTACAGGTGCTGGTTCTTGTTCGTCTCCTGCATCGTCGTCCATGCCGTCGATGTCTTCGGAGTCGAAGTCAAGCATGTCGGTTAAGTCGTCGACAGTGGCTACGATGTGGGTGGTGGGTGGGTTTTGAATTTCTTCATCGTTCGTATCCCAACCTTGCTGACCGTAGTCCGGCCAGGGCTCTCCTGATAAAGAGAGAGACTTTAGAGAATTCAGGATGTCGCCGAAGGGCAAGTGCTGAAAGATGTCCGCGGCGGTGAACTCCATTATCGGCGCCAAATCGGATTCGACCGGCAGGGGCGCCGGGGGCTCGAAGTTCGGAGAGGAATCCGGCTCCTCGGAGTCTCGGGCCATGCGAAGTGTGGGGCTGGAGTTCGGCTCGATCGCCTCTGAGATCGCAGCCCCTGAGGCAGCGTCCAACCGCTGATCCTCGATCGGCGTAATAGGCTCCGAATCAATGGTCGGAACCGATGCGTGTGCGGCCTCCAAGGCGCTGTTCGGCGGCAGAGCTATATCATGCCCATCGAGACAGTGCGGCGCGCTTGGCTGTGGCTCGAATCCATCGAAGATCAAGTCCCCGCGGATGTTAGCCATGTAGTTTAGGCTTCCAAACCTGACCTGATAGCCAGGGGCGTAGCTTTCGATCTTCTCAAGGTGGCCAAGCGAATTGGCCCGCAGTGCGAAGCCACCGAAGACGAAGAGTTGTCCGAGGAGAAAAGTCTCCCCCTGGACTGCATCGTTGTTGATGATCGAAGGAGCCATCGGGCCTAAAAGCGACGACACAGAGGAACTCTCAGTGAAAGCACCAATGTCGGTGTCAAAACCGGCGGATCTCGGGTAGGGGGTCCCGAACTGTGTGTCTAGGCCGGATGGTAACAGGAGGCAAGGAACACGATGTTTTACCCAGGTTCGGGCCCTCTTGATGGAGGTAAAACCCTACGTCCTACTTGATTAATATTGATGATATGGGTAGTACAAGAGTAGATCTACCACGAGATCAAGGAGGCTAAACCCTAGAAGCTAGCCTATGGTATGATTGTTGTATGATGAAGTTGTCCTACGGACTAAAACCCTCCGCTTTATATAGACACCGAAGAGGGTTAGGGTTACACAAAGTCGGTTACAATGATAGGAGATCTTGAATATCCGCATCGCCAAGCTTGCCTTCCACGCCAAGGAAAGTCCCATCCGGACACGGGACGAAGTCTTCAATCTTGTATCTTCATAGTCCTGGAGTCCGGCTGAAGGTATAGTCCAGCTACACGAACTCCCCCTAATCCTGGACTCCCTCACCCGCCCTTGCCGCCCCTCCGTCACTGAGCACCTCCCCGCCACCATCTCTCCCTCTGTAAGCCCCCCACCCCTCCCCAACCCCCTCTCTCTTTGCTTAGTTAGTAGATGATTTTAGTAGTAGTAGATGTTAATTTAGGGTTCATAGATAATGATTTTTAGAAGTAGTGAATATTAATTACTAGTAGTGATGGTAAACTAGTTGTATAATTAGCAGTAGTACATGTTAATTAGTAGTAGATGTAGTAGTTAGATGTTAATTAGTAGTAGTAGATGTGCTAGCTTCTTTCTATTTATAGTAAGTTTATATTTAGTAAAACTAGTTGAATTAATAGAACTAGTTTAGTTTTAGTTGAACTAGTTAAGTTTTAGTTGAACTAGTATAGTAAGTAAATTAATAACTAGTTGAACTACTTCATTTTTAGAAAGAACTAGTTTTTTTCTTTTTATACTAAGTTTATATTTAGTAAGAACTAGTTGAATTAATAGAACTAGTTGAATTAATAGAACTAGTTGAACATGCCATATTTCGTGTTATTTTTTAGTTTAAGCAATTATTTCATGTTTTGGTTACACCTCCGAGTGGCCTATGTTTTGCCGGAGTGTTGATTAATTTCCATTCCGGCAAATTTCAGGCGCACGATATGTCCTTTTTTAGCAAAGGTCATGCCGGATTTTTCCGTGAATTCTGGCATGACTTGTGCTAGAATATGTACAAGTTTAATCTTTGAATTATGAACGTAGGAAATGTTGTACTCGGACGACGACAGTCTCCCGGGGGAGTGCAGTTGGTGCCATGATGATCGAGGTATGTGCGACAGGTTCGTTCAGTTGGATGAAGATCGGCGCTTCAGCATTAAGCTCGAGGAGACCTTCGATGTTGAAACGGTACGCAACAACGACAAGTGTTTTTTTTCGTAATTAAGCATGACTTCAACTATTTCAACGTCTAATTTTCGTATTTTACAATTCGACTAGCTTATCCCATGCCATGCAAGACGCTATGTCTTGGAGAGGATGGGTTTTGAAGACCATGAAAATTTTCAAACAAAGAAAATACACCTAAGGACCCATCATGATATCGATTTTGAAGTAAATCTATACAATTCTCAGAGCGTAACCCATTTTGGTTGCCAAAATTGGGAAGCACTTTGCAAAATGTATGGTTTTTATGAGGGTATGATTGTCAGCATGGATCTTGGTGATCCTGACATCGAGCAAGACAATATGGACATTTGGGTCCTTGTTGATACGCTTCCGATTCTACCACAATGTGAGTTTCTCAAACATAGTTATTAACTAATTTATATTGTTTATTTCAAAATAGTTGACAGCTTATTTCCATTGACAGCTTATTTTGAATCTTCAAAGAATGTGCAGAAGATGGTAGACAAAACCCACTACACTGATGGCTCCGAATTAACTTATAAGGAGAAAAATCATCTGATTGCTTATTGTACTTTTTTTGAGAATTACAATACCTATTATCGAACTCCTCCAAATTATGGTGAATACATGCCACTAGTGCACGTGTTGAACCACGATAACTTCTATGGAGATACCCTGGTAAGATATTTTACTATTACGACATCCGTGCATCTTTTGCATACTTCTAAAACTAGTACATCATTGCTAACTACGAAGTTATTACTATGTTTTTCAACAGAAAATCCCGATGGATTGTGTGCCTCATCTGATGTATTACAATGGTCGCCTTGAAGTTCTGAACCTACAGCCAGGTCATCCTACGGATCTCACCTGTGCATATCAAATTTCTGAAACCGGTGAACACATGCTAATCAAAGAGTGGAAAAAATGTTTGGACATTCGTAAGGAGGTTCTTGGAAGCAACATTAAGCGAAAGGCAAGAATTGGAGACAGGATAATCTGCATTCTCCATAATGGAGAGCGAGGGGCTATCTTGTTTTTTGCTATATTACCTTAGAGAATATAGTAGGTCCTAAGAGAATGTAGTAGGTCCTATGAGGTACAATATGTTTATTATGTGATACGATATGTTAGAGTTGAAGATGTGAGGAGTACTTGTGATTACGACTAGTGACCAATGATATGATGATGATGATGATAAGTTGTTAATGATATGATGATGATGATGATATTTATTATATCATTGGGTGAAAGAACTGCGGATTACTTTCAAGTGGATGTTCGTCCACTTGAAACTAGTCCACACGGTTCTTTCACCCCGTGATGTAATAACTCATTATGATGTAAAAACAATTTGTAAATTCCTGTTGTATGAAAATTTGTGTAAAGGTGTACGAATACAACATGAAATAAAAAAGAAATAAAATACGAAATAATAGTAGCAGCGCGGGCAGAGAGAAGCGCTACTACTAATTACCAGCAGTGCTCTTCCTGGAACTCGCTGCTACTAAGTCGATTTAGCCGTAGCGTGGGTGGAGGCACGCTACTGCTATTCGTTAGTTGAGCGCCTTATCAGTAGCGCACCACCCCGCACTACTGATAGGTCTAAAACCCGCGCTGCTGCTAGCCTTTTCCCTAGTAGTGATAGTTATGAGAATATCTAGGTATGATCATGTATATAGGCATCACGTCCGAGACAAGTAGACCGACTCCTGCCTGCATATACTACTATTATTCCACTCATCGACCACTATCCAGCATGCATCTAGAGTATTAAGTTCATGAAAACAGAGTATCGCCTTAAGCAAGATGACATGATGTAGAGGGATAAACTCATGCAATATGATGAAAACCCCATCTTGTTATCCTCGATGGCAACAGTACAATATGTGCCTTGCTGCCCCTACTGTCACTGGGAAAGGACACCGCAAGATTGAACCCAAAGCTAAGCACTTCTCCCATTGCAAGAAAGATCAATCTAGTAGGCCAAACCAAACTGATAATTCGAGGAGACTTGCAAAGATAACCAATCATACATAAAAGAATTCAGAGAAGATTCAAATATTGTTCATAGATAGACTTGATCATAAACCCACAATTCATCGGTCTCAATAAACACACCGCAAAAAGAAGATTACATCGAATAGATCTCCACAAGAGAGGGGGAGAACATTGTATTGAGATCCAAAAAGAGAGAAGAAGCCATCTAGCTAATAACTATGGACCCGTAGGTCTGAGGTAAACTACTCACACTTCATCGGAGGGGCTATGGTGATGATGTAGAAGCCCTCCGTGATGGATACCCCCTCCGTCGGAGCTCCAGAAAAGGCCCCAAGATGGGATCTTGTGGATACAGAAAGTTACGGCGGTGGAATTAGGGTTTTGGCTCTGTATATGATCGTTTGGGGGTACGTGGGTATATATAGGGGGAAGGAGTACGTCGATGGAGCAACAGGGGGCCCACGAGGGTGGAGGGCGTGCCTGGGGGGTAGGCACGCCCCCCTACCTCATGGCCTCCTCCTTTGTTTCTTGATGTAGGGTCCAAGTCTCCCGGATCATGTTCGGTGAGAAAATTACGTTCCCGAAGGTTTCATTCCGTTTGGACTCCGTTTGATATTCCTTTTCTTCGAAACCCTAAAATAGGCAAAAGAAATAGCAATTCTGGGCTGGGCCTCCGGTTAATAGGTTAGTCCCAAAAATAATATAAAAGTGGATAATAAAGCCCAATAATGTCCAAAACGGTAGATAATATAGCATTGAGCAATCAAAAATTATAGATACGTTGGAGACGTATCAAGCATACCCAAGCATAATTCCTGCTCATCCTCAAGTAGGTAAATGATAAAAACAGAATTTTTGATGCGGAGTGCTACTTGGCATAATTTAATGTAATTCTTCTTAATTGTGGTATGAATATTCAGATCCAAAAGATTCAAGATAAAAGTTCATATTGACATAAAAATAATAATACTTCAAGCATACTAACTAAGCAATTATGTCTTCTCAAAATAACATGGCCAAAGAAAGTTCATCCCTACAAAATCATATAGTTTGGTCATGCTCCATTTTCGTCACACAAGAATGCTCTCATCATGCACAACCCCGATGACAAGCCAAGCAATTGTTTCATACTTTAGTAATCTCAAACCTATAAACTTTCACGCAATATATGAGCGCGAGCCATGGATATAGCACTATGGGTGGAATAGAATATGATGGGGGTTATGTGGAGAAGACGGAAAAAGGAGAAAGTCTCACATCAACGAGGCTAATCAATGGACTATGGAGATGCCCATCGATAGATGTTAATGCAAGGAGTAGGGATTGCCATGCAATGGATGCACTAGAGCTATAAATGTATGAAAGCTCAATAAAAGAAACTAAGTGGGTGTGCATCCTACTTGCTTGCTCACGAAGACCTGGGGCACTTGAGGAGACCCATTGTTGGAATATACAAGCCAAGTTCTATAATGAAAATTTCCCACTAGCATATGAAAGTGACAAAACAAAGGACTCTCTATCATGAAGATTATGGTGCTACTTTGAAGCACAAGTGTGGCAAAGGATAGTAGCATTGTCCTCCTTTATATATATATATATATATATATGTATATATATATATATTTGGCCTTCCTTTTTTGGCCTTTCTCTCTTTTTTTGGACAATGCTCTATGAATGATGGTCATCACACTTCTATTTACTTACAACTCAAGAATTACAACTCGATACTTAGAACAAGATATGACTCTATATGAATGCCTCCGGCGGTGTACCGGGATATGCAATGATCCAAGAGTGACATGTATGAAAGAATTATGAATGGTGGCTTTGCCACAAATACTATGTCAACTACATGATCATGCTAAGCAATATGACAATGATGAATGTGTCATGATAAACGGAATGGTGGAAAGTTGCATGGCAATATATCTCGAAATGGCTATGGAAATGCCATAATAGGTAGGTATGGTGGCTGTTTTGAGAAAGATATACGGAGGTTTATGTGTGAAAGAGCGTATCATATCACGGGGTTTGGATGCACCGGCAAAGTTTGCACCAACTCACAATGTGAGAAAGGGCAATGCACGGTACCGAAGAGGCTAGCAATGATGGAAGGGTGAGAGTGCGTATAATCCATGGACTCAACATTAGTCATAAAGAACTCACATACTTATTGCAAAATCTACAAGTCATCAAAAACCAAGCACTATGCGCATGCTCCTAGGGGGATAGATTGGTAGGAAAAGACCATCGCTCGTCCCCGACCGCCACTCATAAGGAATACAATCAAATAACACCTCATGTTTCAAATTTGTTACATAACATTTACCATACGTGCATGCTACGGGACTTGAAAAGTTCAACACAAGCATTTCTCAAATTCACAACTACTCAACTAGCACGACTTTGATATTATTACCTCCATATCTCAAAAACAATCATCAAGCATCAAACTTCTCTTAGTATCCAAAACACTCATAAGAAAAAAATTACTAATCTTGAATACCTAGCATATTAGGATTATTTAAGAAAATTACCATTCTATTTAAGACTCTCAAAATAATCTAAGTGAATCATGAGATATCAATAGTTTCTATAAAACAAATCCACCACCGTGCTCTAAAAGATATAAGTGAAGTACTAGAGCAAAACTATATAACTCAAAAAGATATAAATGAAGCACATAGAGTATTCTAACAAATTCCAAATCATATATGGCTCTCTCAAAAGGTGTGTACAGCAAGGATGATTGTGGTAAACTAAAAAGCAAAAACTCAAATCATACAAGACGCTCCAAGCAAAACACATATCATGTGGTGAATAAAAATATAGCTCCAAGTAAAGTAGCCGATAGAAGTAGACGAAAAGAGGGGATGTATTCCGGGGCATCCCCAAGCTTTGGATTTTAGGTGTCCTTAGATTACCTTGGGGGTGCCATGGGCATCCATAAGCTTAGGCTCTTGCCACTACTTGTTCCATAATCCATCAAATCTTTACCCAAAACTTGAAAACTTCACAACACAAAACTTAAAGTAGAAAATCTCGTGAGCTCCGTTAGCGAAAGAAAACAAAAGACCACTTCAAGGTACTGTAATGAACTCATTATTTATTTATATTGGTGTTAAACCTACTGTATTCCAACTTATCTATGGTTTATAATCTATTTACTAGCCATAGATTCATCAAAATAAGCAAACAACACACGAAAAACAGAATCTGTCAAAAACAGAACAGTTTGTAGTAATCTGTAGCTAGCGCAAGATCTGTAACCCCAAAAATTCTAAAATAAATAGCTGGATGTGAGGAATTTATCTATTAATCATATGCAAAAATATCTAACTAAATATCACTTTCCAAATAAAAACAGCAGCAGTTCTCGTCAGCGCTAAAGGTTCTGTTTTTTACAGCAAGATATCAAAACTTTCCCCAAGTCTTCCCAACGGTTCTACTTGGCACAAACACTAATTAAACACAAAAAACACAACCTAAACAAAGGCTAGATAAATTATTTATTACTAAACAGGAGCAAAAAGCAAGGAATAAAAATAAAATTGGGTTTCCTCCCAACAAGCGCTACCGTTTAACGCCCCTAGCTAGGCATAAAAAGCAAGGATAGATCTAGGTATTGCCATCTTTGGTTTTCAACTTTTTAGCGGAATCAAGCTCGAATCTGGGAGGTTCTTTACGTTTCCCTTCATATTCTGAAATTTTTAGATCTAACGAATCCAATCGCTTATTGCAAAGGGTAATCAA
Organism: Triticum urartu; assembly: GCF_003073215.2. Lineage (NCBI taxonomy): Eukaryota > Viridiplantae > Streptophyta > Magnoliopsida > Poales > Poaceae > Triticum > Triticum urartu. The sequence continues at coordinate 426,586,010 of NC_053028.1, read as the reverse complement.
CATATTCATGCGGTGGAGATTCCCGCTAACCCTTTTAAGAGGTTTAAGAGACTTTTGTAAAATCTTGGTTACTTTGTAAATTTTCTCAAAAACTTGCGTTTCCTCTTGGGTATGATGAGGCCCCTTTTGTTGAGGTAGAGCTCCTACTATACCTTCTATAATTTCATGCGCAATACTTGGATCAATTTCAATAAAATTGCCTTTGGCAACGCACTCCAAAAGTTGTCTATGAGACATATTTAGTCCAACATAAAAGTTGCGAAGCAAAATTCTAAAATTCACCTCTAGGGTACAATTACGATAAGATTCCATCATTCTAAACCAAGAATCTTTTAAATTTTCTCCTTGCCTTTGTTAGAAGTGAAGAACCTCAAACTCGGGAGACAAAGGAGCAGATAAGGGACTAGCCATAACGACAAGCAAAAGGAAAAGAGGCGAACGGAAAAAGAGAGGGAGGATAGAGAGAGAGAGGGCGAATAAAATGGAAAGGGTGAAGTGGGGGAGAGGAAAACGAGAGGCAAATGGCAAATAATGTAATGCGGGAGATAAGGATTGTGATGGGTACTTGGTATATTGACTTTTGCGTAGACTCTCTGGCAACGGCACCAGAAATCCTTCTTGCTACCTCTTGAGCACTACCTTGGTTTTCCCCGAAGAGGAAGGGATGATGCAGCAAAATAGCATAAGTATTTCCCTCAGTTTTTGAGAACCAAGTTATCAATCCTATAGGAGGCTACGCGCGAGTCCCTCGCACCTGCACAAAACAAATAAATCCTCGCAACCAACGCGATAAGGGGTTGTCAATCCCTACACGGCCACTTACGAGAGTGAGGTCTGATAGATATGATAAGATAATATTTTTGGTATTTTTATGATAAAGGTGCAAAGTAAAATAAAAGCAAAGTAAAAAAGCAAAGGAAATAACTAAGTATTGGAAGATTAATATGATGAAGATAGACCCAGGGGCCATAGGTTTCACTAGTGGCTTCTCTCAAGAGCATAGGTATTTTATGGTGGGTGAACAAATTATTGTTGAGGAATTGACAGAATTGAGCATAGTTATGAGAGTATCTAGGTATGATCATGTATATAGGCACCACATCTGAGACAAGTAGACCGACTCCTGCCTGCATCTACTACTATTACTCCACTCATTGACCGCTATCTAGCATGCATCTAGAGTATTAAGTTCATGAAAACAGAGTAACGCCTTAAGCAAGATGACATGATGTAGAGGGATAAACTCATGCAATATGATGAAAACCCCATCTTGTTATCCTCGATGACAACAATACAATACGTGCCTTGCTGCCCCTACTGTCACTGGGAAAGGACACCGCAAGATTGAACCCAAAGCTAAGCACTTCTTCCATTGCAAGAAATATCAATCTAGTAGGCCAAACCAAACTGATAATTCGAAGAGACTTGCAAAGATAACCAATCATACATAAAATAATTCGGAGAAGATTCAAATATTGTTCATAGATAGACTTGATCATAAACCCACAATTCATCGATCTCAACAAACACACCGCAAAAAGAAGATTACATCAAATAGATCTCCACAAGTGAGGGGGAGAACATTGTATTTAGCTCCAAAAAGAGAGAAGAATCCATCTAGCTAATAACTATGGACCCGTAGGTCTGAGGTAAACTACTCACACTTCATCGGAGGGGCTATGGTGATGATGTAGAAGCCCTCCATGATGGATACCCCCTCCGGCGGAGCTCTAGAACATGCCCCAAGATGGGATCTCGTGGATACAGAAAGTTACAGCGGTGGAATTAGGGTTTTGGCTCCGTATCTGATCATTTGGGGGTACGTAGGTATATAGGAGGAAGGAGTGCATCGGTGGAGCAACAGGGGGCCCACGAGGGTGGAGGGCGCGCCTGGGGGGGTAGGCGCGCCCCCTACCTCGTGGCCTCCTCCTTTGTTTCTTGACGCAGGGTCCAAGTCTCCTGGATCATGTTCGGTGAGAAAATTAAGTTCCCAAAGGTTTCATTTCGTTTGGACTCCGTTCGATATTCCTTATCTTCGAAACCCTAAAATAGGCAAAAACAGCAATTCTGGGCTGGGCCTCCGGTTAATAGGTTAGTCCCAAAAATAATATAAAAGTGGATAATAAAGCTCAGTAATGTCCAAAACAGTAGATAATATAGCATGGAGCAATCAAAAATTATAGATACGTTGGAGATGTATCAATGATAGAGATGAAACGATCTTTGTCGTTGGCCAGTAGACGGCAAAGAGCCTAGACGGCACAAGTACCAGGTTAGGTCCGTTAAGGGGTTAACGGCGTGCTTTGCCGTCCGCTGGCTGACGGCAAAGAAAATTTCACATTTGTCGTCTGCCAGTGGACGGCATAGTAGCGAAATAGGCCAGCCCCCAGGTGTTGCCACGTGTCAAGCTATGCCGTCAGCTGGCAGGCGAGAAAGGTTCAACGCTCTTTACCATCTGCCAGCAGACGACAAAGTAACCAAATAGGCTTGCTAGTGCCCCAGGTTGCACAAGTAGCTACCACGTGGCAGCTTTGCCGGCTGCTGGCTGATGGCAACACTCTTTGTCATCTGCCAGCGGACGGCAAAGTGCCTGTATAGCCCCTATTTTTTCTATTTTTTGTTATATCTTTGCATTTTCAAAAGACATAAATTATATATATAGTTTTAACCTCAAACATAGCCCATGTATCCATCATCTAGCAGTCCATCAACACAACATAACACATAGGGTATTAAAACTCCAATACATACATAGTTTCACGGAGTTCATCAACGTACATACATAGTTTCATGGAGTTATTCAACATACATTATTTATCAACACAAAATCAAAACAGAAACTAAAACTAGCATTCCATCAATCCAGCTTCCATGAAGTGAATCAAATCTGCAAAAATGGGAGTAAGCAAGTTAGAAGAAGAAGAAGAAGACTAGAAGAAGAAGAAGAAGAAGAAGAAGAAGGAGAAGACAAAGACGAAGAAGAAGAAGAAGAAGAAGAAGTCTAGAAGAAGAAGAAGAAGAAGAAGAGAAGAAGAAGAAGAAGAAGAAGGTTTTTACCCTTTTCCTTCTCATTCTTCTTCTTTTATTCTTTTTTTCTTCTCTTTCTTCTTCTATTCTTTCTTTTTCTCCTCTTCCTTGTTTTTCTTCTTCTCATTCCTTATTTGTGTCATTTTAGATCTTACATAGGTAATTATGCAATTTTTTAGCTAACTAAGCTTATTATGTCAATTTGGAGGAAATTAAGGTAAGTATAGGTCATTTTTGTGCTAACATAAGTAATTATGCCATTTTTTAGCCAACGTAAGTAAAATGGATCATTTTGGAGCTAACCTAGCTAAAATGGATCATATTGGAGCTAACATAGGTAAAATGGATCATATAGGAGGTAACCTAGGTAAACTTGCTCATTTTGGAGCTAACCTAGGTAAAATGGATCATATTTGAGCAAACCTAGGTAAAATCGGTCATTTTGGAGCTAACTTAACTAATTATGCCATTTTTGAGTTAACTATGCATATTATGCCATTTTTGACATAAGTAAGCTAAGTATAGGTCTTTATTTAGCTAACCTAGGTAACTAAGCATATTAGAGCTAATTTAGGTAAGTATAGATCATTTTGGAGCTAAGTAAGCTAATTATGTCATTTTGTAGGAAGATTGGCTAAGTCTAGGTCATTATGGTAACCATTTTGGAGGAAATAAAGCTAAGTCTAGGTCTTTATGCATTTGGTAGGAAAAACACTAGAGAAATGTTACCGTCATCACGGAGCTGAAGGGCCGGTTGGGTCTTTGCCAGTGTAAGACGGAGGTGAAGGGCCGGTGGTGGTCGGGGTTGCGGCACCATGAGACGGAGAAGGATCGGTCGATGCTTGTCGGGAGGTATGCTGCACCAAAGATCATTTGCAATGTCTCTTTAGCATGATGCAACTGAGATGTGAATGCTAGTAACTAATGACCATTCAAATGGACCCACCGTGTCCGCTATAGCAATCTGAGGTATCATCGGAGGGGTCTGACCATTTTTCTCGCATACGGTCTGCACATTTTGATTTCACGAGTCAGTGATATTAGTTAGTAATGAGACGAACATTACATGCATGATTTGGCTAATAAGAAGGAGAAACTTACCATGAGGAGCTCGTTTAGGGCCCGGTGAGACGCGTCGTTCCGGTTCCTCTCCTCCTCCAGCACCCTAGCCGTCTTCTGCTCCAGCTTGGTCTCCCTCTCCTTGGCCTGCCTGTTTGCCTCCGCCAGAAGCTCCTAGGACCTAGCCTCGATGTTAGGAAGAGACCTCGCGTGGCACTTCTTGATCTCTGGGAGACTGCTAGGACAACGTATCAGTCCATCCCTAATGGCTACCGAGACATGTCTCCTCCCATCACCAGATATTATCACGAGCTCTATGTCAAAAGGACTCTGGCTCGGCTTGAAGTCACCCCCTTTCGTCACCTTCCCCCAGTCTCTGTACCTCACGAACTTATTGTGGGAGGATATGTTGGTGAAGCTCTCTGGATGATTGAGATCATCCACAGAGAATGTCTTGGCCTTCTTGAAGGGGGCCATATGGCCCATGGCATAGAGGTCGTACAGCGGTGGCACTTCCTTCTTGTTGTGTCTCGACTGAAAGAGAGGAACAACATATTAGTTCAGGGCTGAAGCTAGCATGAAGAATGAAATTGCATGAATCGTTAAGGGCTGAAACCACATACCCAGTGATCCCCGTACTCAAACAGGTTGGAGCTCCATTGATGGTGTGGCACACCTAGCATTTTGGAACGCTTATCCCTGGCCTTGTTGTGTTTGGCTAGCCATTGGCGAGAGCACCACTCATCTCGGGGGCACATAAGTTTGGCAAAGAGAAATTTCACCGCTACGCCTATGAATGAAATCAAGGAAACTAAGTACAAGGCCTTAAGAATAGTTAATTACCTTCATGTACTTCTCCTTACTCAGATACTTGAGGCGGCACTTCTTCTTGGGCTTCCTAATGTTATTCGAGGCGTAGTAGTCCCGAACAGCCTGCACCCAAGCCTCGTGCCGTAAGTTCTGAAGTAGGCGCTTGCACTCGGCTTCGAGAACCCTAGCCGCCTCCACCTCGTGTTCCTCATCAACCCTGTAGAAGGTCTGCAATCGAACAAGACAACACTGATTAGTACAATCACTAGGCAATGTTGATTTTTAATTCTGTAAAGTAGAAATTACCCAAAACCGCCGCCTCACAATGTCGGCCACCGTCTCGCACACGACACCGTCAACCCTCTCCTCTGGCGGGGCCGGGGCAGCCACGTACAGCTCCCAGCTCATTGCTAGCTATGGAGCCTGACCCTCACCGGGTAACATGACCCACCCCGGGAAGTGGTGGCGGACTAGAGTACCAAGGACCTGGTTGGGCCTGTGGACACCATCGGGTGTATCCAACCCCTGCAGTATGACAAGGCCAACACATTAGATATTAATTTGAAGAAACATGAAGAACAAAGGTTAAAACGGAGTAAATGCACTTACTTCTCCCCGTTAGGCTGAATCAACCACCTCTGATCGCGGGTCGCCGGCACGGCCGGGAGCTTCGTACCACCATGCTGGTACACCATCTTGCCCTGCTCAACCAGCTCGCCAATGCTAAACCTATCGTCAGACCAGGTCTCCTCGCCATCAGCATGGCCACTAATCTCCGGAGTCACCTAGGACGAAGACTCTGGGACCGGAGTCTCATGGGACCAAGACTCTGGGGCCCGAGTCTCCTGCGACAAAGGCTCGGCGACACGAGGCTCGTCAGCCCGAGGCTCGTGGACCGGAGTCCGAGATGGGTCCAAGTCTGACGGCTCCACCTGAGATGGAGCACCCCGGTGGTCCGGAGAATCAGCTTTGGGTGGCGGCGAGGAAGGCACAACAGCCTTCCTACCTCTCCCGCCGCCACGTCCACCTCTAGATCCCCTCTTTGTCTTCCCCGACCTCTCTCGGCCGAAGAAGAAGGGCCCGCCGGTGTTGCCATACTGTATACGAGCTCTCTACGAAGCTGCTGGGGTGGAATATAGCCACCCCTCCCAGCACGCGTTGAGGAAGAAGGAGGCTCGGAGTGCTCTCAACCCACGCCCACCATCTGTCAACACCTGCAATGACAAAGAGTAAATGAAATTAGTACAACATAAACATAATAAAAAATTTGGTGGGTGAAAACAACACCTAAAAATCCATCAAAAACCCTTTTTTGATATTGCAAGCTTTTGGAATATTTACAAGTATGCCATATTTGGTTATCTTGCCAACTATCATCTCTTGGAGAACAAGATGACATCACCATCACACTAATTAACCTAACTAACCTAGAAACTAACCTAGAAGCTAACCTAACTAACCTAGTCTAAAGATAACTAACCTAGAAAATCTAACTAACCTAGAAAATCAAACTAACCTAACTAACCTAGAAAATCTAACTAACCTAGAAAATCAATGTCAGTGTCAAAACCGGCGGATCTCGGGTAGGGGGTCCTGAACTGTGCATATAGGCCAGATGGTAACAGGAGGCAAGGGACACAAAGTTTTACCCAGGTTCGGGCCCTCTCGATGGAGTTAAAACCCTACGTCCTACTTGATTAATATTGATGATATGGGTAGTACAAGAGTAGATCTACCACGAGATCGGAGAGGCTAAACCCTAGAAGCTAGCCTATGGTATGATCGTTGTTGTGTATGTTGTCCTACGGACTAAAACCCTCCGGTTTATATAGACACCGGAGTGGGTTAGGGTTACACAAAGTCGGTTACAATGGTAGGAGATCTGCATATCCGTATCGCCAAGCTTTCCTTCCATGCCAAGGAAAGTCCCTTCCGGACACGGGACGAAGTCTTCAATCTTGTATCTTCATAGTCTAGGAGTCCGGCTGAAGGTATAGTCCGGCCATCCGGACACCCCCTAATCCAGGACTCCCTCAGTAGCCCCTGAACCAGGCTTCAATGACGACGAGTCTGGCGCGCAGATTGTCTTCGGCATTGCAAGGCGGGTTCCTCCTCCAAGTAATTCATAGAAGATTTTGAACACAAAGATAGTGTCCGGCTCTACAAAATAAGTTTCCACACATTGCCATAGAGAGAATAATATTTACACAAATCTAATCTGCTGACGTATTCCGTAGTGTGACACACCACGGCCAAGCCTTTATCCGGGTCGTTTCATTATCCCACCTCAGCGCGTCATGCGAGGCAGTTTCCTTGGCACGTCTTGTTAAAGCAGAGATCGTGTCCCCTTATTCCGGGATTCTCATCAATACGGGCGTGGGTAACCCAACCGCTTCTAGGACTCCTAGATTATAGGCAAGTCCAAATGGACACGGAGAGGTCGCTTGATATTCGCCCTCTTTATAAAGGGACAAGGCTTTTATTTTTCCCTCTCGTGCTCAATCGAATCCTTCCCCCGCCCAAAGTTCAGGTCAGGTGCTCCGAACCTTCAGTCATGTCTAGATCTAGCCTTCAAGGCCGATGGGTGCCTTCCTCCGTCATGGAAGAAGACATCAAAAAGTTGAGGGAGGCCAGATATCTGACCGCCGAGATTTTGCATTGGCTGCCTCCCCGAGGGCAGGCCGTCGCCACCCCTGAACCCAACGAGAACGTCGTGTTCATCTCCCACTTCCTCCGAGGTCTAGGCCTTGCTCTGGATCCTTTCTTCAGGGGTTTGATGTTTTATTACGGGCTAGACTTCCATGATCTAGCTCCGGACTCCTTTCTTCATATCACGACATTTATTGTCGTGTGTGAGGCCTTCCTCCGAGTTACCCCTCACTTTGGCCTATGGCTCAAGACCTTTGAAGTAAAGCCGAAGATGATCGAGGGGCAACATGCAGCGTGTGGAGGTGCCTCAATACACAAAATGAAGAGAGCTCTGTGGCCTAAAGGTTCCATCCCAGAGGTGTCTGAATTGTGGCAACAGGAGTGGTTCTATATCACGGCTCCTAGAAGTGCTAAGTGGGCGGCCGCCCCTGTCTTCCGCTCAGGCCCTCCACCACAACCGATGTCATGGATCAGCAAAGGTTTGAGCTGGGGTCCAGCCAAGGACGTGCCTATACTGCAAAGCCGCATTCAAGATCTCTTCAATGGAGATTTCAGTTTGGTTGCGGTAATACAAGTTATGCTGGTTCGTCATGTCCAGCCTTCCAAACGCCGGCCTCTTCGCCTGTGGGAGTTCAATCCCGAGGGACCGTGTGTCATTCGAAATTTTCTCGGCCTGACGCACGAGGAGATGTACGAGTCATTCTTCGGACCTTAGGTGGAGTGTCCGGAAATCACCGAGGACGTGGGCCTGAGTAGTAACCGCGTCGCCGAATAGGTAAGGCATCTTCCGGCCGAACATACTATCTCTCCTTTGTTACGAAGTTATTTCTGAGAGTTTGCTTTTTGACCAGGACTGGCTAACAAAGGCGAAGTTGATTCGGTGTTTGGCCCCCCTCCCTGAGGGTTTGGAAAATCCGGTATTGGAAAAGATGCTCCAGACCGCACCTTGCCCGGAGCCCTTGAAGGAAGATACTGTGGAGGATAATGCGGGCGGGCGCGGGCCCCCAACGCTGCCCATTCTAACCGAGGGAGCGGGCGTCTCCATGAAGGAAGACGACCAGAAGAGGAAAGGGACTGCGCCCGGGGATTCGGAAGCCGATGCTTCCAAAAGGGAGAAGAAGTCTCCCACAGAGGGTCCTACCTTGGGGGTGCTGTTGCCGCACAAAGTCCGCGGGGGGATCAATTCTCCCGCGAGTCGTAAGTGACCCGAAATACTTTAATAGTACAGATATGCCATCTTTTTCTTCTGAGAAAATAACCACCGCATATATTTTTGCAGTTCGAGCCTTGGCCCTTCTCAAATGAGCTCGTCTTCAGGGGATCTTCTTCCAGAGATGATGGAGAGCGAAACGCCTCCTCCGGACTCCTCTGCTCCGGAAGCGGGCGACCCTGAAGTGTCGTCGCGGAGGTCCTCTCCGAGTCCGGTGAGGCCAAAACATAATCCCATTGACCCCTGAAGCTCCCAGTGTCTGGCTCCCGAAGAGAGCAGACAAAAGAGTCCGGCACTGTTGAGTTTGCGATCGGATGTTCTGAGGGAGTTGTTGGGGCGAGCGGCCATCTCAGATGAACACCGTGTGCTGATGAATACGGTGATGGAGAGAATATTTTCTGCCGAAAGCGGATTGCATGAAGCTTTTATGAGTCTACTGACAGGCTTTGAGGTACGTAAAAGAATGTATGATAGTCCTGCACATGCTAGGTGTGCCCTGTGTAGATAGTAGCCCCTGAGACTCTGGTTGTCGTCCGAAACGACGACGAACAGAGGATCATATTCCCAGGTAATAACCATACTGCCTCTATGTGCAGGTGATGGAAGCTCCGGTGGCTAGCCGGACTAGCGAGTTTGCCCATTTAGAACGGCAGTTGGATGCGGCAGACGCCGACATTGAGCTTGTTAACAAAAGGCTTGACGAGGCACAGGGTAAGTGTCATTATCTGGTAAATGCCACATAAGAAGAGCAGCATGATGCCAGTATCTTTAATATGTTGTGACTGCAGATGGAGCTGCCATTGTTGAAGCCTTGTGGGCAGAACTTGCCCGAGCCAAGGAACAAGCGAGGTTGGGTAATGCGGCTGCTTTGAAGGCGGCCGAAGAGTTGCAAGCCAAGAAGGCCGCGCATGGCGAGAGCCGAGACAAGATGGCCAAGATGGCCATAGAATTAAAAGCCGCCGCCGACCGTTGCTGGGTTCTTGAAAAGGAAAACAAAGCGAAGGCATCGGACCTTGAGAAGGCTGCTGCGACGAGAAAGGACCTCCGCTCTGCTATGAGGGCAAAGAAGGAGGAGCTGTGGGAAGCCGGGGATATTGTAGTTGGGAAATCCTTTATGTTGCGGAGGAAGTTCGGAGATCCACGGTATGCCCCTCTGGATCGGCTGTGGAGTTCGGAGGATGTATATATGGATTTGGCGGCGAGCGTTGTCGATGCGGCCAAGTATTTCCAGGGTCAGACAGCCCGTGAAGTAGACCAGCTGTTTTGGAGACAATTCCATTCTCCCAAGCGTCCGCTTTCATTGACTGACCAATTAGCCGAATGGGCCGAACTAAATAGGTTGTCCAGACTCTCCATGAGGTCTGTTGTGGATCAGCTATGGCCGGAAAGGTCAAAACCGAACAGCTAGTTCAGCTTGGTGCAGCAGTTCCTAGACGTGGTGCCGCGCATTAATGCGATGAAGAGGTCGGCGTGCATAGAGGGCGCACGGATGGCCTTTGCCCGTGTTAAAGCATACTGGGCAGTGATGGATGCTACCACTGTTGCAGCGCGGGATTCGGCCATAGGTCGAAGGGCTGCTGAGCACTACTTTGAAGAAGTTCTTGAGGGTGCTCGTTTGATAGAGACCCAGTGCTCAAAAAATATTATGTTTGAGTGATATGTAATCTCATTGTAAGCGAAATGCTTTTATAAATTTTTATAAGGCTATTTTTATACTTTTGCCTGAAAGTAATATGATGCCTCCTGGGCGGCCGTTTATGTATACATGTGTATAACCTGAAAGATTGCAGCCGTCGGCTTCAACCCTCACGCTTATAATGCGGAGGTGCTCGCAAAAACACGCGTTCACACTTAACCCAATGTCTTGGTCCTATTAAGGAGGTGATAGCGGAGCGAGCGAGGCAACCGGACTATAATGCTTTAGCAATTTCACTTAGCCATAGGAGTTTGATAGTGGGGCTACTAAATAGCCCCTGGTTGCTCCGCACTTTCCCAATCCCGGGGTGCGTACATGCCTGGCCGAAAAATGGCCCTTCGCTATGGCGGAGGAATTCTAACATTCCAACAGGTCATCGAGTGGTTGACCAGTCTCACGCTATATCATGACAATCAATTTTCGGCTTTCTCTACTGAGGTGCTCGTCCGGATGAACCAGGGCACAATCGCACCAAAACACAGGAGCCGGGCAATCCCAACATTTGACCAAAGACAATGATTCGGAGCTGATGCATATAAGGCCAAACTCGCGACGCCGAACACTACCTAAGGTATTCGGTCTTAGTGGTATAATCGGGCCTAAATAATGGCCTTTGTAAGAAGCCCCTTGTGTCTAGGTACATGCATTGTTCTGGCGTGGCCACATGCCAAGACGTCAGCATCCTTCTCAACGGTGGATATGTATCAACAAGAGACAGTAAAAAAGGTTTACGCAGGGTCTTAATCTAAAAAGAATCCTTGGAGCGGGTCCCTGCTGCACGTCTGCGCCTGTGTCTCCGTTGTGCCGTATCCTAGACGGGTGTAGCACGATGATCGTCTGTAAAAGAGTGGAATTTCCACTTGTCTGCGCGCGTTAAGCCCCTTGTCTTGACAAATAGGGGTGTGACCATTTATTCGGTATAAGTAGTGGCGCCGGACTCGATTAGTTGTGTCTGAGGTCTTGACGACCTATTGGATGCTTTCACTGGTCCGGGCGCCTTTAGTGTGCGGCTGCCAAGGCAGCCTCACTCTCTTCGGCACGCAGAGATCGCTTGATATTTCCGTGCACTGAAATGATGCCACTGGACCAGGCATCTTGAGTGTGAGGGAGGCGTAGTGTGGTATTGCATTAAAGCGAGCGAAAGCTTCGCGTCCGAGCAGTGCTTGATAGCCACTTTGAAACGGAGCGATGTGGAAGGTTAAATGCTCGCGACGGAAGTTACCGGGGGAGCCGAATATAACCTTTAGTAGGAGGGAGCCCGTACAACGAGCCCCTAGGACTGGCGTTACTCCTTTAAAGGTAGTATTGCTATGGCGAATTTGTGTTGGGTCTAACCCCATCCCGCGAATTGTATCCTGATATATTAGGTTTAGGCTGCTGCCGCCGTCCATCAAGACTCGTGTGAAGTGATATCCGCCAATTCCTAGGTCTAATACCATGGCAGCCCATCCTGCGTGTCGGATACTTGCTGAGTAATCGCGATGGTCGAAAGTGATCGGTTGAGACGACCAGTGGCAGGACTTCGCGGTGACAGGCACTTGGGTATATTTTCCTGGGAGTGCCGTGTTGTTTTTTCCCTTGATCACGTGTAACACGTTTACTGTTTTGACTTCTGGTGGAAATTTCTTTTGTTCCCCCGTGTCTTGCTTGGGAGTCTCGTCCTCGTCTTCACTTGGTGTATCCTCCCCCTTGTGTATGGCGTTGAGCTTGCCGGACTGCTTGAAGACCCAACATTCTCTGTGGGTATGATTATAGGTTTACCAGGGGTACTATGGATCTGACATACTTGGTCCAGAATTTTGTTGAGGCTGGACCGTTCATCCCTGGTGCCTTTAGGGGCGGCTTTTGACCTGGCCGAGAGCTTTTGAATACGGCATTTACTGTCGTGCCCTTCGTGCTGTATTCTTTATTCCGGCGTTTGTTATTGCTGTTGAGCCGTGATTTCCCATTTCCATCTCTAACTTCAGATGTACTGGGGTCGCTGGTGCTGCATCTGGCTAGCCAACTGTCCTCACCCGCGCAAAAGCGGGTCATGAGGTTTGTTAATGCGTCCATCGTTCTCAGCTTATTTTGGCCGAGGTGTCTGGCGAGCCATTCGTCGCGGACGCTATGCTTGAAAGCTGCCAAGGCTTCGGCATCCGGACAGTCGAAAATCTGGTTCTTTTTAGTAAGAAACCTGTTCCAAAGCTTTCGGGCTGACTCTCCGGGCTGTTGAGTTATATGACTCAAATCGTCCGCATCCGGAGGTCGGACATAAGTCCCTTGAAAATTTTCCCGAAAGGCGTCTTCGAGCTCTTCCCAACTTCCGATGGAGCTTTCGGGGAGGCCTTTGAGCCAGTGACGAGCTGGCCCTTTGAGCTTGAGGGGTAAGTACTTGATGGCGTGGAGATCATCTCCTCGAGCCATATGGATATGAAGGATGCAGTCCTCAATCCAGACCCCGGGGTCTGTGGTTCCGTCGTATGCCTCTATGTTTACGGGCTTGAATCCCTCTAGAAATTCATGGTCCAGCACCTCATCAGTGAAACATAGGGGGTGTGCGGCACCCCTGTAGCTGGGTGTGCCGCATTGTTCAGATGTTTGTTGTGTTGCATTGTATGCTGGGGCGTGCTTGCGTGGTCCATAGATGGATCTTGTTGCACTGTCCTTTGGGTGCGAGCCCTCGCATGGGTCACGTGTTGTATTGTGAGCGGCGTTGTATGCCGCTCTGTGTTGGTAGAGGGGTCGTCTATCCGACTAGGTGGCTACTTTGATATTTGGTCGTGGGGGGTCTGAGGCCTCCTTATCGAATTCGGGTAGCAGCTTCCGCTTTGGGTAGCTCTTGGAGGGGCGATTGTCGCCGTACCTTGCTGCTGTGTTGAGTATTTTACTCCATCTGATTTGGAGTGTGTCTTGCGCGGCCTTGAGCCTTTGCTTCTGCTTTTTAAGACTCCTCGCGGTGGCAACAAGCCTTTTACGGGCATTCTGCTGCTCCGGGTGCCTGTTCGGCGTTATGTCGTCCGGACCATTATCCTTGGTAGAATTTGTTTGTTCGGTTTGATTATCCGGATTGCCGTTGTCCGGCAGCGGTTCGCCCTGCTCTAGCGCTGGGTCTGTGTGATTGCTATTTCTGTCGAGGCGGGATTTGGGGCGGCGCTTGCGTCGCTGCTTTGACTGCTTTTCGAGGGAACAAGCCTTCGGTGCGTCCTTCCGCTCCTCGTCGTCATCTTTTGGTGCGTCCACCATGTATACGTCATATGACGAGGTGGCGTTCCAGGGCCCAATAGGCGCTGGTTCTTCATCGTCTCCTTCATCGGCGTCCATACCATCGATGTCTTCGGAGTCGAAGTCGAGCATGTCGGTTAAATCGTCGAAAGTGGCTACAAAGTGGGTGGTGGGTGGGCTTTGAATTTCTTCATCGTCTGAATCCCAACCTTGCTGACCATAGTCCAGCCAGGGCTCTCCTGATAAAGAGAGAGACTTTAGTGTCTTCAGAATATCGCCGAAAGGCGAGTGCTGAAAGATGTCCGCGGCAGTAAACTCCATGATCGGTGCCCAATCGGATTCGAGCGGCAGGGGCGCGGAGGGTTCGGAATCCGGAGAGGAGTCCGGCTCCTTGGAGTCACGAGTCTCGCAGAGTGCGGGGCTAGTGTTCAGCTCGATTGCCATTGGGATCGCAGCCCCCGAGGCGGCGTCCAACCACCCATCCTCGATCGACGCAGTTGGCTCCGAATTAAGGGTCGAAGCCGATGCGGGTGCGGCCTCCAGGGCACTGTTCGGTGCAAGAGATAGATCATGCTCGTCGTGACAGTGAGGTGCGCTCGGCAGTGGCTCAAATCCGTCGAAGATCAAGTCTCCGCGGATGTCAGCCGTGTAGTTTAAACTTCCAAATCTGACCTGACGGCCAGGGGCGTAGCTTTCGATCTGCTCCAGATGGCCAAGTGAATTGGCCCGCAGTGCGAAGCCCCCAAAGACGAAGATCTGTCCGGGGAGGAAGGTCTCACCCTGGACTGCATCACTGTTAATGATCGTAGGAGCCATCGAGCCTGATGGCGACGACACAGAGGAACTCTCAATGAAAGCACCAGTGTCGGTGTCAAAACCGGCGGATCTCGGGTAGGGGGTCCCGAATTGTGCGTCTAGGCCAGATGGTAAAAGGAGGCAAGGGACAGGAAGTTTTACCCAGGTTCGGGCCCTCTCGATGGAGGTAAAACCCTACGTCCTGCTTGATTAATATTGATGGTATGGGTAGTACAAGAGTAGATCTAACACGAGATCGGAGAGGCTAAACCCTAGAAGCTAGCCTATGGTATGATCGTTGTTGTGTATGTTGTCCTACGGACTAAAACCCTCCGGTTTATATAGACACCGGAGAGGGTTAGGGTTACACAAAGTCGGTTACAATGGTAGGAGATCTGCATATCCGTATCGCCAAGCTTGCCTTCCACGCCAAGGAAAGTCCCTTCCGGACACGGGACGAAGTCTTCAATCTTGTATCTTCATAGTCTAGGAGTCCGGCTGAAGGTATAGTCCCGCCATTCGGACACCCCCTAATCCAGGACTCCCTCAATCAAACTAACCTAACTAACCTAGAAACTAACCTAGAAGCTAACCTAACTAACCTAGTCTAAAGATAACTAACCTAACTAACCTAGAAAATCTAACTAACCTAGAAAATCAAACTAACCTAACTAAGCTAGTCATCTTCTCCTCTTTCTCTTCTTATCCTCCTCCTCCTCCTCCTCTTCTTCTTCTTATTCTTTTTCTTCTTCTTCTTCTTCTTCTTCTTCTTCTTCTTCTTCTTCTTCTTCTTCTTCTTCTTCTTCTTGTTCTTCCTCTTTTTCATCTTCTTCTTCCCCCTTTCTACTTATTTTACTTTTCTTCTTCTTTTTCATCTTTTTTTCACTTCCTTTAATTATGACTATTTAACTAGAACCTAACACTAATGTAATATAATATAATTTAATCTAGCTAACTATATATCTAATATATCTTATTATCTTTTTTCTTCTCCTCCTCCTCCTCCTCTTTTTCTTCTCCTCCTCCTCCTCCTCTTCTTCTTCTTCTTCTCCTTCTTCTTCTTCCCCCTTTCTACTTATTCTACTTTTCTTCTTCTTTTTTCATCTTTTTTTCACTTCCTTTAATTATGACTATTTAACTCAAACGTAACACTAATCTAATATAAATATACCTAAACTAATTAAACCTAAACCTAAACTAAAAAACCTAAACCTAAACTAATTAAACCTAAACTAACTAAACTAATAACTTAAACTAATTAAACTAAATAACCTAAACTAACTAAACTGAAAAAAACTTAAACTAAATAACCTAAACTAAACAGAAAAGAAAACAGGGGCAGGGGCTCACCGTGGGGGCGGCAACAGGTTGTGGAGGGGCAGCGACGGGGTAGCGGCGAGGGGAGGTCACGGGGCGGGGAGGGGGCGGCGACGACACGGGGAGGCTGCGGCGGCGATGGCGCGGGGAGGGTGCGGTAGCGGCGGCACGGGGTGGCATGGGGGGAAGAAAGAGGAGAGAGACAGAGAGAGAGGGCGACGGTGGGGCGCGGCCGTTAAGCCATTTTTCAAGATTTGTCGTCCGCAAGCTCTTTGCCATCAGCAAGCGGACGGCATACAAAACTTTGTCGTCCGCTAGCGGATGGCAAAGAGGGGCCCTGTTAGGGGTTGACAGCCGGTGGGCCACCCTCCCGCTATGCCATCCGCTAGCAGACGGCAAAGCTTCTATGCCGTCTGCTAGCAGACGACAAAGATCTAACTGACGGCAAACAAGCTCTTTGCCGTTCGCTTGTTCTTGGATGAGTTTGATAATTTTATGTTTAAGCAAGAAGACTTCAATGCTTATTTTGGTAGACAATTAAAACAAGATGCTGATATGATTAAATACTTGGGTGATTATATGGCTTAGAGGTGAACTTAAACTTGTTAGCAAACATGCTTCTATGGTTACCACTCAAGTAGAACAAGTACTTAAGGCTCAAAAGGAATTGCTCAATGAGATGAATAGTAAGAAAAATGATTGTGCTGTTAAAGTGGATACTAGAACTGGCAGAATGACTCAGGAACCTCTGTATCCTAAAGGCCACCCTAAGAGAATTGAGCAAGATTCTCAGAGAAATAAAATTGATGCACCTAGTTCTTCTAAAAGGCAGAAAAAGAAAAATGATAGAACTGTGCAAACTTCTAGTGAACCTATTGCTGAACCACCTGATAATCCAAATGGAATATCTATGTATGATGTTGAAACACAATCTGGTAATGAACATGAACCTAATGAAAATGTTAATGATGATGTTCATAATGATACTCAACCTAGTAATGATAATGATGTAGAAATTGAACCTGTTGTTGATCTTGATAACCCACAATCAAAGAATCAACGTTATGATAAAAAATACTTTGTTGCTAGGAAACATGGTAAAGAAAGAGAACCATGGGTTCAGAAACCCATGCATTTTCCTCCCAAACCATCAAAGAAAAAGGATGATGAGGATTTTGAGCGCTTTGCTGAAATGATTAGACCTATCTTTTTGCGTATGCGATTGACTGATATGCTCAAAATGAATCCTTATGCTAAGTACATGAAAGATATTATTACAAATAAAAGAAAGATACCGGAAGCTGAAATTTCCACCATGCTTGCTAATTATACTTTTAAGGGTGGAATACCAAAGAAACTTGGAGATCCAGGAGTACCTACTATACCATGGTCCATTAAAAAAACTATGTTAAAACTGCTTTATGTGATCTTGGAGCCGGTGTTAATGTTATGCCTCTCTCTTTATATCGTAGACTTGACTTGAATAAGTTGACACCTACTGAAATATCTTTGCAGATGGCTGATAAATCAATTGCTATACCTGTCGGTATTTGTGAGGACGTGCCTGTTGTGGTTGCAAACGTTACTATTTTAACGGAATTTGTTATTCTTGATATTCCCGAGGACGATAGTATGTCTATTATTCTTGGAAGACCTTTTCTTAATACTGCAGGGGTTGTTATTGATTGCAACAAAGGCAATGTCACTTTTCATGTTAATGGTAATGAGCATACGGTACATTTTCCGAGGAAACAACCTCAAGTTCAGAGTATCAATTCTATCGGAAAAATTCCATCGATTATATTTGGAGGTTTTGAATTTCCTCTTCCTACTGTCAAGAAGAAATATGATATACTTAGAATTGGGGACGTGCATATCCCCGTTGAGGTAACCTAGTGTTATTCGAAACTTCTCCGGTTTCATGTTAATCGGAATGAGTTTGTTAGCAAGACTTGATCAACCTTGTTAGTGGATTCCTTTTGATGAGCATGAGATGGATGAAACTAGAAGCACAACCTTCTCTACCCTCTCTATACTTTCTGTTATTTAGTTGAAATAAAGTAAAAATAAATAATTTTCTGTCTGTTATCTGATTATCCGTGCAATATAAAAATACCTCGAAAATAAAAGTTCTCCAAATGCCCTGAAAATTAAATATGATTTTTTATAGAATATTTGAGGATTTATGGTACAAAGAACACACCAGGGGGGCCAACCACCTTGCCACGAGGGTGGAGGGCGCGCCCACCCCCTAGGGCGCGCCCCCTGCCTCCTGGGCCCACGGTGGCCCTCCTCCACTTATTCCTGCACCCATCTTCTTCTTCTTCATCCCACAAACACGAAAACCAACTCAAGCATGAGTTCCAGCCCTCTTTGCTGCCATTTTCGATCTCCTTGCTCAAAGCACTTCTCACAAAACTGCTTGGGGAGATTGTTCCTTGGTATGTGACTCCTCCATTGGTCCAATTAGTTTTTGTTCTAGTGCTTTATTCATTGCAAATTTTTGCTGCTTAGGTGACCCTGTTCTTGAGCTTGCATGTCAAATTTATATGGTCAAAAGTAGTTTTGATGCATGATATAGGCGCTAGGCACTTGTAGGAGTGGTTGCTATCAATATTATTGAGTTTGGTTTACTTTTATTTTGAAGTTACTAAAAAAATTCAGAATTTTTCAGAGGAAGAAATATGCTTAGGAAAATTTTCCAAGGTGGTTCTTCAAGGAAGCAAGGACCCAGGCTTGCAATGCGTGATGCTGATGAAGAGCCACCAAGAGACGCTCCAATGCGTCCTTGTGAGTGGCCTTCTGAAAATTTTATGGATCGAGCGGAAATTAAAGAAGAATTTAACGCATATTTGCGTAATGCCGGTCTTGAGGACTTTGAGGCAGACAAATGCCCCCAGTATCATGATCTCACAAGCTCTTTTGTGAGGAGGTTTGAGTATTCATCTTCGCGTAATTCTCCTTCAGTCATGTTTGATCTTTATGACAAATCTTGTACCATGGGCTTAGAGGATTTCACTTTTGCTTGCAAACTTCCACAATGGGGCAGTGTTAGGATCCCCCTAAATCTGAATTTAGAAACTTTCTTGCTAGTATAACTGTAGGGGAATCTAGAGATATAACGCAAGCTACCATAGGGAGCATTCACTTTCCTGCTATACATTATTTTGCTCTCTTCATAGGTAGGTGCATAAATGCTAAGGATGAAGCATGTCACATGTGTGTCCCTGACCTTAGCATTCTCAGGAGTGCTGTGTCAGGAGACCAATCTTATCATATGGGAGCCATTGTAGCTCGTAAGTTGCATCATAATAGATATAATGGAGATTTCTTTGGAGGAATTTATGCAGCCCGCTTAGCAAAATTTCTTGAGATAGACGTTCGTGAAGGAGACATGGAGTTGCCTCCTGCTTATTTAGATTTTCATTCTATGGTTTCTCACCATTTTGTCGATAGGAACGAATCGCCTCTCCAGTACCGACTAATCTTTGACAGAAGCCATGTTGTCCGTATTACTCTCTCTGCTCCTGCTTTCTTTAATTATCAGGCAAGAGGAGGATATACTATTACCAGAGAGGAGGGAGATGAATAAGAGAGGAGAGTGGAGGCCGCTCGTCGCCACACTGCAGCTCAGGAGGCGATAGCCGCTGCATCGCAGTATGCCCCCAACTATTATTATGGATATCAGCCAGGCCAGCCATAGACCAACTTAGGCCAAAAGCCTAAGCTTGGGGGAGTACGTATTTCTAACCGACATTACATTTATGTTCACGCACACTCATTGGTAGATGTCGGTGTTCATACTTTTTCATTGTATCATCCATCCTAGTTTATTTCCTTTTATGCTTTCTTCTTGTGTGTTTGATAAACCTTAAGAAAAAACCAAAAAAATAGTTGTAGCTTTTAATTAATTTACTTTCCATGCTTGTAGTAGTAATTAAAAAGAAAACCCAAAAATATTTCGTGTTCTTCTTTTGCTTGTTGGGAGCTTGCCCGTGTAAATAGTTTTATTTCTTTTCTTTCTTTGGGGGTCGATAGGAGAAGACCATGATTAAATTGTTGAAGTGGCTCTTATATGCTTTATTGTTGATTTAACCAAGAGCCCATATTGCTTTGTCTTCTCCTGTTTATTGAATGCTCGCAGATTCCAGCTTAGTCCAATGCACGTGCACTCTTATTATTATTCACATCGTTCGGTCGTGCAAGTGAAAGGCAATTATGATGATATATGATGGACTGACTGAGATGAGAAAAGCTGGTACGAACTCGACCTCTTTTGTTTTTGTAAATATGATGAGTTCATCGTTCTTGATTCAGCTTGTTATGAATAAACATGTTCGCAATGACAATTAGAGATCATAGTTGCTTGTGCCATGCTTGATTAGCTATGAGTTATAATGGTTTACCTTGCATGCCAACATGCTATTAAAATGGTTATGATGTGGTATGATATGGTGGTATCCTCCTCTGAATGATTTAAGTGACTTGACTTGGCACATGTTCACGCATGTAGTTGAAACAAATCAACATAGCCTTCACGATATTTATGTTCATGGTGGATTATATCCTACTCATGCTTGCATCCAATGTTTATTAATTTTAATGCATGTACATGGTTGTTGTCGCTCTCTAGTTGGTCGCTTCCCAGTCTTCTGCTAGCCTTCACCAGTACTAAGCGGGAATACTGCTTGTGCATCCAAACTCCTTAAACCCCAAAGTTATTCCAGATGAGTCCACTATACCTTCCTATATGTGGTATCTACCTGCCGTTCCAAGTAAATTTGTATGTGCCAAACTCTAAACCTTCAAATAATCATCCTGTTTTTTATGCTTGAATAGCTCATGTATCAACTAGGGCTGCTTGTATCTTCCATGTTAGGCGGGTTGTTCTCAAGAGGAGTGGACTCCGCTCCTCACTCACGAGAAAATGGCTGGTCACCGGGATGCCCAGTCCCATGCTTTATGCAAACTAAATCAAAATAATTGCAAAACAAAACTCCCCCTGGGACCTGATGTATGTTGGAGGCACTCGTTGTTTCGAGCAAGCCATGGATTGATGTTTGTTGGTGGAGGGGGAGTATAAACTTTACCATTTTGTTTGGGAACAGCCTATAATGTGTGTAGCATGGAAGATATCGCCATCTCTTGGTTGTTATGTTGACAATGAAAGTATACCGCTCAAAATATTATTCACCTCTATTTCAAAACCGAGCTCTGGCACCTCTACAAATCCCTGCTTCCCTCTGCGAAGGGCCTATCTATTTACTTTTATGCTGAGTCATCATCCTCTTATTAAAAAGCACCAGTTGGAGAGCACCGATGTCATTTGCATTCATTATTGTTAGTTTACATTGGGTGTGATTATGATTGGATCTCTGTTACCATGAATTACAGTTTCTAGTTAGTCCTTGGTCTTTAAAGGTGCTCTGCATTTATGTTTTGCGGTCACAGAAAGGGCTAGCAAGATACCATCTTATTATATCATATTAGGACTGTTTTGAGAAAGTGTTGTCATCCGAGATTTATTATTATGGCTTGCTAGTTGATTATGCTATTGATATGGGTAATCATGAGACTTGAGAATTATTGCAAATATGGTTAGTTATAATCTTTGCTGAAAACTTGATTGCTAGCTTGACATATTTATAACAACAAGAGCAAACGGAGTTTGTAAATTTTTTTCTTTATTTCTTTCAGTTTGTCAACTGAATTGCTTGAGGACAAGCAAGGGATTAAGCTTGGGGGAGTTGATACGTCTCCGTCGTATCTACTTTTCCAAACACTTTTGCCCTTGTTTTGGACTCTAACTTGTATGATTTGAATGGAACTAACCCGGACTAACGCTGTTTTCAGCAGAATTGCCATGATGTTGTTTTATGTGCAGAAAACAAAAGTTCTCGGAATGACCTGAAACTCCACGGAATATCTTACAATAAATAATAAAAAATCCTCGCCAAAGATGAAGACTAGGGGGCCCACACCCTTGCCACGAGGGTGCCCCCCCTAGGGCGCGCCCCCTACCTCGTGGGCCCCCTGGAGACCTGCCGACTCCAACTCCAACTCTATATAACTGCTTTCGGGGAGAAAAAATAGGAGAGAAGAAATCATCGCGTTTTACGATACGGAGCCGCCGCCAAGCCCTAAAACCTCCCGGGAGGGCTGATCTGGAGTTCGTTGGGGGCTCCGGAGAGGGGGATTCGTCACCGTCGTCATCATCAACCATCCTCCATCACCAATTTCATGATGCTCACCGCCGTGCGTAAGTAATTCCATCATAGGCTTGCTGGACGGTGATGGGTTGGATGAGATTTATCATGTAATCCAGTTAGTTTTGTTAGGGTTTGATCCCTAGTATCCACTATGTTCTGAGATTGATGTTGCTATGACTTTGCTATGCTTAATGCTTGTCACTAGGGCCAGAGTGCCATGATTTCAGATCTGAACCTATTATGTTTTCATCAATATATGAGTGTTCTTGATCCTATCTTGCAAGTCTATAGTCACCTATTATGTGTTATGATCCGTTAACCCTGAAGTGACAATAATCGGGATACTTACCGGTGATGACCGTAGTATGAGGGGTTCATGTATTCACTATGTGCTAATGCTTTGTTCCGGTTCTCTATTAAAAGGAGGCCTTAATATCCCTTAGTTTCCATTAGGACCCCGCTGCCATGGGAGGGTAGGACAAAAGATGTCATGCAAGTTCTTTTCCATAAGCACGTATGACTATATTCGGAATACATGCCTACATTACATTGACGAATTGGAGCTAGTTCTGTGTCACCCTATGTTATGACTGTTACATGATGAACCGCATCTGGCATAATTATCCATCACTGATCCGATGCCTACGAGCTTTCCATATACTGGTTTACGCTTATTTACTTTCCCGTTGCTATTGTTACAATCACTACAAAATACCAAAAACATTACTTTGCTTTCGTTACTCTTTTGTTACCGTTACCATCACTATCACAGTACTTTGCTACTAAACACTTTGCTGGAGATACTAAGTTTCCAGGTGTGGTTGAATTGACAACTCAGCTGCTAATACTTGAGAATATTCTTTGGCTCCCCTTGTGTTGAATCAATAAATTTGGGTTGAATACTCTACCCTTGAAAGCTGTTGCGATCCCCTATACCTGTGGGTTATCAGACCCTAAGCCGCCAGCCAGGCCTGGAAGTTAACTAGCCCAGCCGACATCTGAGGGAAAGGGGGTTCAGGCCATGCATACCACTGAGTGTGATGATCTTCATCATGCTGCTCTGCATTTTGTGGCGCCTGATCATTCCCAACTCCATTCTAGATGAGCCGGTTCTGAAGTTTTTGCTGGTAAAGTTGCTCCACAGTCATTCCTTCTCCAAACATAGGGTGGGGGATCCTACTGGCCGGAGGCAACTCCTCATCCGCAGTCGGCACCTCAAGATCATTTGTGTTCCAGTCAGCACCTCTCAAGATATACACAGCAATAGTCCAGCAATCACGGTCTCTGCCAAGCTGATGGACAACAATGCTCTTTGGAATCAAGCGCATATGAATAACCTGGACTTTAATCAAAACCACCCTACGATCTAGATTAGGATTTTTCCAAGAGACAAGCCTACCATAATCATCAACCGATCTCTGCAGATAAAACTCAGTCTGATAATCATCGGGAAATCCAATGTACATGAGCCATACTTGATGTCCATAAGTGTTCTTCCTCATGTTCAAAGCAGCGTTATAGCGTACAAATGAGATCACCGTGTCCTCATCATCTAACTGGAAAGTAGTGTTGACAACCGTATCGCGCACAAAGAAGTTGGCGAATGCAAACATACCATGCCAAGCGGATGATCCAAAGCTTCAGTGTTGTGCAGTCCAGCCTCGTGAAGCAGACCTTCAATGGTTTCCCTAAGCCCTTCGCGAAGATGCAAGTGGACGAATCTTCTCGCCAAAGCTATTGTTGAGCAGTGGGATGGGGTTAACCGCCATGTCCGCCCAAACCTTCCGATCTGGGGGCGCTGGTTCGACAGACTAGCTAGCGGGGAGAAACGGGATGTGATTCATCGGGTAGTTGGCCATGGTGGTGGTAGTGGGTGCAGATGGAGGCGATGGAGGGGTGGAGGTGACAGGAGCTTGATGAAGGAGCTCAGCGGTCTGGGGAAGCAAGGGGGGCAAATGCGAGGCATCAAGGGCAATGGGGTGTAGTTTGGGTTTCCATTGCCACCGCTGGGCCCAATGGTGCCTCCAACAGGACTGCACCACGTGTCCGTAGTGTCCACATGTCGCGTAGCAAATGGGAGAGTGTGGGCAGCCATTGGACCGGTCATAGGGGGCAGTCCCTTCAATTAATTGGGAAGTGGTGATTTGATTCCGCTCAGTATTTGAATTAACAAGGCATTGAAAATCTTTGGCTATTATGAGCTTACACAAAGCTGGATACCGCAAATAGGAAGGGTGATTAAAACATTTATGACTCGGAGCAGAGAAAATGAGGCATATAATACTAGACTAACAATTAGTTTTGCGGTGTCCCTATTGTAAGCATTTGGCACAAAGAGTGCCCTAAAATTTGGTAAGATCAGAAATTTCTGTGACATCGTATCCTGCTCGAGATAATACCATTTGTCGGGATTTAGAAAGCACTAGGGGCCAACTATGGTGAGTCGGGGAGTACCTTAGTGCCGAGGATAGGAAACATTGTGGTGTTGTCGGATAATCAGCATTAAGATGGAATTGAAATTTGCCAATCACAATTATATGCTCAATAGGACTTGTGTGATCATGGCATTGAATGCTTTATTCTCCCTGCAGGCCTGAGGAATCCAGGATTGTAGTCCTAGGAATGGGCTGATTCTGTCTGACAGTTTGAATATCCGACGAACAAGAAGCTTCGTCACTGTTCTTGTTAGTGAAATCCATGGAAGCAATAGGGATTAAACCAAATTTACTGAGCTGTTTCGACGAGGAATGATCCTGGATGGCACTCCAGGCTAGGAGAAATGTGTTGACTCGGACAGCCATTGGGGTACGGGATGCAATGATATCAATAACTTCATCCGCATGCCACCTAGAATCAAAATTCTTGAACCCATTGAAACGACCATTGATCAAATGAAAATGATAGATAGAATATGGCCAAATGTGATCCTTGAGTCCATGAATGTAGTGTCCCACTTTGTTGCCAGCCACGGAGAATCGAAAATATCGATCATTGATCCGAGAAACCTTGAAACCATGTGGATGGCCACCAATACAGCATTGCAATGCAATACTCACTGACTCTTAAGATAGAGGAAAAGAGGCCGAGGAAAAGGAAACATCCAAGAAAAATTCCTTGGTGGAACACGAGGGCGAAAAATGAATAGTTTCTCCAAAACGGCGACACACCTCGTCGGCCATAACAAGGCTGGGGTTGAAGTCCCAATGTAGAAGGCCTTCCATGGTAGATTCTAGCTAGATCCATTGTGAGGGGAGAGGTGGGAGGTGGGAGGAGGAGGGGAGAGCTCCATCTTTGTTCAACACCAAGATAAATCAAGGCGAGAAGATACAACGTATGCAGGGAGCGATGTTTGACCTCATTCAGGGCATACCCCATTACCCGTGACAGGGAGGGAGGATGATGCGACCGTATCTACTACGGTGACAACGGATCCCTTCATCGCATCTTCAGGAACAATCTTTTCCCTCACACTGGGAACTTGTATATGGTTCATTCATTCCTCGTGGATATGTTATTGTTTTGTCGGCATGAGAAGGAGAACAACACAAGAGATTCCTTGGATATTTTTCATGTCATATGGTCAGATCTCCTCTCTGCCATCACTAAGCGCAAGTGCCAATCTATGCCCCTACCTGATGTTGCTCATTGAGAAGGCATGGGCGCACACTTATCCCGGTGTCTTGCTGGAGAGCAGTGAGTTGGTCTCTCACGATATTAAGCATCTGAGACAAAAGGAGCACCAGGCACTCCTATTCCAGAGACTGAGATTCCTTCTAAAGCTGATGAGGCTAAGGCTGATAATGATGAGGACTATGAGCTGAGGGAGTCCTGGACTAAGGAGTCCTCGGGTGTCCGGGCTATTCGATATGGGCCGGACTGATGGGCCATGAAGATACAAGGCAGAAGACCTTCCCCTGTGTCCGGATGGGACTCTCCTTTGCATGGATGGCGAGCCTAGCGTCCGGATGTATAATTTCCTTTCTCTGTAAATCGACTCTATACAACCCTAGGTCCCTCTGGTGCCTATATAAACCGGACGGTTTTAGTCCGTAGAGGCTATCAAAAATCATATAGGGTAGACATCTAGGGTTTAGCTATTATGATCTCGAGGTAGATCAACTCTTGTAACCCCTATACTCATCAAATACAATCAAGCAGGATATAGGGTTTTACCTCCATCAAGAGGGCCTGAACCTGGGTAAACATCGTGTCTCCCTTGTCTCCTGCAACCTTCGATCCTCAGACGCATAGTTCGGGACCCCCTACCCGAGATCGGCCGGTTTTGACACCGACATTGGTGCTTTCATTGAGAGTTCCACTGTGTCATCGACGGTGGGATTGATGGCTCGCCTCGTCATTAACGACAACATCACCTCTAGAGAGACCCTTGCTCGGGACAGCTCCTCTAGCTCGGTGGTTTCACCATGGGCGCCCAAACTTTAACTCGAAGGTAGAGAATCATAGAAGACGAGTACTTTAACTCGTCCGTGAGATGGGATCAAAGAAGAACTATATGGTCAGAACCGCGATTGCAAAAGACCAAATCACGGATACAGGATCAAATTATACCAAGGGAATCATTATTGTTACAAGAAGCTTCCATGATAAGATCTACATCATTTCCATGGGCATGAACACAAAGTTCAAGGTCGACTCTCATTTCTCCAATGCATAAACTTTCATTCACTTCTCGTTTTCGACGAAGTTGTAGTGTTGAAATTTTATCTAACGGAGCACCAGTAGAGTATAACCCGCATAACCTTCAAGTTCGCACAGGTTAGGGAAGTCATAGGTTTAACCCATAGGGGCATCTTAGGAACATATAACACAACCTTCAAGAGTAAAAATCACCAGCTCGAAATCATAGCAAGGTCGGCCAAATCAGGGAACAGGATTTACCAAATGGCATTATGTATCAAGGAAATAACTTCTTGAGGTTTTTGTATACGAAGGACACTGTCGGATGATAATTCAACAAAGGATCTAACAGTCCATAATGGAGCTGATGTGAGCATTGGCACACAACCAGTGGAAGAAACGATGCAAAGGCATTAAATTATAGAAACAACTGACTAAACCAAAGCTCAGGTGCAAAGGAATTATGATTTCCAATTCATGGGATTAGAATAAAATGCTCTGATTAAGGATGGATAAGTTGAGTAGGCTTAGGGGTACAATCGATGGCGATTTGATTGATCGAGATCCAGCTCATGTTTAAAACGACATCTGAGCCAGAAGGATGAATTCTAGGATCTGGTTGAGGATTGCGAGCACTCGCAACTTATTGAATCAATGGACTCAAAATGATAGTGATAAAGGATACCAATAAGATTACTATACTTATGGGATTAACCATAATGCAAGCAAGCAAGAATTTTGAGAGCAATAGGCTGCTGGGGATTTTTGAAAGATCGGGTGGTATTTCAAAGACTTTTCTGAAATACTTGAATCAACTGGGGATGAGCGGATACTTGATAAGTGCGAGAAATTATCCGTATGGGTATTCATGCGGCAAAGAACTGCAAGGCAATAGGCACGAAGTATTCTCGGAACAATAGAGAGAATTTCGGGGTATCTTGTAATAACAATATCAACTGGGAATAAAAGTAAGAGCGACAGGTGTATGTATTTATCCATAGGGATATTTTGGTGGTAGGGAATTGCAAAAGTAACAGACACAAAGTCTCGAGAGAACATCGGAGAGTATCTTCGGAATCCTTCGGTGCACTAAGTAATCATCTGGAGTAAGGGGCTCTCTGGGTGGAAGTAGTTACGAGAACCTAGAATCGGCGTTAGTAAAATCATTTAACCCGAATAGAAGAGAGATCAGAGTCCCAGAGTATTGGTCGAGGAATAAAAGATCCTAATACCACCCAAATGGCGATGTGGGTCTGTAAGACACACATCCATGTTAGTAAAAGTTTTGTAGTGACTAGACTCAACTTCGGCCAAGGAGTTTGGCAGGGGGATTCCTACAGGCAGTCGGCTCTGATACCAACTTGTGACGCCCCTGATTTGACCGTACACTAATCATACACACAAATGTGTATGATCAAGATCAAGGACACACGGGAAGATATCACAACACAACTCTAGACAGAAATAAAATAATACAAGCTTTATATTACAAGCCAGGGGCCTCGAAGGCTCGAATACAAAATCTCGAAAACTAATGAGTCAGCGGAAGCAACAATATCTGAGTATAGACATAAGTTAAAGAAGGTGCCATAAGATGGCTAGCACAAACTGGGGAAACAGACCGAAAGAGGCGCGGGCCTCCTGCCTGGGATCCTCCTAACTACTCCAAGTTGTCGGCGGCCTGCACGTAGTAGTAGACACCCTCGATGTAGTAAGAGTCGTCATCAACGGTGGTGTCTGGCTCCGGGGCTCCAACATCTAGTTGCGGCATCCGAGAAGAAAGGAAAAGGGAGAAAAGGGGGAGCAAAGCAACCGTGAGTACTCATCCAACGTACTCGCAAGCAAGGATCTATACTACATATGCATTGATATCAATGAAATGGGTAGTATCTATGGACTGAACTGCAGAATGCCAGAATAAGAGGGGGATAGCTAGTCCTATCGAAGACTACGCTTCTGGCAGCCTCCATCTTGAAGCATATAGAAGAGAGTAGATGGTAAGTTCACCAAGTATCATCGCATTGCATAATCCTACCCGGCGATCCTCTCCTCGTCACCCTGTGAGAGAGCGACCATGGGGTTGTATATGGCACTTGAAAGGGTGTGTTTTATTAAGTATCCGGTTCTAGTTGTCATAAGGTCGGAATACAACTCCGGGTCGTCCTTTTACCGAGGGACACGGCTATTCGAATAGATAAACTTCCATAAAGGGGTGCATGATACGTCTCCAATGTATCTATAATTTTTGATTGTTCCATGCTATTATATTATCTGTTTTGGATGTTTATGGGCTTTATTAAACACTTTTATATTATTTTTGGGACTAACCTATTAACCCAGAGCCCAGTGCCAGTTTCTGTTTTTTCCTTGTTTTAGAGTATCGCAGAAAAGGAAAATCAAACGGAGTCCAATTGACCTGAAACTTCACGGAACTTATTTTTGGACCAGAAGAAGCCCACGGAGTATCGGAGATGGACCAGGAGAGTCCCGGGCTGCCCACGAGGGTGGGGGGCGTGCCCACCCCCCTGGGCGCACCCCTACCTCGTGGACAGCCCGGAGGTCCACCGACGTACTTCTTCCTCCTATATATACCCATATACCCTAAAAACATCGAGGAGCACAATAGACTGGGAGTTCCACCGCCAGAAGCCTCCGTAGCCACCGAAAGGCAATCTAGACCCGTTACGGCACCCTGTCGGAGGGGGAATCCCTCTCTGGTGGCCATCTTCATCATCCCGGTGCTCTCCATGACGAGGAGGGAGTAGTTCTCCCTCGGGGCTGAGGGTATGTACCAGTAGATATGTGTTTGATCTCTCTCTCTCTCGTGTTCTTGAGGTGGTATGATCTTGATGTATCGCCAGCTTTGCTATTATAGTTGGATCTTATGATCTTTCTCCCCCTCTACTCTCTTGTAATGAATTGAGTTTTCCCTTTGAAGTTATCTTGTTGGATTGAGTCTTTAAGGATTTGAGAACACTTGATGTATGTCTTGCGTGGGATAACCGTGGTGACAATGGGTTATTCTATTGATTCACTTGATGTATGTTTTGGTGATCAACTTGCGGGTTCCGCCCATGAACCTATGCATAGGGGTTGGCACACGTTTTCGTCTTGACTCTCCGGTAGAATCTTTGGGGCACTCTTTGAAGTTCTATGTGTTGGTTGAATAGATGAATCTGAGATTGTGTGATGCATATCGTATAATCATACCCACAGATACTTGAGGTGACATTGGAGTATCTAGGTGACATTAGGGTTTTGGTTGATTTGTGTCTTAAGGTGTTATTCTAGTACGAACTCTAGGGCTGTTTGTGACACTTATAGGAATAGCCCAACGGATTGATTGGAAAGAATAACTTTGAGGTGGTTTCGTACCCTACCATAATCTCTTCGTTTGTTCTCCGCTATTAGTGACTTTAGAGTGACTCTTTGTTGCATGTTGAGGGATAGTTATGTGATCCAATTATGTTATTATTGTTGAGAGAACTTGCACTAGTGAAAGTATGAACCCTAGGCCTTGTTTCAACACATTGCAATACCGTTTGTGCTCACTTTTATCATTAGTTACCTTACTGTTTTTATATTTTCAGATTACAAAAACATTTATCTACCATCCATATACCACTTGTATCACCATCTCTTCGCCGAACTAGTGCACCTATACAATTTACCATTGTATTGGGTGTGTTGGGGACACAAGAGACTCTTTGTTATTTGGTTGCAGGGTTGCTTGAGAAAGACCATCTTCATCCTACGCCTCCTAAGGATTGATAAACCTTAGGTCATCCACTTGAGGGAAATTTGCTACTATCCTACAAACCTCTACACTTGGAGGCCCAACAACGTCTACAAGAAGAAGGTTGTGTAGTAGACATCAGTGCACCACATTACCCAACACGCTCGATCCCTCTGGTCGGGCACACTTTACTGGGTCATACCCGGCCTTGGAAGATCAACACGTCGCAGCCCTACCTAGGCTCAATAGAGAGGTCAGCATGCTGGTCTAAATCCTAAGCGCGCAGGGGTCTGCGCCCATCGCCCGTTGCACACCTGCACGTTGCGTACGCGGCCAGTGAGCAGACCTAGCAACCTCCATTTACAAAGGAAGTTGCGTTATGTGGTCCAACCCGGCGTGTGTCGCTCAGTCGCTGACGTCAAGAAGGCTTCAGCCGATACCACGATGTCGAGTGCCCATAACTGTTCCCGCGTAGTTGGTTAGTGCATATAGGCCAGTGGCCGGACTCAGATCAAATATCCAGGTCTCGGTAAGCGTGTTATTTTGAAGTAACCGCGGACGCCGACCAGGGACCAGGCCCACCTGTCTCCTAGGTGGTCGCAAGCTGCCCTGTCGCTCCGCCACAAAGTAACCATCAGGGGGCTGCCGAGAACCCAGGCCCACCACTACCTAGGTGGAACCACCTGCCCCTTCAGTCCCCATCTCCGAATCATCAACATAAGTTTGTAATAGTATAGTATATACCCGTGATCACCTCCCAAGTGATCACGGCCCAGTAGTTTAGCATGGAAGACGGACAAGAGTGTAGGGCCACTGATGTAATACTAGCAACCTATACTAAGCATTAGGATAGCAGGTAAAGGTATCAATAATTGTAGCAACAATGACAGGCTATGCAGCCGTATAGGATCAAACTGATGAAACAGTAAAACTACTCTAATGCAAGCAGTAGAGGGAAAGAGTAGGCAATATCAGGATGAACAAGGGGGGTTGGCTTGCCTGGAAGCTCTGTCGAGAAGGAGTGGTCGCCAACACCGTAGTCAATCACAGGGGCATCATCGGACTCGAGGTCTACCAGAGAGAAGAGGGGGAAGAAACAGTAAATACAGAGCAAACAGAGGTACCACTAAGTATGACAAGGCGAAAAGCAAAACTAGGGTCGCCCTAACGTAGTGCTCACGATATAGGTGAAGGGGGAATTCAACCAAGAATGTCTTCCCGATTCCGGACATGTGTTAGACAGATGACCAGAGGGGGAATGTTGCAGGTTCGCTATGCTAGGGATGTGTGGTGAACGAACGGACTACGTATTCAGATTCGTCTTATTTTTCTAATCATTTTTCATATATAAATTATTTTCATCTGAGTTAGTATGAATTAGTTATGATTTTTAGAAGTTTATACAATTTTCTGAAATTGTTTAATATGAGTTTGACTAACTCAAATTGTCTGGTCAAATAGAGAAGCAATTTTCTGAAATTGCTTAATACGAGTTTGACTAACTCAAGTTGTTTGGTCAAATAGAGAAGGGGTGGCCCACATGTCATAGGCTATCCTAAACAAATAAATAAATCTAACTTATTTAAATGGGGGCTCTACATGTCATCTACTACTAGACTCACTTAGCACTAGTTTAATCCTAAACTACACTAAACAAGATCCAGCTCATACACACACTGCGCACACACGACCGAGTACAGGGGCCTTGGCGGCCATGCCCAAGAAGCAGTAGCAGCAGCAATATGCAGTAGCTAGAGCAGTACAAAGCAGTAGTAGTGCAAAGTAGTCAAGCAGCAGGGCAGTGCAAGGAACAGCAGCTAAGTAGCAGCAGCAGGAGGAAGTAGCAGCGACAAGCAAGTAGTAGCAGCAGCAGTATGCGGGAGCAGCAGCAGGTAGAGCAGCGCGCAGCCACTACTTGAGCCCACTGGGCACGGCCGGGGTGCCGAGTACGCAAGGGTAGGGGCGCACGAGGTCACGCGTGGGCGCGCAGGGAGTGGCTAGGGCGCGCGAGCACGGCCACGGGGAGTCGGTCACCGCCAGAGGCCACGAGTGAGCGCACACATAACAAGAGCTTGGGACACAGCATACAACAACGTAACGAGGCACGGATCGAAGGGGGAAAAGGGTGGAATCGGCCGTGGAGCTCACCACGAAGCTTGTAGATGTGGATTGGATGCGCGGGGTCGATCGGATGCGAAGAGCTCGGCGACGAGAGACGACGGCCGTGGTGGAAAATCAGCTCGATCTCGAGCGTACAGTGCGGCTCCAGTCGAACGGATGCACGGGGCTGATGGAGTCGTCGACGAGGAAGTCCCTGGACGACCTCCCGATCACCGAGGAGGCCAGTGGCCACAGGGATGGCGATGGCGTGCCGATAGCGTCTTGGGCACGAGGTCCAGAGGAGAAGCACGAGAGGGAGAGGGGAAATTTCAGAGGCTAGGGTTTCGGTGGTCGAGAAAGGGGTCTTGTGGACGTTAGGGCATCGCTGGATGGTCGACACGAGACCGGGGCGCCATGGGATGGCCGCCATGATCCCCTGCCTGTCTCCTGTAGCCAGAGGATGGAGACAAGTGGGGGATATGGGTTGGGCCTTCCATTTTGCTATATGGGCCTCAATGCTCAGTAGATTAGGTCCTTCTCTTTTCTTTGTTTCTTTATACTGTTTTATTTACTTCACTTGTTTTATATTTTAAATAGTTTCCAAAAGAATGTTGTTATTTATGAAAAGTGACACATAAATATTGTGTATTATTAGGAGCTAGCACACAAAGTTTGGAGGCAGTTTGGAGTTATGTAAATAATGGTTTATTTTGAAAAGGTCATTTTATTTGTTGTTGGACCACTTGTTAATTTCCTAGGAATTATTTGGTGATTCGAATGATGTTTGTTGCAACATGAAAATGATAAGGGGGAATTATAGAATAATTTGAACATTTTAGTTTTATTGTTTGAGAAGTTTTAAATTTCACATATTATTTGAGTTTGAAATCAGGTGGAGTTTCAAATGAGAAATTGATCAAAGTAACTAAACACAGTTTTGGCAAAATTATTAGCTTGACCTGAAGGATTACTGTAGCTAAATTATCCGGGCGTTACAAAACTCGACGTTGTATTCGGCACGCCAGAAAACTATAGGTCCAAAGAGTTTCTCTTCCACGTGGCACCTTTCCATAGCGGATATCACGCCCTGTTAGGGCGAGAAGCATTCATCCACTTTCAAGTTATACCCCATTACGGGTACATGAAGCTCAAAATGCCAGGGCCAAACGGAGTTATCACAATCACAAGTGATCCGGATATAGCACTCCGCGCCGAAAACAAAATCGCATCCCTAGCCCTCGAGGCGCTATCCAAGGCCCTCGCGGCCGAGGAACTGACTACTCTACGCTCTATAGTGGACAAGGATGATGTAATCCTCGATAAGAGGCCCAAATCCACTTCCTTGAAATCAGCAGACGAAATAGTCAAATTTCAAGTACACCCGACGGATCCTAATAAAATTGCAGCCATTGGAGCACAGTTGGATCCAACGTTCGACGCCACCTTAAGAGCATTTTTGCGCGAAAATTGGGACATCTTTGCGTGGCATCCTTCGGATATGCCAAGAAACCCAGCAGACTGGACGAACACAGCCTCAATATAATAAAAGGCTTTGAAGTAGTCAAGCAAATGCTGCGGCGATTTTCTGAACCCAAGCGACAAGCCATGGGGGAAGAGCTAGCCAAACTACTTGAAGCAGGATTCATTAGAGAGATCAAGCACCAGTACTGGCTAGCAAACCTGGTCATGGTGCCGAAGAAGGATAAATCATGGCGCCTTTGTGTCGATTTCAAAGACCTGAACAAGGCTTGCCCTAAGGACCCCTTCCCACTGCCCCGCATTGACCAAATCGTTGATGCAACTGCAGGACACGATTCACTATGCTTCCTCGATGCATACTCCGGATACCATCAAATTAAGATGAGGGAATCCGATCAAGCCGCAATGGCATTCATCACCCCATATGGGCCATTCTGCTTCAACACTATACCTTTCGGACTCAAAAACATCGGCGCCACCTACCAACGCATGATTCAAACATGCCTGGAAAAACCAATTGGCAAATACACTGGAGGCATATCTAGATGATGTAGTCATCAAAACCAAACATGTCGAATCATTGGTGGACGACTTGTGCCTCACATTCGACAACCTCCGAACATACGACATGCGGCTCAATCTGGAAAAATGCATTTTCGGCGTTCCGGCCGGAAAGCTACTCGGGTTCATTGTCTCCAATAGAGGAATCGAAGCAAATCCAGCCAAAATCCAAGCCTCGTCACAATTGGCAACACCAATAGACCTAAAGCAGATCCAAAAATTAGTTGGGTGCGTGGCAGCCTTGAGCCGCTTTATCTCTAGATAGGGAGAAAAGGCACTACCACTTTATCGCCTGCTACGACATACCAATCACTTCGAGTGGACGGATGCGGCAACGGTCGGGTTGGAAGAAATAAAAACTCTTTTAGCAAATAACCCAATCCTTGCCGCACCAAATGTCAGCGAACCTATGCTACTATACATATCAGCAACTCACCAGGTAGTGAGCGTTGTGCTTGTTGTCTAGCGAGAGGAAGAGGGACACAAATTCCCACTCCAAAAACCAGTATACTATGTATCGGCGGTCCTTACACCATGCAAATCCCGATACCCGCATTATCAAAAGATAGCGTATGCGGTCTTCATGGCATCTCGGAAGTTGTGGGACTACTTTCAAGAGTGCTCGATCACGGTGGCCTCTGAGGTGCCACTTAATGACATCATAAACAATCGAGACACCACCTTCCGCATTGCCAAGTGAGCTATCGAGCTCCTACTATTTGAAATAACATACAAGCCACGCCGAGCTATTAAATCTTAAGTGTTGGCAGACTTTGTGGCCGAATGGACAGAAGCCGAACTCCCTAAAGAGTAAAGAGTACAACACATACTCCAACTAGGTGATGTACTTCGACGGCTCCAAAATGTTAGTTAGATTGGGAGCCGGCGTCATCCTAACATCCCCTACAGGGTACATAGTCCTTTATGTATTACAAATCATGTATACATACTCCAATAACGCAGCCGAATATGAAGCACTCCTGCATGGACTCCGGATGGCCATTTCTATGGGCATACCACGCCTTGAGGTGCGTGGGGATTTGAACCTCACGATATCTCAAATAAATGGTGAATTCGACACAAAATACCCAAATATGGCGGCCTACCGCAACGCCGTACTTAGAATATCACTACAAAAAAGACACATCCGTGACATTTTGGGCCAAATGATAATTTATTTTGTCATACTTATGACACTTCTATGACGATAATTGTGACAAAACCTGGTATCATCATAGATGTGGTGGACTCCTACTTCTATGAAAAAAAATCATGACAGAAAATGGGCTTTTCGTCCTGGGAAGGCCGGAGACGCAGCTGCATGACATTCCTTGGGCCGTCCATGACGGAAAAAACCATGGTAGAAGCGAGGGCGAGGAAAATATCGGGGAGTTCCCGGTTACGGTGGGTGGTCGGGGGCTGAGCGATGTGCATTTCTCTCGTATGTATGTGCATGTGTGTGAGGCGTTGGGCTCTAACTGAACCCGAGCGATTGCGCTGCAGGCTACGCGTTACTGAACCCGAGCGAACGGTCGATCCCTTCCTGTTAACTGAACCCCGAGTGATTCCTTCACTACTGATGCTAACTGAAGCCGATCGATGCTGCCTTTGGATGAACAGTGAGCGTTGTTCGGGGGGTTGGATGAACAGTTCCTGGTGGGGGGTTGGATTAATAGGACCCCGTGGTAGTAGAGGCCGTTGCCGCTGGATGAACAGGACCCAATGGAGGGCTGGATGAATAGGACCCTGTAGAGGGCTGGATGAACAGGATGACCCCATGGAGGGCTGGTAGAACAGTAGCTGGTGGAGGGCTGGATGAACAGTAGCCCGTGGAGGGGTGGTTGAACAGGACCCCGTGGAGAGGGTTGGTTGAACAGTAGCTGATGGAGGAGCGCGCGGTGGAGCCTGGATGAACAGGAGCCTATGGATGAACAGTCACAGGTGGAGGCTGGAGGAGGTCAACGGTGGATGAATAGTATCCCATGGAGGCTAGAGGAGGTCGACGGTGGAGATGAACAGTATCCCGTGGAGTCCCATTTTGCGGTACACCACACCCCTCCCGATGAACAGGACCCCCGTTTCGACCGCAGCGCTCCAACACAAGTGCGTTTCCTCCGTTTTGCGGTACGCCACACCCCTCCCGATGAACAGGACCCCGTTTCCACCGTAGGAGGTCCATTTCCTCCGTTTTGTGGTACACCAAACCCCTCCCAATGAATAGGATCCTGTTTTGACCGTGGCCGGTCGAACACAAGGCCGTTTCCTCCGTTCTGCGGTACACCAGGCCTCATTTCCATCAATTGTACCATCCAAGCCGGTTGGCTCCCGATGAACACGATGACGCATTCCATTCCGAGCCAGACGGTTACCTCCCCATGAACTCGACAACAGCACAGTTTCTCCGTTCCAACCCAGCCATGTACACGAGCCCTGGTCGTACGTATGCGCGAGTAGGCATTCGAGACCGCGCCCATATGTACGTACATGGCCTTATTTTCTTTATTGCACCCTGGCCGTTGTACGTATGTGTACAGGCTATGTGCGCGCCTCTACTACGACATGTGCGCGCCTCTACATCGACCAGTATGTACGTACACGTTCGTGACCAGAATGACAACGCTGCGTACGCTTCGACCATGTGGGTCCCGACTGTCAGGCACTTCCTTCCGTGTGAAGATGTAGCTGGTGGGTCGCAGCAGTCAGGGGGCGAATCATTTTTTGCTCGTAATATGGACGCACTTCCTTGCGTGCGAAGATATAGCTGGTGGGTCCCAGCAGTCAGGGGGGAAACGTTTTTTCCACGAAATACGATGGCCTGTCCGGTGGGTCCCTGCTGTTAGGTGGAGGAATCATTATTTTCTGCGTAATAAGGAGGCACTTCCTTGCTACGGCCGTGGACCCAGCTGTCAGCCTCTCCACGTACAGTACTCTTCCGATGGAAGTCGTTCATTGACCACATTGACCACGCCGTGCCGAGAGCACCAAGTCGGTGGACGACGGTGAGGCCTAGGAAGGGGACGACGCGGAGCCGGGGAAGACGCGGCAGTGGATGCCCATGCGGAGAGGATTACGAGAGTTCACTGGTTCGGCTGTGGTGTGAGGCTACCGTCGCCGTAGGGCCTAGCCAGTGGTGGGAGTAGTAGGGGCGGTGAGGCCTCCGCGGCAGCACAACCGGCCACGGGAGGCAGGAGCAGGCGGCACGACCGGCGCTGCTTTGGGCGGCTGGAGCAAGAAGACCAGAGGTTGAAGAAGCACTACGGGTTGGATGGACATCATACGGTCCTAGAGCTAGAATCGTTCATATTGACTAAGTTGAGAAAGCCCTCTGTCCCCATCAACTTAGTAGGCCCACATGTCAGCCTCCCACTATGCTGGGTCCCAGCTAGCAGGGGTATTCATTTTTTTGTGCGTAATAAGGAGGCACTTCCTTGCGTGCGATGATATAGCTGGTGGGTCTGACCTGTCAGTGGGGGGACGTTTTTTCGCGAAATACAGAGGCCCTTCTAGTGGATCCCAGATGTCAGGTGGAGGAATCATTATTTTGCGTGTAATAAGGAGGCATTTCCTTGTGTGCGGTCGTGGACCCAGCTCTTGGCCTCTCCACATACAGTCCACGTCCGATGGATGTCGTTTGTTGACCACGTTGACCACGGCGCGCCGAGAGCACCAGGGTGGTGGACGACGGTGAGGCCTAGGAAGGGAACGACACGGAGCCGGGGAAGACACGGCAGTGGTTGCCCACATGGTGGGGTGTACGAGGGTTTACTGGTCCGGCTACCATCACCAGAAAATAACATGAGGTGTGGGTGAGTAGAGGAATGGCCTGGCCAGCAATGGAGTAGGGTGGGGCAGTGCGGCCTGTGCGGCAGCACAGCCGGCCACGGGAGGCGGGAGTAGTCAGTCCCACCGGTGCTGGTTTGGTCGGCTAGAGCAAGAAGATCAGATATTGAAGAAGCAGCACGACCGCTGGATTAACATCCAACGGTCACTGCTGCTAGAATCGTTTGTGGACTAAGTTGACAAAGCCTTTCATACATGTCAACCTAGTAGACCCACAAATCATCCTCCAAATCTGTCCCAAACAGCATATAGCCCAAAATTTCTAGCCAGATTCAAATTAATTTAAAAACTAAACATACCTTAATTTAAATCCAATGAAATTTTACCCGCACAAAAACAATGAAACTTAAAATATCAAAATCTGAAATAAAAAAGTATTTTGGAACTAATTGCCTGTTTGCTATATTTTTTTCATTTTACAACCCATTTCCTATTACTTATAGCCCATTTTCTGGGTAAAATGCATCCCTCCTCGTCTTGAAAGATTTCCAGCCCAGCAGGGCATAGAAAAACAAGTAGGCCTACGTTGGTTATTCTGCAAAAAATAAAATAGATGGGCTAGCCTATTTCAGAGAGGAAATAACAAACTGGGTTGGTCATGTGCAAGAAGGCCACAGCTCCCGAACAACCCAGTTGATACCCTTCTCCGTCACGAAAAAACAAAATTACTGCGCGCGCTGCTGGGTCCCTACTGTCATCCTCACCATGTACAGTCATCTCCTTATTCCTCTCGGTTGTTGACCATGTTCACAACACCGGAGGGCAGCGCCGCGGCGAGCGAACCAAGGCGGAGGACGATGGTGAGGCCTCAGACGGGAACGAATAGGGGCCTGGGAAGATGCGCAGAGTTTTAGGGTGCGATGTGGCTATGATGCGTGCGCAGCAGCACATCCAGCCGTGGGAGGCGGGAGCAGGCGGTCCTGCCAGCGCTGGTTTGGTTTTGGTAGCTGGAGGAAGAAGAGACTGAAGAAACACGACAAACGTTGAATTAATCCAATAGTCAAGGTTGGAACAATCTTTTGTTGACTAAGCTGACACCAAGTAGCATACTTTTTTATATATAGGAATAAAAGAAAAACTAGGCTCGTTCGCCTGATAACATTCCTGAAACTGCGACCATTCGATCTTGCGTCACAACTAAAACTACGAGGAAAATGCGTTCGTCTGCCGTCCTCCTCCCAGGGAATGTTCGCCGCATAAGTGACTAGCACCCTTGGTTTTCAACCGAGAGGTCTTGGGTTCGAGTCCCAAGAACTCTCAATTTTGTCATCCTTCCTTCCTTGAAAAAAAAGAAAGAAAATCAAAGACTTGAGAAGGCATATAGAACAAGCTAGTGTACCGGTAAAGAGACATTGCTGAGTTTTTAAAAAAATAGAGACGTGCTCCTGTAGCTGGTTCGAATCCAAACCTAGACTATGACTATATATGGTGCTATGCTACTCTGCAAGTAATGAAACTGACATATCCAACTTTCACTTCTCCTCTTGTCTACTTACTCTGCCTAGCATCAGAAGCTCTGTCCACAGCAACCATGTCCGCTAGCTGCTCGTCCACCTGCTCTTCAGCAGGCAACAACCAGATATGCGCCAAGTCGCCACCCATACCATCTGTCGGTGTCAAAACCGGCAGATCTCTGGTAGGGGGTCCCAAACTGTGTGTCTAAGGTCGATGGTAACAGGAGACGGGGGACACAATGTTTACCCAGGTTCTGGCCCTCTCTATGGAGGTAATACCCTACTTCCTGCTTGATTGATCTTGATGAATATGAGTATTACAAGAGTTGATCCACCACGAGATCGTAATGGCTAAACCCTAAAAGTCTAGCCTGTCTAACTATGATTATGAGGATCTATCTATGGACCTAGCCCTTTGGTTTATATAGACACAGGAGGGACCTAGGGTTATGTAAGGTCGGTTACAGAGAAAGGAATCTTCATATTTGGTCACCAAGCTTGCTTTCCACGCCAAGGAGAGTCCCATCCGGGCACGTGTAGAGTCTTCGGTCTTTGTATCTTCACAGCCCTTCAGTCCGGCCCATGCCTAATAGGTCGGACGCCCGAGGATTCCTTAGTCCAGGACTCCCTCAGTAGCCCCCAAACCAGACTTCAATGACGAGGTGTCCAACGCACAGATAGTCTTCGGCATTGCAAGGCGTGTTCCTCCTCCGATGACTTGAAAGTGATGTATTCGGCTTTCCATTTAATGTCGTACCCCTCACCTTCTGCGCCTTCCCGACTTTAGCTTACATGTGTCGAGTGAATACAAGAGGTTGGGGTATTTTTACACATACCACCCTGACCATACCAGAAAGGTGCCTATTTAAAGAGAATAGATCTCAGATCCATTCCAAACCTCTCGGAAAAAACCCTCAGTGCTCACTGAGTAGAACAACCCCAACATGGCTAGTGCTCCCAGCTCTTCCTGAAAAGGGTGATTGGGAGAGATGTTTCATATCTCACAGTCAGCTGGTGAAGCTGCAAAAACAGGGCTTTCTTCCTCCCACGGATTTAGTCCCCATATGAGCAGGGCTGACGTCCTTCAATGGCGGGGTTCAGGTAGAGAACTTCCCCAATCCTTCCAGGGGGAACGAGTATGCTTTGTTCCCTTCTTGTTAAGAGGCGTCGGATTTCCAATCCATCCCTTCCTCCGAGGACTGCCGGAGTATTATGGCCTCCAACTGCACAGTCTCACTCCCGCCTCCATCCCGCACATCATGGTCTACGTCGCTCTATGTGAGCTATTCCTAGGCTACGAGGTCCATTTCGATTTATGGAGAAGACTGTTCTGCCTCGTCCCTCATAATCAAGGAGGGTCAATATTCGAAGTGGGGGGAGCCGAAGTGTGGCGTATCGCCGGGACCGGATACCTGTCCGGCACACCGAAGAAGGCTTCCGAAGAGTGGCCTTCCGAATGGTTCTATATCGATGACGTAGCTCTTCCCTACCCAGTTCGAATGGGCCTCCCCGAATTTTCTAGCGCCCCGTTGAAGAAACACCATAGCTGTCGTCCTTGGAGCCTCGAGGAGGAGGATAGTGCAGAATTCAGTCAGTTGATGGGCAAGATTAAGATGCTTGCCCAGTCCGGATTGTCAATAGTCGAGGTAATGGCGATCTCCATAGTGCGGGGGGTCCAACCACTCCAATACAGAGGGCTTCTGATGTAGCACTATAATGGGGAAGACGACGCCTCACGCTGCGGTTGGAAGGGCCCAAAGACCCCCGCCGCTTTGGCCAAAATATTGGCCGAACTGTATAAAGGGGAGAAGGAGGAGTTCACCCGTCTCCAATGTCGAGATGGATTTTCCATGTATAATCCTCCAAGCTGGGTAAGCTCTGACCCCACCATTTTACTCCTCTCCCCGAATTATCTTTGATGGACAGTATCATATCCACTCATAACAGGAATGGCGAAAGGCTATCGAAGGGATCCATAACCCCGCCCCTCAGTCGGAGAGTCACAACCGGGATCTTGACCCAAGATTTGAAGAAGATCCGGACATATTTGTGGATCTCGAGGATGGAATATTCTATCAAACGAGCTACGATGGTACGGAAGTACCTATCATTGCCGATTACCCTGGCCTCCTTCCTACTTCACATGTAAGTACTTTAAAAGGCACTTTCTTCGAAAGAGTTCCCTTACTATGCCTCACCCACCACACTATTTCGTGTTTCAAAGGGGAGGCGCTCGGCATCACAATGTGCGCTAGAAGCGTCTCCGAGGAGAGCGATGCCCGTGTCGAGCACATCTTCGAAGAGGAAGGAAAATGATAATACGGCATAACCCTCACCAAAGAGGTAAAGTTTTCCCTTTGAGGAATACATCCTCTGATCGTCACATCAAATCGTGATGCCACTCGCCGCATTCTATCAGGAAAAGTATCCACCGGACGTGCATCCATGATACGTCTCCGTCGTATCTATAATTTTTGATTGTTCCATGCCAATATTATTGTAACACCCACGATGCGGCTATATCTCCCACGTGTTGGAGCACGACTTAGAGGCATAGCCACATAGTAGGCATGTCGCAAGAGGGGTAATCTTTACACATCCCATGTACTGAATAAGAAAGGGATAAAGAGTCGGCTCACAATCGCCAGTCCACACAATACATAAATATAGCATTACATCATCCAAAATACAATCAGGGTCCGACTACGGAACCAAATAAAGAAAGACAACCCCTAATGCATAGATCCCCGATCGCCCCGACTGGGCTCCACTACTGATCAACTGGAAACGAAACAAGAATACGATCAAGATCTTCATCGAGCTCCACCTTGAGCTCGGTTGCGTCACCTGCACGGTTATCATCGGCACCTGAAACTGTTTGAAGTAATCTGTGAGTCACGGGGACTCAGCAATCTCACACCCTCGCGATCAAGACTATTTAAGCTTATGGGTAGGGAAAAGGTAGTGAGGTGGAGCTGCAGCAAGCACTAAGCATATATAGTGGCTAACTTACGCAAATGAGAACGAGAAGAGAAGCAAAGCACGGTCGTGAACTAGAAGTGATCAAGAAGTGATCCAGAAACTACTTATGTTCAAGCATAACACAATAACCGTGTTCACTTCTCGGACTCCGCCGAGAAGAGACCATCACGGCTACACACGCGGTTGATGCATTTTAATTAAGTTAAGTGTCAAGTTCTCTACAACCGGATATTAACAAATTCCCATCTGCCCATAACCGCGGGCACGGCTTTCGAAAGTTCAAAACCCTGCAGGGGTGTCCCAACTTAGCCCATCACAAGCTCTCACGGTCAACGAAGGATATTCCTTCTCCCAGGAAGACCCGATCAGACTCGGAATCCCGGTTACAAGACATTTCGACAATGGTAAAACAAGACCAGCAAAGCCACCCGAATGTGCCGACAAATCCCGATAGGAGCTGCACATATCTCGTTCTCAGGGCACACCAGATGGGCAAGACGTCGGGTTGGCATAAACCCTGGTTGCCTAGGGGGCGCCGGACATCGCCCAGTTCGGACCAACACTTAGAGAAGCACTGGCCCGGGGGGGTTAAAATAAAGATGACCCTTGGGTTGGCCGACCCAAGGGAAGGGTAATAGGTTGTTAGGCAAATGTAAAACCAAGGTTGGGCCTTGCTGGAGGAGTTTTATTCAAAGCAAACTGTCAAGGGGTTCCCATAACACCCAACCGTGTAAGGAACGCAAAATCAAGGAACATAACACCGGTATGACGAAAACTAGGGCGGCAAGAGTGGAACAAAACACCAAGCATAAGGCCGAGCCTTCCACCCTTTACCAAGTGTATAGATGCATTAATTTAAATAAGAGATATTGTGATATCCCAACAATATCCATGTTCCAACAAGGAACAAACTCCATCTTCACCTGCAACTAGCAACGCTATAAGAGGGGCTGAGCAAAGCGGTAACATAGCCAAACAACGGTTTGCTAGGAAAGGTGGGTTAGAGGCTTGGCATAGCAATATGGGAGGCATGATATAGCAAGTGGTAGGTATCGCGGCATAGCAATAGAGCGAACAACTAGCAAGCAAAGATAGAAGTGATTTCGAGGGTATGATCATCTTGCCTGCAAAGTTCTCGGAGTTAACAAAAGCTTGATCCTCGAAAACATACTCAACAGGTTCCTCGATCATGAACTCATCTCCCGGCTCTACCCAAGGCAAGAACACAAGCAAAGGAAACCTCAATCAACCACGGTGCAATGCGCAAGCAACATGATGCAAAACATGGCATGATAAGCGGGATGTGATATGCAATGCATATGCGAGCTCCAGAAGGAAAAGATTGAACCAGGCATCAACTTGGCAAACCAAGTGCTCCGCTGGAAAGATGAGTTGATTTTGGTCGAAATTGATATAAAGATCACTGGAATCGGTTGCACGGTTTGCAAATGGCAAGCAAAACAAGAATGGCACAATTCTGCGATTAACAGCACGATGTCATCTAAAATGCAACAAGCAACTAAGCTACTGCACTCTAACATAACACCAAAGCACATGGCAGTGATCTACTCAAGATGCTTGACAAAAGATGAACACTGAGCTACGGCTAAACCACACAAGAGCAGGTTCAAACAAGCATGGCAAAAGTGCAAAAGATATAAGCATCCCTGACTTAGTGAAAATACTAACATGTCAGGGTTTAACATCAGGAAGCAATGCTTAGAGCAAGATAACAACATGCTACAGGAACAGAACATAGCAAACAAAGGCATGGCATGAATCTACTCAAAGCATATAACAAAAGTCCCTTACTGACCATAAGCCAAAAGGGCACCGAAAATATGATGGCACCCATGTAAACATATCAAGTTTCGTTAACAGATTCAGACTTTGCAGAAAACTGGACATGGCAAAAACAGAGTTATGAAGGCATGTTTGCGAGCTTGATGCACTCAACGCAAGGCATTGCATGACAAACTAAGCATAGTACCAGCAAGAAGACATGATCAAGAAGCTAACCATGGCAAGAACAAT
The DNA here is from genome assembly GCF_003073215.2 of Triticum urartu. Lineage (NCBI taxonomy): Eukaryota > Viridiplantae > Streptophyta > Magnoliopsida > Poales > Poaceae > Triticum > Triticum urartu. The sequence continues at coordinate 426,541,210 of NC_053028.1, read as the reverse complement.
CTCATAGCATGCATGGATCAACTACGACAACCTTGGCAAAATTGATTAACACATAAACAATCTGCCAGGAACATTTTATAGCAAAAGTAGAGCAAGATTGAGTCATGCTAACGCACTCCATAAATGTAAATAGGGACATGGATGGATAGAGCATAACCATATGTCAAAATCATCCTTACTGAACATACTCAAAAGAAGCATGGATCTCTCTGTAGCAACATGAACACATGGCATAAAAATTTGCTTGTGGTTATGTTGCTGTCCTTTGGTGCCCATCATATGAGCGCGCGCGTGGATCACACCATAGGGTTAGTTGTATGTTGATAGGACTATGTATTGGAGGGCAAGAGTGACAGAAGCTTCAACCTAGCATAGAAATTGATGCATACGGGATTGAAGGGGGACCAATATATCTTAATGCTATGGTTGGGTTTTACCTTAATGAACGTTAGTAGTTGCGGATGCTTGCTAATAGTTCCAATCATAATTGCATAGAATTCCAAGTCAGGGATGACATGCTAGCAGTGGTTTCTCCCACATAAAACTTGCTATCGGTCTAGTAAAGTAGTCAATTGCTTATGGACAATTTTGCAATGCCTACCACCACTTTTCCACACTCGCTATATTTACTTTATTGATTCTTTATCTAAACAGCCCCTAGTTTTTATTTACGTGCTCTTTATTATCTTGCAAACCTATCCAAAAACACCTACAAAGTACTTCTAGTTTCATACTTGTTCTAGGTAAAGCGAACGTTAAGCGTGCGTAGAGTTGTATCGGTGGTCGATAGAACTTGAGGGAATATTTGTTCTACCTTTAGTTCCTCGTTGGGTTCGACACTCTTACTTATCGAAAGAGGCTACAATTGATCTCCTATACTTGTGGGTTATCAATCCACTAGTCAGGTTCCGGACCCTGCCCTGAGGACGGGCACTCACACGGGAGTGGCACCGAACTATCCTTCCATAGAGGGTTCGGACGATATGTCTGTCACGAACTCTGAGGTGGAGAGCGCCATGAATCATCGTTGTCGATGGGCCACACTTTGTGACCCAGGATTTTCAAAGGAGGCATTTGATGCCTTGAGCTCGGCCGATGCGTACATCCGAGCTGCTCGGGATGGTCTTGCCAGAGCCATGGACCAGCATCTAAAAGATATGCGGGTAAGTGTTGACTTAATAATCATACACCAGTAGCCCCTGAGACTTAAAGAAGTTGATACAGCTGATTTAAGGATCATTGTATAACCAGGTGCTTACGGAGAAGAACAGCCTGCTATCTCAGGAGCTAGAAAAGTATCGGACCCAGCTAATTGCTGCCAATGCCAAACTGGAGAAATCCAAGAAGGTGTCTCCTGGTAATGTTCCCCTCCAGCGACAAAACATAGTGGTATACCAATAATGCTAACACGGTTGCTCACCTCTTAATAGGATCATTAGATCAACTGCAAGTGCAACTGAATGTTGCTCAAGGCGGAGAACGAGAAGCCAAAAAACTGCTAGCCGCAGGCGAGCGTGTGCTAACAGAAGTTGTGATGGAGAAAAACAAGCTCCAGGATTCCAATACCCAACTGGGTAAGGAACTGAAAGATATACGGGCCCAGCTGGAAGACTCCGTAAAGGAGAATAAAAGGCTGTGGGGTGCCATATTTAGTATGTGGTCGAACTTGCCTTCGAATAATTCGGAGATAGAGGGGACTGATAAAGTTATGTTTGCAGGTATGCTGACCGGTCGTCCCGAAGAGGAGATGTTCGGATCCTCTAGCAATCTGCTACAAGAGTTGTCGCAACTGCACGAGCAGGCTCGACAGGCGATGCGAAGTGTGGCCAAGGCCTTATGGCCATCTACCTCCCCTTCGGGAAAGATGGAGGAGCTTATACAGCTATTCAAGGGAGCGCGGCAGCGCTTTAGATTGTGGAAGATATCGGCTTGCCGGGAAGGTGCACGAGAGGCCCGGGCCATGGTGAAAACATGGTATACCAAGCTTGATCCGAATCATATGGCTCGGGTCGGACCTCTAGGGTCAGATGGAAAAGAAGTTCCTGTTAGTTTTGTATATGACCAAGTCGAAGTAGCCGCCAAGTATTCCCAGCACGATTGTAAGCTAGACAGCCTACTGGACGGTATAGAGGAGGAAATTTTTGAGTCCAAGTGACTATATACTTTCCTTGATATATGTAGCTCTAGCTGGATTGTAAAAACGATTGTCATGGCAGACCTTTTCGCTTCGATCTCTGGACCCGAAGGTGCAGAGTGTTTCCGAATACTTGAGCGGTAAAATAGACCGCGGTATGCGTGGAAACTAGGCGTAGGGGTCATAGTTGCTTGAAAAGACAAGTTGTATCCGATTAGTTATGTTATATTACATTATGATTGTAGGAAACATCTTCCAGAGATAATAGTTCCGTTAAGGGTTCCTTTCTCTGGGTGTGCATGCGTGAAAATGCATGTCCGAACTGTGATTGGGAAAAAAATCGCAGTATACGTAACATCTGGGGGTTCCCCATGGGATGAATGCAAAAACATCTTTAATCCACTGACCGATTATTCCCTTAAGAACGCTAGCTTTCGGCTTCACCTAGTCTGAGGTACACATCTGGATGACCCGGCAGTAACAATTGCAGAGGTGCTCCCTTTATGCCCTAGCCGAACTAATGGGAATGTAGGACATAAGCACAGGAGCCAGGCAACCCAGCTTGGCCAAAACTTAAGTCATATTGATGCATATAATGGTGAAGAAAAGTTTCATATGGGAAAACGCATATGTGATGAGCTTGATTCTCGGAAAATAAGAATAAGCTTCTATTCGGGAAGCCCCCAAGTATGATGGATGTACATGTTCGAGGGTGTGTACGTCACAGGTGCATGGTTTAGTCGTGCAAAAGCTTTAAGGCTTTAGAAAAACAAAAAGAAGAATGTAAAGAGAAGAAAAAAATAAAGGAAACAACAAGGGGAAGGAGACGAACGAATAGTTTGGCGCTAGGCAAAGAATCTTCGTAGTCTGGCCGTGTTCCAAGGGTTGGGCTCTAGGCGATTGTCTGATGCAGCCCGCAGGCGGTACGCTCCTTGATACGTCTCCAACATATCTATAATTTTTGATTGTTCCATGCTATTATATTATTGGTTTTGGATGTTAATGGGCTTTATTTTACACTTTTATATTATTTTTGGACTAAACTATTAACCGGAGGCCCAGCCCAAATTGATGTTTTTTTGCCTATTTCAGTGTTCCGCGGAAAAGGAATATCAAATGGAGTCCAAATGGAATGAAACCCTCGGGAGCGTGATTTTTGGAACAAACGTGATCCAGAGGACTTGGAGTGGACGTCAAGCAACCAACAAGGTGGCCACGAGGCAGGGGGCACGCCTACCCCCTGGGCGCGCCCTCCCCCCTCGTGGGCCACTTGTGGCTCAACCGACCTACTTCTTCCTCCTATATATGTTCACATGCCCCAAAAACATCTAGGAGCACCACAAAACCCTATTTCCACCGCCGCAACCTTCTGTACCCAAGAGATCCCATCTTGGAGCCTTTTCCGGAGCTCCGCCAGAGGGGGAATTGATCACGGAGGGCCTCTACATCAACTCCATGGCCCCTCCGATGATGTGTGAGTAGTTTATTTCAGACCTTCGGGTCCATAGTTATTAGCTAGATGGCTTATTCTCTCTCTTCGGATCTCAATACAAAGTTCTCCTCGATTCTCTTGGAGATCTATTCGATGTAATCTTCTTTTGCGGTGTTTTTGTCGAGATCCGATGAATTGTGGGTTTATGATCAAGATTATCTATGAACAATATTTGAATCTTCTCTGAATTCTTTTATGTATGATTGGTTATCTTTGCAAGTCTCTTCGAATTATCGGTTTGGTTTGGCCTACTAGATTGATCTTTCTTGCAATGGGAGAAGTGCTTAGCTTTGGGTTCAATCTTGCGGTGCTCGATCCTAGTGATAGAAAGGGAACCGACACTTATTGTATTGTTGCCATCGAGGATAAAACGATTGGGTTTATATGATATTGCATGAGTTTATCCCTCTACACCATGTCATCTTCCTTAAATCATTACTCTGTTCTTATGAACTTAATACTCTAGATGCATGCTGGATAGCGGTTGATGTGTGGAGTAATAGTAGTAGATGCAGGCAGGAGTCGGTCTACTTGTCACGGACGTGATGCCTATATACATGATCATACCTTGATATTCTCATAACTATGCTCAATTCTATCAATTGCTCAATAGTAATTTGTTCATCCACCGTAATACTTATGCTATCTTGAGAGAAGCCACTAGTGAAACCTATGGCCCCCAGGTCTATTTTCCATCTTACAAGTTTCCAATCTATTTTATTTTGCAATCTTTACTTTCAATTTATATCATAAAAATACCAAAAATATTTATCTTATTATTATTATCTCTATCAGATCTCACTCTTGCAAGTGGTCGTGAAGGGATTGACAACCCTTTATCGCGCTGGTTGCGAGGTTCTTATTTGTTTTGTGTAGGTACGAGGTGACTCGCGTGTGGTCTCCTACTAGATTGATACCTTGGTTCTCAAAAACTGAGGGAAATACTTACGCTGCTTTGTTGCATCACCATTTCCTCTTCAAGGGAAAACCAACGCATGCTCAAGAGGTAGCAAGAAGGATTTCTGGCGCCGTTGCCGGGGAGTCTACGCACAAGTCAAGACATACCAAGTACCCATCACAAACTCTTATCCCTCGCATTACATTATTTGCCATTTGCCACTCGTTTTCCTCTCCCCCACTTCACCCTTGCCATTTTATTTGCCTCTTTTCCGTTTGCCCTTCTTCTCGTATGTATATTTGTTTGTGTTTCCATGTGCCTTCTATTTGCTTGCATCTTTGCTTGCTAAAAATCTATTGATATGGATCCACTTAAAGTGTTCTACTTGGATCATCTTTGATCCTTATGCGCTCGTGCTGAAACCCCAACTAGCCTAGTTGATGGGAAATCTTTAGATGAGCATGCTCATTTTGTGTGTCACCATTTGTCTGAAAAAGGGAGACTCTTATGGGATCAAATAAACAGATTGCTATGTTATGTTTGGAATCTTTGTGGAATTTGGATCTTACTTGTTGCTCTAAGAACCCTAAGAAACACCTCCCCTGCCTATGTGAGTTTAATGATAATGAAATCTTATCTTCTTATGCAAAGGGTGTTTATAGTTACTATGATATCGAACAAATTGAGGAATTTGTTGCTTTTAAGGGTGCTTATGAAGTTGCTTCTTTGATTTAAAAGTATGATATTACTCTCTATGAATCTGAAAATTTTGACATACTTAAATATTGCTATGAAAACTATGCTCATAATGTCTATGTCAAAGAATTTATTGAAAGAATGACCATTGCTTCGGAAGAACATAATGATATGCATGAATCTATAGATAATTATGATTTTGATGATTTGATTGAAATATCCCTTGATGAACATGATGCTTGCTATTCTTGTGGCCATGATGCCAATATTTATGAAGATGAGTTTGTTATAGTTCCTTATGTTAAACATGAGATCGTTGCTATTGCACCCATACTTGATAGTTCATTCGATGAAAATCATGATTGCAATGATGTTATTATAAATTCTCTTAATGTCAATTGTGTTAATGATATTCAAAACCTCAAACTTAGGGATGCTAGTTTTGCTATGTCCACTACTTGTTGCAATGATCATGATTGGGGTGATTCTTCTTTTGATCTTGAAAATTTATTTAAGTCCCGTGATGAATATGAGATTGATTATAATGTTTGTAGTAATATCGAAAGTGGGTTTGGAAGAGTGTCAACTTTAGATCCCACATATTTGGAGAATGTTCAATCTTATGAAGTTTTTGATAAAAGTGGGTTTGGAGAGGTCATGACTTTAGTTAATGTTAATCCCACTATTTTGGAAGAGTGTCAACTTTGCATACATGTGGACCGTGTTAAGAATATGTTTTGTGATAGCTATATTGTTGAATTTGCTTATGATCCTACATGTAATTATTATGAGAGAGGAAAATATGGTTGTATAAATTTTCATGATACTAAATTACCTCTCGTTATGTTGAGATTGCTATTGTTTCTTTCCTCTTCCATGTATATGCTACTTTTTGCGTGCCTTGATAATTTGTTTGCCTATAAAATGCCTATGCATAGGAAGTATGTTATACTTAAGTGTGTTTGTCACATGTTTTATGATGCTCTATTTGTGCTTCAATTCTTGTCTTTCATGTGAGCATCATCGAAATTATCAATGCCTAGCTAGGGGCGTTAAACGATAGCGCTTGTTGGGAGGCAACCAAATTTTATTTTTGTTTCTTGATTTTTTATTATGTTTAGTAATAAATAATTTATCTAAACTCTGTTTTGGTTGTGTTTTTTGTGTTTAATTAGTGTTTGTGCCAAGTGGAACCGTTGGGAAGACTTGGGAAAGTCTTTTTGATCTTGCTGTAAAAAACAGAAACTTTAGTGTTCACGAGAATTGCTTCCATTTTTTATTGGAGAGTTATACTTAGTTAATTATTTTTGAAGATGGTTAATAGAGAAATTACTCACGTCCATCAATTTATTTTAGAATTTTTGGGGTTCCAGAAGTATTCGAAACCTACATATTACTATAGACTGTTCTGTTTTTGACAGATTCTGTTTTTCGAGTGTTGTTTGCTTATTTTGATGAATCTATGGCTAGTAATAGAGTTTATGAACCGTAGAAAAGTTGGAATACGGTAGGTTTAACACCAATATAAATAAAGAACGAGTTCATTACAGTACCTTGAAGTGGTGGTTTGTTTTCTTTTACTAACGGAGCTCACGAAGATTTTCTTTTAAGTTTTGTGTTGTGAAGTTTTCAAGTTTTGGGTAAAGATTTGATGGATTATGGAACGAGTGGCAAGAGCCTAAGCTTGGGGATGCCCAAGGCACCCCCAAGGTAAAATCCAAGGACAACCAAAAGCCTAAGCTTGGGGATGCCCTGGAAGGCATCCCCTCTTTCATCTTCGTCCATCGGTAACTTTACTTGGAGCTATATTTTTATTCGCCACATGATATGTGTTTTGCTTGGAGCGTCTTGTATGATTTGAGTCTTTGCTTTTTAGTTTACCACAATCATCCTTGCTGTACACATCTTTTGGTAGAGACACACATGAATTGGAATTTATTAGAATACTCTATGTGCTTCACTTATATCTTTTGAGTTGGATAATTTTTGCTCTAGTGCTTCGCTTATATCTATTAGAGCACGGTAGTGGTTTTATTTTATAGAAATAATTGATCTATCATGCTTCACTTATATCATTTTGAGAGTCCTTTAGAACAGCATGGTAATTCACTTTGGTTATAAATTTTAAATGCTAAGAGAAGTTGGATGCTTGATAGATGGTTTTGAGATATAAAGGTGGTAATATTAGAGGTGTGCTAGTTGAGTAATTGTGAAATTGATGACTACTTGTGTTGAAGTTGGCAAGTCCCGTAGCATGCATGTATGGTAAACGTTATGTGATAAATTTGAAGCATGGCGTGTTCTTTGATTGCTTTCCTTATGAGTGGCGGTCGGGGACAAGCGATGGTCTTTTCCTACCAATCTATCCCCCTAGGAGCATGCGCGTAGTGCTTGGTTTTGATGACTTGTAGATTTTTGCAATAAGTATGTGAGTTATTTATGACTAATGTTTAGTCCATGGATTATACGCACTCTCACCCTTCCATCATTGCTAGCCTCTTCGGTACCGTACATTGCCCTTTCTCACCTTGAGAGTTGGTGCAAACTTCGCCAGTGCATCCAAACCCCGTGGTATGATACGCTCTATCACACATAAGCCTCCTTATATCTTCCTCAAAACAGCCACCATACCTACCTATTATGGCATTTCCATAGCCATTCCAAGATATATTGCCATGCAACTTTCCACCGTTCCAATTATTATGACACGCATCATCATTGTCATATTGCTTTGCATGATCATGTAGTTGACATCGTATTTGTGGCAAGGCCACCATGCTTAATTTTTCATACATGTCACTCTTGATTCATCGCAATCCCGGTACACCGCTGGAGGCATTCACATAGAGTCATATTTTGTTCTAAGTATTGAGTTGTAATTCTTGAGTTGTAAGTAAAAAGAAGTGTGATGATCATCATTATTAGAGCATCGTCCCAGTGAGGAAAGGCTGATGGAAACTATGATTCCCCTACAAGTCGAGATGAGACTCCGGACGAAAAAAAAGAGGCCAAAAGAAAAAAATCCCAAATAAAAAAATAAAAAAATGATGAGAGAAAAAGAGAGAAGGGACAATGTTACTATCCTTTTTACACTTGTGCTTCAAAGTAGCACCATGATCTTCATGATAGAGAGTCTCCTATGTTGTCACTTTCATAAACTAGTGGGAATTTTCATTATAGAACTTGGCTTGTATATTCCAATGATGGGCTTCCTCAAATGCCCTTGGTCTTCGTGAGCAAGCGAGTTGGATGCACACCCACTTAGTTTCTTTGATGAGCTTTCATATATTTATAGCTCTAGTGCATCCGTTGCATGGCAATCCCTACTCCTTGCATTGACATCAATCGGTGGGCATCTCCATAGACCATTGATTAGCCGCGTTAATGTGAGACTTTCTCCCTTTTTGTCTTCACGCACAACCTCAATCATCATATTCTTTTCCACCTATAGTGATATGTCCATGGCTCGCGCTCATATATTGCATAAAAGTTGAAAAAGTTTGAAAAGGCTAAGTATGAAACAATTGCTTGGCTTGTCATCGGGGTTGTGCGTGATGAGAGAATTTTGTGTCACGAAAATGAAGCATGGCCAAACTATATGACTTTGTAGGGATAAGTTTTCTTTGGCTATGGTATTTTGATTAGACATAATCGCTTGATTAGCATACTTGGAGTATTACTATTTTTATGTCAACAATAAACTTTTATCTTGATTCTTTCGGATCTGAACATTCATGCCACAATAGAGAAAAATATATTGAAGAATATTCTAGAAAGCATTCCACATCAAAAATTCTATTTTTATCATTTACCTACTCCAGGACGAGCGGGAAGCTTGGGGATGCTAATACGTCTCCAACGTATCTATAATTTTTTATTGTTCCATGCTATTATATTATCCGCTTTGGATGTTAATGGGCTTTATTTTACACTTTCATATTATTTTTGGGACTAACCTATTAACCGGAGGCCCAGCCCAAATTGCTGTTTTTTTGCCTATTTCAGTGTTTCGCAGAAAAGGAATATCAAACGGAGTCCAAACGGAATGAAACCTTCGGGAGCATGATTTTTGGAACAAACATGATCCAGAGGACTTGGAGTGGACGTCAAGCAACCAACGAGGTGGCCACGAGGCAGGGGGCGTGCCTACCCCCCTGGGTGCGCCCTCCCCCTCGTGGGCCCCTCGTGGCTCAACCAACCTACTTCTTCCTCCTATATATGTTCACATACCCTGAAAACATCCAGGAGCACCATGAAACCCTATTTCCACCGCCGCAACCTTCCGTACCCAAGAGATCCCATCTTGGGGCCTTTTCCGGAGCTCCGTCGGAGGGGGCATTGATCATGGAGGTCCTCTACATCAACTGCATGGCCCCTCCGATGTTGTGTGAGTAGTTTATTTTAGACCTTCAGTTCCATAGTTATTAGCTAGATGACTTCTTCTCTCTCTTTGGATCTCAATACAAAGTTCTCCTTGATTCTCTTGGAGATCTATTCGATGTAATCTTCTTTTGCGGTGTGTTTGTCGAGATCGGATAAATTGTGGGTTTATGATCAAGATTATCTATGAACAATATTTGAATCCTCTCTGAATTCTTTTATGATGACTGGTTATCTTTGCAAGTCTCTTTGAATTATTAGTTTGGTTTGGCCTACTAGATTAATCTTTCTTGCAATGGGAGAAGTGCTTAGCTTTGGGTTCAATCTTGTGTTGCTCGATCCCAGTGACAGTAGGGGAAACGACACGTATTGTATTGTTGCCATTGAGGATTATATCATATTGCATGAGTTTATCCCTCTACATCATGTCATCTTGCTTAAAGTGTTACTCCGTTCTTATGAACTTAATACTCTAGATGCATGTTGGATAGCGGTCGATATGTGGAGTAATAGTAGTAGATGCAGGCAGGAGTCGGTCTACTTGTCATGGACGTGATGCCTATATACATGATCATACCTAGATATTCTCATAACTATGCTCAATTCTATCAATTTATCGACAGTAGTTTTTTCACCCACCGTAATACTTATGCTATCTTGAGAGAAGCCACTAGTGAAACCTATGGCCCCCGGGTCTATTTTTCATCTTACAAGTTTCCAATCTATTTTATTTTGCAATCTTTACTTTCAATTTATATCATAAAAATACCAAAAATATTTATCTTATTATTGTTATCTCTATCAGATCTCACTCTTGCAAGTGGCCGTGAAGGGATTGACAACCCCTTTATCGTGTTGGTTGCGAGGTTCTTATTTGTTTGTGTAGGTACGAGGTGACTCGCCCGTGGTCTCCTACTGGATTGATACCTTGGTTCTCAAAAACTGAGGGAAATACTTACGTTGCTTTGCTGCGTCACCCTTTCCTCTTCAAGGGAAAACCAACGCATTCTCAAGAGGTAGCACTCCTTCTGTGAGAACTTCGTCAATGATGAAGGGACCCTCACACTTATGCTTGAGTTTGTCATTTTTCTTCTCCGGCAAGCGTAGAACGAGTTCGCCAACATTGTAAGTCTTGGCCCATACTTCTCACCTTTGGTATCTGCGGGCCTGTTGTTGATAAAATGCGGAACGGGCCTTTGCAACATTGCACTCCTCCTCCAGGGCATCTAGGTTGTCCTACCGATCAATCTTGGCCTCTCTTTCTTCGTACATGCGCACTCGAGGTGAGTCATGGATAACACCGCAGGGGTAACACAGCCTCTGCGCCATACACCATGAAGAAAGGCGTATATACAGTTGTATGATTGGGCATGGTCCGCAGCCCCCAGAGTACAGAGTCAAGCTCCTCAACCCAGTGCTTGTATGATTCTCTCAAAGACCGCACTAGTCTGGGTTTGATGCCGCTCATAATAAGACCATTGTCCCATTCGACTTGACCGTTTGTTTGTGGGTGATAGACAAAGGAGTAATCGAGCTTAATGCCCAGATTAGCACACCAAGTTTTCACCTCATCGGCTATGAAATTGGAGCCGTTACGGTGATGATGCTGTGTGGAACACCATAATGGTGCACCACACCAGATATGAATTCTATCACTAGCCCCATCTCGGCCATTTTAACTGGTTTGGCCTCTATCCACTTAGTGAATTTATCCACCATGACCAGCAGATACTTTATCTTATGGCTTCCTCCTTTAAGGGGTCCGACCATATCGAGCCCCCAGACCGCGAAAGGCCAAGTGACGGGGATTGTTTGTAGAGCGGTGGGGGGCATGTGGCTTTGGTTGGCGAATAGCTGGCATCTGACGCAATGTTGGACAAGGTCATGTGCATCTGCTCGGGCTGTAGGCCAGTAAAAACCTGTGCGGAAGGCCTTTCTAACAAGGGCCCGAGCTGCGGCGTGCTGACCGCCGAGTCCAGCATGAATTTCAGCCAAGAGTTGCCGCCCCTCTTCCTCAGAGATACATCTTTGAAGAACTCCGGTAGCGCTTTTCTTGTAGAGCTCTCCATCATGAACCTTGTAGGCCTTTGAGCACCGGACAATGCTGTGAGCCTCATTCTGATCCTCTAGGAGTTCTCTCCTATTAAGGTAGGCCAAGAAGGGTTCGGTCCATGGGGCAATAACTGCCATGATGAGATGGGCCGACGGTGTTATTTCGGTGGCTGAGCCCCCGATAAAATCGTTGTGTTCAGAATCTGGGGTTGTGTTTGGATCCAGACTGGTATTGCTGCTCCCCCCTTGCCATACCACTGATGGCTTGAAAATCCTTTCCAGAAAAATGTTGGGTGGGATGGGGTCGCGCTTAGCGCCGATGCGAGCAACGACGACCACCGCTTGATTACTTTCTCAAGCCACACGATGAAACTCGAGCCCCTCGAACCGAGCCAACATTTTTAGGACGGCGTTGCGTTAAGCTGCCATCTTCAGATCTTTGGCATCAAAATCTCCATTTATTTGAGATATTGCGAGGTTTGAGTCCCCACGCACTTCCAGGCGTTGTGTGCCCATGGAGACAGCTATCCGGAGACCATGCAATAAGGCCTCGTATTTGGCTGCGTTATTGGAGTCTGTGTACAATATTTGGAGCATGTACTGGACTACGTCTCCAGTGGGGGACGTTAAAACGACGCCCGCTCCTAATCCTGCCAGCATTTTGGAACCATCGAAATACATAACCCAGTTGGAATATGTGACGTACTCTTTAGGGAGTTCTGCCTCTGTCCATTCGGCGACTAAGTACGCCAGTACTTGGGATTTTATGGCTTGATGCGGTTTGTATGTTATGTCAAATGGAAGGAGCTCAATGGCCCATTTGGCTATCTGGCCCGTAGCATCGCGGTTGTTTATTATGTCATTGAGTGGTACTTCGGAGTTTACCGTGATAGAGCATTCTTGGAAGTAGTATCATAGCTTCCGGGATGCCATGAAGACCGCGTATGCTATCTTTTGGTAATGAGGGTACTGGGATTTGCATGGTGTGAGGATAGTGGATATGTAGTATACGGGCTTCTGAAGCGGGAATTTGTGTCCGTCCTTCTCTCGCTCAACGACGAGCACAGCGCTAACCACCTGGTGTGTTGCCGATATGTATAATAACATGGGTTCGCCGACGTTCGGCGCAGCCAGGATTGGGTTGCTCGCAACAAGGGTTTTTATTTCTTCTAGTCTGGCTGTTGCCGCATCCGTCCACTCGAAGTGATCGGTGCGCCAGAGGAGGCGATACAGTGGCAATGCCTTCTCTCCCAATCTGGAGATAAAGCGGCTTAGAGCTGCCACGCATCCTGCGAGTTTTTTGGACCTGTTTAAGGTCCATTGGCGTAGCCAATTGTGACAAAGCTTGGATTTTGGTTGGATTTGCTTCAATTCCTCTATTGGAAACGATGAAGCCCAGCAGCTTTCCAGCAGGGACGTCGAAAACACACTTTTTCGGATTGAGCTTGATGTCATATGCATGGAGGTTGTCGAATGTGAGACGTAAATCGTCTATCAGTGAACCGACGTGCCTAGTTTTAATGACGACGTCGTCCACGTATGCTTCGACTGCCTTGCCGATCGGTTTCTCCAGGCATGTCTGAATCATGCATTGGTAAGTGGCCCCGGTGTTTTTGAGCCCGAAGGGCATGGTGTTGAAGCAGAATGGCCCATATGGGGTAATGAATGTCGTTGCGGCTTGATCGGACTCCTTCATTTTGATTTGATGGTCTATGGAATATGCGTTGACGAAGCACAGTGAGTCGTGTCCTGCGGTGGCGTCAATGATCTGGTCGATGCGGGGGAGGGGGAAGGGATCCTTAGGGCAGGCCTTATTGAGGTCTTTGAAATCGACGCACAGGCGCCGGGATTTATCCTTCTTTGGTACCATCACCAAGTTTGCTAGCCAGTCCAGGTGTTTTATTTCTCTAATGAATCCGGCCTCGATTAGCTTGGCTAGCTCCTCCCCCATAGCTTGACGTTTGGGTTCGGAAAAGTGCCGTAGTGTTTGCTTGACCGGTTTACATCCCTTAAATATATTGAGTTTGTGTTCGGCCAATCTGCGTGGGATTCCTGGCATATCCGAGGGGTGCCAGGCGAATATATCCCAGTTCTCGCGCAGAAAATCTCGTAGCGCAGTGTCGACCATTGGGTCTAGTTGTGCCCCAATAGATGTTGTCTTCTTGGGGTCCGTTGGATGGACTTGGCATTTGACTATTTCTTCTGCTGGTTTGAAGGAGGTGGATTTGGGTCGTTTGTCCAGGATTACATCGTCCCTATCCACAGTGGAGCGTAATGCGGTTAATTCTTCGGTCGCTAGGGCTTCGGATAATGCCTCAAGGGCCAGGGATGCGGTTTTATTTTCGGCGCGGAGTGCTATGTCTGGATCAGTGGTGAGAGTGATTATGCCATTGGGCCCAGGCATCTTGAGCTTCATATACCTGTAGTGAGGTATAGCTTGGAAGCGTGTAAATGCATCTCGCCCTAATAGGGTGTGATATCCATTGTTGAAAGGGGCCACTTGGAAGGTTAATTCCTCGGTCCGATAGTTCTCCGGTGTGCCGAATATCACGTCAAGCATGATTTTTCCCACGCATCGTGCCTCCCGACTAGGAATAATTCCTTGGAAGGTCGTGCTACTTTGCTCGATGTGGCTCCTGTCTATTTCCATTTTACTGAGTGTAACCTCGTAAATGAGGTTTAGTCCGCTGCCGCCATCCATGAGAACCTTGGTGAGCCGGAAGTCGTCCATGATCGGACTGAGGATCAAAGCGGCTGGTGTCTGGACTGTCCTGAATTTTGGTTCGTCATCGGCATTGAAAGTTATGGCCGTGTCGTTCCAAGGGTTTGTTGCTATGATTTGACAGACTTTGGCGAGGTTGCGGAGTGCCCTTTTGCGCTTATTGTTTGAAGCAAAAGTTTCGAAGACCGTCAATACTCTGGGATCATCGTCTTCTGGGGGATATTGCTCTGGGTTGTTTTTGGTGAGGATATCCTCGCCGCTCTTGGCCACCTGCCGGTGTATCCAACATGCTCTAAGGTTGTGGGTTGATACAGTATCCGGTGTTGCGTGTAACTTGCATGGTCCATCGAGCCATCCCTCCAGAACGGTTCCGTGTCACGTAACGGGCTTATATTTCTTTACCATTGGGCCGGGCGTGCCACGAGGGTGCGTCCTTTTCACCTAAACGAGGGGTTGGCTGGAAACTGGTGGTTCCCAGCGAGCTGCCTGAGTTTTCCAGGCGCTTTCCATTGTGCAGTACATGCATACTATGGTTGCCAAGTCTGCGAAGCGTGAGATGCAATGACGGTTGATAGCGTTGAGGATTCCTTCATCTGTGCTATTGTTGCGGAACACTGAAATCGCGTCTTCATCGCGACAATCTTCAATCTTATCTTTGACAAGGAGGAATCTGGCCCATAAGTGGTGGATCGTTTCCTGAGACTGTTGTTGAATGCCCATGAGAGCGCTTATATCTAGGTGGGCGGGTGGTTTAAAATCCAAACCCTAACCCAGTTTAGGATCCGGAGTTTGAAGAACATCCGAGCTTAGTAGTTCGGGCTCTGGGATGTCAACTAGTTTTTTGGGCATCTCGTCCAATTCTATGTTCGGAAGACAAGACATGTCCTTCTGCAGGTAGGTGTCCGGCTCTTCAAGCTCGAAGATCCAAACATGGTTCGTCCTCAGTATAGAGGAAAAGTTGTCGACTTGCTCCACCACTACCGCTATTTGATGGGTGATGTCGGCGTTCTGGGAACGGGGGTCCCCAGACTTGCCTGCCTGCGGCCTGGGGCGTGGCTCAAGGGGGGGCCCAGCACGGCCCATCTTCATCAACATAGACCCAAGACCCTCGCGAGGGGCCAAGCCTCGTGGGGCGGACGACACAAAGCTTCCTCAGGCACGGCCTCATCAGGCTGGCTCGCGAGGAGGCGGAGAGATCAAGGCGGGGTACCTCACGAGGTGCCCGTGACGCAAGCCATGACGACCAAGGGCGCCAGGCAGGTGCCAGCCCACGCAGTGTCCTCCTTTCCTCTTTGGTGCAAAGGGGGCAAGCGCAGCCGCGGAGTACCGAGGCATCAGGCCATTTCGGTGCAACGAGACCAAGACCAGGAAGACTGCAAGACGGAGGTTATCGTGGAGCCCAAGACGGCGTCACCACCAGAGCTTTGTGCAGGCGAAGACTACTTTTGTCAGGGTAGCGAGTACTAGCTGTCCCCCTTCAAATTAGCCCGCCATTGTTGGCTCCCTTCCCGCTCGATATTTGGGAAGAGGACCAGGGCCTCTATAAATAGGACCAGCCACCCACAGAAGAAAGGGGTTCGGAGGGGTTAAGAGGACAGGTTCGATAGGAGGTTGAATTGGAGAAAGACAATCAGAGAGAGAGAGAGAAGGGTGGCTGAACTCCTCCCAGCAGTTCATCGCCCCAGCCAAGAACAGACCCTCACGAGGCTGTTCTTCCTTGTATCATTCATTATCATCAGACCAAGAGGCAATCCACCACACCACACACTGGAGTAGGGTATTACACCACAACGGTGGCCCGAACCAGTATAAACCTTGTGTCTCTTGTGTTGTTCTTTCCATAGCTTAGATATTAGCGAGGCGGAGGGGTGCAGGAAGGTAGGAAGCGAAATCTCCACGCGCACCCTAGTGTTCGAACCTCAAGGGTCTGCCGGAACCCGAAATCCGACATTTGGCGCGCCAGGTAGGGGTGTGCCGGAATTCGTCTTCCACCACCCCGTTCTCCTCCGACCATCGCACCCATGTCTGACGCTCGTCGGGTCCGCGTCAAGCGCCGGGCCGCTCTCGCTTCCCGCGTCGCCCAGACGGCTCCTGTCGGCGGGCGCCCTCACCGTTCCCCATCACCTGCCGTCAACGCCGCCACCGGCCCGGTGGGGGACGAGCAGCAAGCATCGTCTCAGCATCCGTCCGTGCGGCAAGACGGCCGCACCGCAACTCCCTCGCTCCCCCCAGCTGGTTCTTCGTCCCGCGCGCTCCGCGCACCCATGGAGGCTCGAGCTCCTGCGCTACTGCCCCGTCCACAACGTCTATGAAGAATGGCTCGACCGCGTCGCCGAGCTCGTCCGCGCCGCAGGGGGCTCTCCCGCGCCGTCCGTTCCGTTGCACCGCACCCCGCCCCGCGCTGGCGATGAATCTCCGGCGGCGCCCTGGCCGCCTCCTCCTCAAGAAGGCGCCATGGCTCCAAGGCGTGTGGCCCCTGGGCGGAACTCGCTCCATCAGGTGCCAGCGCAGCAAGAGCAGAGCTGCCAGGAAGTCCCTCGCCCGCAAGAAGCTGCTCGGGTGCTCCCTGCTCCAGCACGTCGCAACCATGCTCCTGCTCCCGCATGTCAAGACCCAGCTACGGCGCGTGGGGACATGCAAGACCAAGCTCTCCTTCACCCAAGGCCTCCCGTGGCCACAGCAGGCTGCCGTGTCTTCACCGCCGAGCTACGCAGTGTCGCGTGGCCTGGCAAGTTCAAGCCAGACCTGCCTCCTCGCTACGACGGCACGGCTGACCCCGCGGAGTTCCTCCAGCTCTACAAGCTGGGCATCGAAGCTGCCAACGGAGACGAGAAGGTCATGGCGAACTGGTTTCCCATGGCGCTCAAGGACGGGGCCCGCACCTGGCTCCTGAACCTGGCTCCAGGCACGATCTCCTCCTAGGACGAGATGCGCACCTGCTTCATCGCCAACTTCCAAGGTACTCGCGACCGGCCACCCGCCGTGAGCGACATGCGCCGCATCAAGCAACAACCCGGGGAGACCCTGCAGAAGTACATCCGGCGCTTCAACAACGCACACCTCAAGATTCCCAGGGTGACTGAAGAGGCCATCATCTCAGCTTTCTCCGACGGCGTGCGCGATGTCAAGATGAAGGAGGAGCTGGCGATGCATGAAGACCTGTGCACTTCTTTGGAGCTGTTCAACTTGGCAACCAAGTGCGCCAGGGCTGAGGAAGGGCGTCTCTCCCTACTCGAGCTGCCTGCCACGGACCCGGAAGAGAAGAAGCCCGAGGCCAAGGATGTGAAGCGCAAGGGGGCTGCCGTGCTCGCGGCAGAACCAGACACCAAGCGGGGCAGAGATCAGCCCGAGCCTTCCAAGGGCAGCCGGTACTGCGTGTACCACGACCTCCACACCCACAACACCAACGAATGTCAAGATCTCCGAGCCGTGCGACAAGGAAGGATCGGCCGTCGCCTCGACAGCGGTGACCGGGGCTACGGTCGAGGAGGAGGAAGGGACGCAGGATGCTGGGAAGACCGTGGCCCGCGCCAAGGGTGGCGCGATCAACCTCACGAGGATCACTGGCAAGACCCGCCTCGCGAGGGAGACTGGAGGGGTCGGCCTCGCGAGGATCGCCTACAAGGCAACGCAGGCCTCCCTCCGCTGCCGCCGCAACCAAGGAGAAATGAGGATCGCCACCAGGACGAGGAGGCTGGGGGCTTCCAGGAGCCCTGCGCGATCGCCTGCATCCTGGGCGAGGCTCAAGCCCCAGCCTCTCAACGCATCTTCAAGCAGTTCGCCCGCGAAGTGAATGCACTCCTCCCCAAGCTCGAAGCCACGCGCCCTCTCAGGTGGTCGGCGTGCGCCATCACGTTCAGCTCGGCAAATCAGCTCAAGTGTGCGGCTACAGCCGGAGTCCTCCCGATGCTCTGTTCCCCAATCATCAGCAACGTGGTGGTCACCAGGACCCTCATCGATGGCGGGGCAGGGCTCAACGTCCTGTCCGTGGAAACATTCAACAATCTCCAAGTGCCCTACAGCCAGCTTCGGCCAACCAAGCCTTTCTCCAGAGTCACCGACGGCTCCACGGTCCCGATCGGGCAGGTACGCCTCCCTGTCACCTTCGAGGCACGCGACAACTACCGCACCGAGCTCATCGACTTCGACGTCGCTCACATTCGCCTGCCGTACAACGCCTTCCTCGGGTACCCAGCGCTGGCCAAGTTCATGGTCGTAACTCACCACGGCTACAACGTCCTCAAGATGCCAGGAAGTGGCAGAGTCATCACGGTGCCCTGTGAAGAGAAGGATGCGGTGTGTTCCCTGGAACGAGCCTTTCAGGCCGCGTCACTAGAAGACCCGGATCGCGGAAGCAGGAGGCTTCCCAAGACCGCCCCCAAGAAGAAGAAGACACCGTCCGGCCCGGCTCCTCAGGAGGCCGGCCCCTCTGGGCCCGTGCCTGCCCAGGGGGATCCTCCTTCCATCGCATAGGAAAGCACGCCCGGCGCCCTCCTCAGGCAGGGCTCGGGAGCTCTCCCCTGGAGGGCCACCGACCTGGCTAGGGTCACGAGGGAGGCGCTTGGGCACCACATGGAGGCATGTTTCAAAGCACGTTTCCCTCAAGAAGGAGTAAGGCAAGGAGAGCCAGACCCTCAGGAGTTCGTCAGCAAGGCCATTCAGGAGCTACAGGAGTCAAGAGTCATGAAAGGCGGCCGCCGTCTACCAGCAGTGGCTCCCCATCCAGGCGAGGATGGTGTGCTGCGTGTCTGCATCGACATACCAGGGCTCAACCGAGTCGCCTCTTTGGAGCGCCTCTGGTCCTCGCGAGTGGGGCACTGCGGAGGTCCACCTCACAGCTATGTTCGCATGCCTTACGGCTTGCCGAACGCGGCTGCCACGTACCAGCGCCTCATGAGGGGCATCATGGAGGCACAAGAGGCCAGGCGTTCTGCAGCCCTGGCGGAGATGGAGATGGTCCGCGGGGAGCCGCCGGCACCTCCGGAGCCTCCCGAGGCCCCCGGGCCTGGGGGCTCGTGAGGATTGGCTTCCGCAGCCCACCGAGTCTGCTACACCAACACCCCTTCGTCCTCAACGTCATCAGGTGACATCTTTCAAGTTTCACTTCTAGCTGGGAGCGCCCCCCAGGGCTACATTATTCCCAGGCCGCGTGGGTCCGTCCCTGCGGCATGTATCCCTTTTATTTCATGTTGTTAGCTTACCTTATTGGGGGCACCCCTCGGGATGCATGATCCCCAAGTCGCTCGGGCTAGACCCAGTGATGTCCGCCTTCCTAGCATCTATTTGAACGAATCCACTCCTTCGCGGCTAATGTGTTTTACCTAGTTGCCTGCCCAGCTGACGCCAACTAACGGAGCTGCTCCCAAACGGCACGATGCTTGCGCATGGGTCCGTCCCTGCAACGCCGACAAACCTGAATGGCTGAGCTCTGGCCGCGGCAGCCCCGCATAGCGTCACCTCGTCAAGCCTTCAATGCCTCATTACCCCTCGGAAGCAACCAACGGCTGACTGTCAATTGTGATGGCAACCCCTCGTTTTATTTTCTATGATGGGTCTACAGGATCTCTTAAAGGAGCTACGTCAGGTGAGGCCCTTGCGGTGTCTCCTCCACTCTCGTCCGCGTGAACCGCTTGCACGTTAAAGGGGGGTGCCTGAGCATCGCGACTCAGGGCTCCTACTGGCTCTCCAGCCCTCACCCTCTGGCCTTGTCCACGGCATCGCGACCTGGCATACCAGCGACGGCTGAGACTCGCTCGAGGGCCAGGACCCGAGGACGTAGAGCAGAAAGGGGAACAAAGGCGAGAGGGGAGAGGCACATGAGGACCTCGCCGAGCACCCTCGCGCCTGGCGATGCACGAACCCGGCGACACACCAGAGAGTGGCCCCTGATTCTCGAGATAAGTCATCACCCAGAACCGCCAGCTACCGTGGCACCATCCCCGCACCTAATGCTATCCCGTGTTAGCGACGCCGCTCTCCTTTCTCACCAAACGACGGCTGCTTGGGCGCCAAAGGGGACCTCCTGAGCATCGCGACTCAGGGGCTCTTACCGGACTCCGGGTCGCTCACCTCCTGGCCTTGACCACGGCATCGCAACCTGGCATACCAGCGACGGCTAAAGCCGCCTTGGGACTGGGACCTGTCGGCGCAGAGCACCAAACCCTCGTGAGGTTCGAAAGGGATGACTGAGCTAAGACGGAATGAGCAACTCGCACAATTCTACGACAAGGGTTATATTAACAAAACAGGATCACAGGCACCTTACAAGCCCCCACGGGACGCGTTTTTGATTCCTCGCAGGGAACAGATCCTAAAGGGACACTAACTACGCACGCCCCAGCAGAAGACGCCATCATCAACAGTGGGCCGTCAAGCACCGGCGCCAACCCCATCCAGATCAGAGTCGGTGGCGGCTTGACGAGCCCGCCTTGCTCCAGGAGCGGAGCCGGCTCGGGGGCTCGTAACTGTCGTCGCTCGTCTCCGGAGTCACAAAGAGCTCGCCAGAGTCGCTGGAACCTCCGACGCCTCCTCCGCCTGAGGAGCCGCCAAGGGAGCGGTCGGCGGGCCCAGTCCTCGCCGCAGCAGGGCCCCGGCCACCTCTCCCGGGGCAGCACTCTAGCCAGCGCCCGCTCGCATCAAAGACCTTGAAGAGCATCAACGAAGCACCATCGTAATCCAAGTGGATCGCGAAGACGCCCCTTGTCCTGCAAACCCGGGCGATCTCTCTCTAGCCCCGAGTCATCAAGACCTCGCCCGGGGCAACGACCGCGACCTCTGCCTCGGTCGCGAGGGTGCTGCAGCCGGCGTGCTGCAGCCAGAGCTCCAGGGGCTCCCCCTGCGGGATGATGGAGGCGAAGAAGGGAGGAAGGCGAATCCAAGACTGAAGAGGAATGGCGACATGGAGCACGAACTCTCGGGAGGAGCCCTCGGTGTGGACCCCAGGGGGGACGACCCACACCTTCATGACCCGTCGGCGCCGACGGCGGCGCCGCCCGTGGCAGTCAGCATCAGCTCCTTCAGGGCCCTCGACGTGGGCGTACAATGGAAGCGGGAACCCCGGCGGCGCCCGCTCGCACCAAGGCCTCGACACCACCTGAAGGGCCTCCTCGTCCGGGCCACGGGGGACGAGCCGTTTCTTCGGCGGGAGTGGGTCTAGTTCTTCTCAGGGAGCCTTTCCCTTCTCTACCGTCGAGAACCGGCGGATCGGAGCCATCGCAGCAAGATGGACCAAGGATCGGGAAGAAGGAGAAGCAAGAAGGGATGGACTGGAAGGGCGCGCGCCATTCCGTACTTATAGCCGGCGAAGGCCAACCGCCGACCTCCACGATCGCAGGTAATCATGACCCGCTTTGCATGCAGGGACTTGTCCAATCCGTGCAGTTGCCGAGGCGCCATGGGGAAGTGGAGACGCCCACGTCCAGTCAACCGCCACACGGCGCCCAAGGCCACAGGCTATTAGGGCCCGCGGCGCTTTGCTCTTGCCCTTCCGCCTCCCTGCACGGCCAAGTCCGGGCGCGCCCTGGGCCCGGGGGCTACTGTCGGCGTTCTAGGAACGGGGGTCCCAAGACTTGCCTGCCTGCGGCCTGCGGCGTGGCTCAAGGGGGGGCCAGCACGGCCCATCTTCATCAACACAGACCCAAGACCCTCGCGAGGGGCCAAGCCTCGCGGGGCGGATGACACGGAGCTTCCTCAGGCACGGCCTCATCAGGCTGGCTCGCGAGGAGGCAGAGAGATCAAGGCGGGGTACCTCACGAGGTGCCCCTGACGCAAGCCATGACGACCAAGGGCGCCAGGCGGGTGCCAGCCCGCGTAGTGTCCTCCTTTCCTCTTTGGTGCAAAGGGGGCAAGCACAGCCGCGGAGTACCGAGCCATCAGGAAAAGGTTGCCATTTCAGTGCAACGAGACCAAGACCAGGAAGACTGCAAGACGGAGGTCATCGTGGAGCCCAAGACGGCGTCACCACCAAAGCTTTGTGCAGGCGAAGACTACTTTTGTCAGGGTAGCGAGTACTAGCTGTCCCCCTTCAAATTAGCCCGCCATTGTTGGCTCCCTTCCCGCTCGATATTTGGGAAGAGGACCAGGGCCTCTATAAATAGGACCAGCCACCCACAGAAGAAAGGGGTTCGGAGGGGTTAAGAGGAGAGGTTCGATAGGAGGTTGAATCGGAGAAAGACAATCAGAGAGAGAGAGAGAAGGGTGGCTGAACTCCTCCCAGCAGTTCATCGCCCCAGCCAAGAACAGACCCTCGCAAGGTTGTTCTTCCTTGTATCATTCATTATCATCAGCCCAAGAGGCAATCCACCACACCACACACTGGAGTAGGGTATTACACCACAACGGTGGCCCGAACCAGTATAAACCCTGTGTCTCTTTTGTTGTTCTTTCCATAGCTTAGATCTTAGCGAGGCGGAGGGGTGCAGGAAGGTAGGAAGCGAAATCTCCGCGCGCACCCCAGTGTTTGAACCTCAAGGGTCTGCCGGAACCCGAAATCCGACAGGTGATTGGTGGAGTTTTAATTTATCTCTGATCGGGCTTAAGCCCAATCTGATCATAGTCTGTGGTGACCCCTAGAGCGATGATGCGATCTAGGAGCTTGTTTAAAGATGACAACTATGTTGAATCCATCTGCTTGGAGTATTTGGAGTCAACATGAAGGGGATTTTCGATAACCCGAGAAGTCATCTTCGGCTTAATGGCCGAACGGGCGGTCATGATGAAGCCGCCCACCGGATGGTTTGGCCTGGGGCCAGTGCTCCTCCAGAGGTGAAGTTGTCCTTGGGAACAAGGCGAGCCATCGATTCTATCTTTCGGCGTCACAGCGGAACACTCAATGAAAGTACCAATGTCGGTGTCAAAACTGGTAGATCTTGGGTAGGGGGTCCCGAATTGTGCGTCTAAGGTCGATAGTAACAGGATACGGGGGACACAATGTTTACCCAGGTTTGGGCCCTCTCTATGGAGGTAATACCCTACTTCCTGCTTGATTGATCTTGATGAATATGAGTATTACAAGAGTTCATCTACCACGAGATCGTAATGGCTAAACCCTAAAAGTCTAGCTTGTCTGACTATGATTATGAGGATCTATCTACGGACCTAGCCCTCTGGTTTATATAGACACAGGAGGGATCTAGGGTTACATAAGGTCAGTTACAGAGAAAGGAATCTTCATATTTGGTTGCCAAGCTTGCCTTCCACGCCAAGGAGAGTCCCATCCGGACACGGGTAGAGTCTTTGGTCTTTGTATCTTCACAGCCCATCAGTCCAGCCCATGCCTAATAGGCCGGATGCCCGAGGACCCCTTAGTCCAGGACTCGCTCACCATCGCCTGTGGGTCTCATCACACCCCCGCCGGCACACGCACCGCAGCCGGTTGCTCATCGCAACCCTCTACCGTTGGTGTGGTGCCACTACTGCAAATCACGCAGAGTCATCCTTCGCGTCTCAACCACAATCCTCAACCCTGGTCGAGTCTTCTACAAATGCTCGAATCATGGGGTAATAATATGTTTAAGTGTTGTTCTGCTGCTTTCAGTTGCTGATTTTTTTAATAGTTTGGTTGATGATCTTCCAATTTGATTCGTGCAGAAAAGGGAAGATCTGTGTGATTTGTATTTCTGGGAAGTTGCTGATGTGGGGGAACGCAACTACGCTAATTATTTGGTTAGCCGAGGAATCCCAATACCAGCAGGTTGGGGTGTTGGACGAGTAACTGATGGAACGATAGAAGAGGAAGATGTAGAGCAAAAGATTAAAGATGCAGTTCCTCTGATCATGGCCAAGCAACAGCTGTTGAACGGCCTTGGCAGCAATGAGGAGATGAAAGAGCTTGTGAAGATAATGGGCAAAATCGATGTGCTCTGTAGGATGATTGTCTCTTTATTTCAAGTGTATGTAGCACTCATGAGGTATTCAGTGGCTATGACATGAGCACTTTGCTGAAACTAGTAATAAATGAAACCTGTGTAGCAGGCTGGGCATAGTGTTGTAAACATCTAATGATTTCTATTAGCAGAAATCAGGGGGTATCCCCTTGTGCTCATAAATAAATAAATACCATAGGCCCTTTTGGTAATAAATAAATAAATTAGCAGAGGCCCTGTCGGGTCAGCTTTGTTCCCATTCGAAGATGTCGAGCAAATTGCAGTCCAACAGCAAACTATGTCATCAAATTCAAGTTTCACATCCAAATATGAGTACAGCTAAACAACTATGTCATCATGTTTTAGTCGTCATACAATCAGCAAACACAAATGAACATACATAACAAGTGATGTTCTCACGACAAAATACTAAACAACATGTTCATCAGGTTTCAGTTGTCATAGCAAACACAGTTTCACATAGTAGATAAAAAACGTCTTCTAACAGGCAAATACGACAAAAGAAATTTAATCATCATCCGCAGGAGCAGCGTCAACATCTTCGCCATGTGTATCAGTCTGAATCGTAATTCCCCAGAGTGTCATCTTCTTCTTCATCCTCAATGTACTCGAACGTTGGCTTCTTCTTGATCAACTCTTGTATGTCCACAGCACGACGGGCAATTTTTTCGCCAGCGTCATTGACGTGATGGTTCTCAAGATATTAGGAACATCTGTGGAATCTTGTACATCAGGAGCAGTGTAAGCATCATCTTATTGTGCAACTTCATTAAACGAATTCCTCTGCTCAAACCATTGCAATACTCTCCAGTCATCGCTATGTGCAAATGTGTCTTCCAACAAAAATATCTGTGTTGCTTGATTTGCCAAAATAAAAGGCTCGTTGGTCTGGTACGCCGCCTTGACATTGATGGATTTGAAATAATCATCAGCTCTGGGTTTTGCGATCTTGGAAAATAGGTTATACCAACGACAGCACAACAGAACCACACACCAATGATCCTCGAAACTGGAGATATACTGCAACTGAACAATGTCAGTTATGTTAGCATACATTTCAGTTGCCTCTCTGTTGTACGTATCCGTGCTCATGATGGCACTGTTTTGTGTCTTCCTGCCTTCGTCGCGTGCAAGGGTGTTGTAGCGCACATCTCAAACAACGCAAGATTCTTAATGTCTTAACCAAGTATCAGGACCCATTGCTACTGCGTAAAGGGCATCATCAACTGCTTGCCCATCCTCCCGCATCTTCTTAACCTATGGTCAGAAAATACTGATAGTGCAATTCAAAAGCTTACATGGCTCTTGAACTATTTCGCAAATCCTGCCATAACCAGTTTGTCAGTTTTTCTTGGATTTTGCGGCAGTAACTCCTTTTTGTAGATGTTGCACAACATAGAGATCGCGCCAAACATCTAAATATATAAGAATGTGCTGCAAGTTTAGTAGATTACGATGTATAAGCTGTAGTACTCAGCACTTGCTTGATATAAGGTAGTATCTCAGGATAGTTATTCAACACATACCAAACCATTTTGTCCAAATCTTTAGGTTTGTCCTCTTGTCGACTCTTCCCTGTAACTCGAACAGAATAGTCGAAAACATTGAGCCCGGGATTGTCTTCACCCACCTATTTGCTAAGCTGATCAGCTATTTCAATGTATTTTGAGCAGAATGTCAACGCTTTTGTAGCAATGTAGGCCTCTGCAATGGAACCCTCGTGTCTAGCTCTGTTCCTAACATAGCCCTTGAAAGTGCCTAGCCGCCTTTCAATAGGGTACATCCAGCCATATTGTACTGGACCTCTAAGTAGTGCCTCATCAGGTAGATGAACAGCCAAATGCACCATCACGTCAAAGAAGGCTGGAGGATATATCTTCTCAAGGTCGCATAGGATATTTGGTATCTTCTCTCTAAGACTCTCCAAAGCATCTACCCTGATATTTCTACTGCAGAGTTCCCTGAAGAATTGTCCCAACTCTGCAACTGCTCTGTATAAGTCAGGGCGGCCCAATCCTCTAAGGATAACAGGTAAAAACCCTTTGAAGTAGGATGTGGCAGTCATGAGTTTTCAACCCTTGTACCTTGTTTCCATCTGCACTGACTCTCCTTTCAGGGTTGGAAGAAAATCCATGTGAGAATCTCACACGTGACAGGACCTCACCGAATTCTTTTCTTTTTACCTTGTCCAAGACGTACACAGTTGGTGCCATATCCCGTGGTTTACCTTCATCTTCCACCTGCAAATCCTTTCTGATACCCAGGTGTGTCAAATCAATTCCTAGATTTTTAAGGTATCTTTCGTCTTGCCTTCAATATTAAGAAGTGTGCCGATAATGTTGTCACATGTATTTTTCTCAATGTGCATCACATCAAGATTATGCCGCAGATCCAAATCTTTCCAATACTCCAAGTCCCACAAAGTGGACCTGCTGGTAAACAATAATCTCTCTTATACCCTGCCACACTTCCTTTTCCCGCTACCATTACCAGGATGGTTTCCTGGTGTAATATGCCTGACCTTCTCTAATTCCAGTTGCAACTCATCGGCGGTGAGCCTCTTTGGCGCATCGCAGTTTTCATGCTTTGCATTGAACACATGTCTTCAATATTTTGTAGGACGCGGTTTGTCCTTGGCAAGGAAACGATGGTGTCCAATGTAACAGATCTTGCTAAGTATTGCGTGTGACAGCGGATTCCTGTCACAGCAAACACATGCATTGTAACCATGTGTCGTTCGCCCTGACATAGTGCCCAAAGCCGGATAATCATGGATGCACCAAATTATAACATCACGCAGGAAGAAATCAGCTAGTGGCGTGCTATATAGGTCTCGAGTGAGAACACCCCTCCATAGCTGTTAAAGTTCCTCCACAAGAGGCTCCATGAATAAATCAAAATCATTTCCAAGACTTTTTGGACCTCGGATGAGCAAGGCCATCATGTAGTTTGATTCTTTGGTGTAGACATTTGGAGGCATGTTGTAAGGGATAACAAGCACTAGCCACATTTATATCTGGCAGATAGGAAGGAAACTATGGCAATTTCGCAAAAACATACCCACACCCCTCTCCACATTTGCAAATAAGGCCTTCCCTCATTCATCATTTTCTCCGACAAGATAAACTACTCATACAAATTCATCTTGATGTTCCGTGCAACGCACAGGCATCTTGCTAGTGTACATAAAACGCAGAGTTGGTGATGATGGTGTGCCTGCCGTCCTGCAGTATAGGCTATCCGTTCTATATCTAACGGATAGGAAGGAAACTATGACAATTTACCCGCACTCCTCTCCACATTTGCAGATAAGGCCTTCCCTCGTTCATCCTTTTCTCCCACAAGATCTTGATGTCCCGTGCAACGCACGGGCATCTTGCTAGTTTTCTATAAACTTGGTCAAATTTTATGAAGTTTGACTTCAGTCAAACCTAATATGCAGAGTAAATAAAAAACAGAGGGAGTATCTTAGTCCATGACCAAGACGGAAGGGAAAATGAGACAACTTATTATTTATTTGAGCCGTTCAAGTATAATCATGCGGCGTTGCTTATTTCTCATTCCTCTCCAACCCTCTTCTCCATCGATCATGCCGCCCTCCGGTCGAGTCCATCCTCCCGCATGTGTCATTTGAACATTCCGCCGAGTATCATTCACATGTGTGCCTAGACCATGCTTGTATTTCCACTGTTGTAATTTGTCCGACATGCATACAAACAAACGGTTCGTTTAAAGTTTCACTTTGCCTCCACTACGTGTCGCTTCACATCTTAGTTTTGACATCCCATTCGGTTCATGCCCCGACACATCTTGACGAGATCGATTGATGTTGAGAGATCAATTGTGTGACGCCCCCGATTCAATCGTACACTAATCATACACGCAAACGTGTACGATCAAGATCAGGGACTCACGGGAAGATATCACAACACAACTCTACAAATAAAATAAGTCATACAAGCATCATATTACAAGCCAGGGGCCTCGAGGGCTCGAATACAAGAGCTCGATCATAGATGAGTCAGCGGAAGCAACAATATCTGAGTACAGACATAAGTTAAACAAGTTTGCCTTAAGAAGGCTAGCACAAACTGGGATACAAATCGAAAGAGGCGCAGGCCTCCTACCTGGGATCCTCCTAAACTACTCCTTGTCGTCATCAGCGGGCTGCACGTAGTAGTAGGCACCTCCCGAGTAGTAGTAGTCGTCATCGACGGTGGCGTCTGGCTCCTGGGCTCCATCGTCTAGTCGCAACAATCGGGTATAGGAAGGGGGAAAAGAGGGAACAAAGCAACCGTGAGTACTCATCCAAAGTACTCGCAAGCAAGGAGCTACACTACATATGTATGCATTGGTATCAAATGGAAAATGGGGTAACATATGTGGACTGAACTGCAGAATGCCGGAATAAGAGGGGGATAGCTAGTCCTTTCGAAGACTACGCTTCTGGCCACCTCCATCTTGCAGCATGTAGAAGAGAGTAGATGGTAAGTTCACCAAGTAGCATCGCATAGCATAATCCTAACCGATGATCCTCCCCTCGTCGCCCTGTGAGAGAGCGACCATCGGTGGTATCTGGCACTTGGAAGGGTGTGTTTTATTAAGTAACCGGTTCTAGTTGTCATAAGTTCAAGGTACAACTCCAAGTCATCCTGTTACCGAAGATCACGGCTATTCGAATAGATTAACTTCCCTGCAGGGGTGCACCACATAACCCAACACGCTCGATCCTATTTGGCCGGACACACTTTCCTGGGTCATGCCCGGCCTCGGAAGATCAACACGTCGCAGCCCTACCTAGGCACAACAGAGAGGTCATCACGCCAGTCTAAATCCTATGGCGCAGGGGTCTGGGCCCATCGCCCATTGCACACCTGCACATTGCGAGGGCGGCCGGAAGCAGAACTAGCCCCCTTAATACAAGAGCAGGCTTACGTTCCAATCCGGCGCACGCCGCTCAGTCGCTGACGTCAAGAAGGCTTCAGCTGATACCACGACGTCGAGTGCCCATAACTCTCCCCGCGTAGATGGTTAGTGTGTATAGGCCACTGGCCAGACTCAGATCAAATACCAAGATCTCATTAAACGTGTTAACTATACGTGAACTCCGACCAGGGCCAGGCCCACCTCTCTCCTAGGTGGTCTCAACCTGCCATGTCGCTCCGCCACAAAGTAACAGTCGGGGGCAGTCGGGAACCCAGGCCCACCTCTTCCGGGATGGAGCCACCTGCCCCTTCAGCCCCCAACTCCGAACAGTACCACAAGTAATGTAACAGTGTAAAGTATATAGTATATGCTCGTGATCACCTCCCGAAGTGATCACGGCCCAGTAGTATAGCATGGCAGACGGACAAGAGTGTAGGGCCACTGATGGAACACTAGCAAACTATACTAAGCATTAGGATAGCAGGTAAGGGTAATAACTGTAGCAAAAATGACAGGCTATGCATCAGAATAGGATTAACGGAAAGCAGTAACATGCTACACTACTCTAATGCAAGCAGTAGAGAGAAGAATAGGCGATATCTGGTGATCAAGGGGGGGCTTGCCTGGTTGCTCAGACAAGAAGGAGGGGTCGTCAACACCGTAGTCGATCAGGGCAGCAGCGACGTCAGTCTCGTAGTCTATCGGAGATAAGAGGGGGGAGAAACAATAAATATAATGCAAACAAAGCATCACAGAACATAATGAGGCAATACGCGGTGCTAGGTATGCCCCAACGTGGTAGGAGGTGATACCGAAGAAGGGGGGAAACATCCGGGAAAGTATCCCTGGTGTTTTGCGTTTTTGGACAAATGAACCGGAGGGGGAAAGTTCCGAGTTTGATAGGTTAGGGATGTGTGGTGGACGAACGGGTGGCGTATCCTGATTTGTCTCGTCGTTCTGAGCAACTTTCATGTACAAAGTTTTTCCATCCGAGCTACGGTTTATTTTATATTAATTTTAAAAGATTTAAAACAATTTTAGGATTTATTTAATTATTTAAATCAACATTATCCAGAACAGTGTTTGCTGACGTCATCATGACGTCGGCAGTTGACCTGGTCAACCTGACATGTGGGTCCCGTCGTCATTGACTGTTTAGTCTAATTAGGGTTTAGGTTAATTAACTAGGATTAATCAGTTGTTTTAGTTTAATTAATAAAAATTAATTAAGTTAATTAATTAATTATTTTATTTATTATTCATTTTTTTAATCTTCATCTTTTTTTATAAACGTTCTGGGGCCATGGGGCCCCCGTGTCATAGGCCCTGTGGGCCTTAACGGGCACGGGCGGCGGTTCTCGGCGCAGGGCGGAGCCGGGCGACGGGCGCCAGCCCGCCCAACAAGGCACGGCGGCCAGCGGGGGAAGGGGACCGACGCGTGGACGAGCGCCGGCGACCGTGGCCGGAGCGGGGCGGCACGGCGAGGCCAGCGGAGCGAAGGGAGGCGTGGTGGCGACGCGGGGACAAAGGTGGGGCGCGGCCCCAAGCGACATGCACGGGTGCTGGGGAGGAGGGCGCGCACGCGGGAGGACAACTCCGGCGGGCGCGAGCGCTAGGAAGCAGGGGAACGGCGAGCAGGGAAAGAGGAGGCCGGCGGACGGGGTAGCAGCACGGGGCACGACGAGGTGCGCGACGGACGTCAATGGGACAACTATGGCGGCCAGAGCAACCAAAAATGAAAATGACGCTGGAGCTCGGAATCGAGCTCAAGCTAAGGGGAAAACGGCGCGGATGCTCACATCGAGGGTGTTGTCGTGCTCGAGGTGACGTGAGGAGTTCAGAGTCGAGGGGACCGACGTGTAGGAGCTCTGGTGGCCGCGATGGGGAACCAGTCGATGTTGTTGACTTAGGCCGCTCCAGTCGGTCTCGGGCATGTGGAGGTTGTGGACAACGTCGAGGAAGTCGTAGGGCAGCACGACGCAGCTCGGGAAGGCCGTTGGCCATGGCTGCGGTGAGGTGGTGGCTGCGCCCAGCCGAGGAAGGTGGAAGCGGGGCGCGACGAGCTGCTGAGGCAAACGGAGGAAGAGATGACCGGGCGACAGGGAAGGGCAGCGAGGCGGTCAAAGGGGGTCGCCGGCGCGGCGTTGGGCATGAGGGAGCTCCTCTCCCGCGTGTGTGTTGTGTGGCGGCGGCGGTGTGGGAGGACGAGGGAGACGTGGGGGGAAAGTGGGGATCGTGGGAGAATGGGGTTAGGCTAGGGTTAGGTCAGGGGAGTCGGGCCATATAGGCCAGGGAGGGTGCAGGGAATGGGCCGGCCTGACTGGTGGCCAGGTTGGCCGTGGCCCATTAGGGGGCTTCTTTTCCTTTTCTTTTTTTGTTAGTTTGTTTTCTGGTTTTGTGTTTTCTCCTTTTTCTTTTATTTATTACTCTTTTCTGTTTTAATTCATTTTGAAATATTTAGGCACTTTCTAAAACTATGTTTTCTTTACTATAATTACCCTTGTAATATTCAGCACTCACCGAACATTTTTGTTTCAACTTTTGAAAACTTTTGTTGTTTGACATATTTTGAATTTAAATTTTGAAACGGTTTCGAATCATTGCGAGGTTAGCAATAGTAACCGAGGTGACGTGGCATGATTTTCGTGGGATTACTGTAGCATGATTATCCAGGCGTTACAAATTGCGTGTCATGCAAGGAGATAAATGTTTGGTCTATTTCTGTGATAGAAATGACCAGCGAGGGGGGGTCTGTGGGGATCAGAGGGAGTATATTGTACGTTCATAAGCGAAACGAACGTATTGTACCCACCCTAATCCTCTTTCAATCGATCTCCGGACCCCGAGATGAAATCGAGAAAAAATGAGTGGGTGCATGTGTGATACCTAAGACAGATTCAAAATTTTGAACCGGTGATCATAGCATCCGCAAATCATATATAAAGGGTATTCAATGTTCGTTTCACTTTTGAACGTACAATATACTCCCTCCGATCATTTCTAGTTTACATATAAGTTTTATGTGTAGTCAAATTATCTCTACTTTGATCAAACTTACAGAAAAAAGTATCAACATTCAACAATGCCCAATCAATATTGATAGATTCGTACGTACTCCAAAATTTCATTCAAACAGAGATGGTTTCCAATTTGCTTTCAACCACGTGAATGTGCTTGTTCTCGCACATGCTCTTCCTACTAGGATTTCGCCACGTATAGCCAGTCCAATAGTAACTTTTTTTAATCTCCCTTTTCAATAGTACTAGTGGAGTACTAACAACATCTGTAGTAGAGTATGCAGCGCTCATAGTACTCCCTCCTTCCATTTATATTGGACCTAAGAGCAAGTCTAATAAGGCCTAGTCAGCAGGCTATAAGACTTGTCATGTCATTAAAATCCTACTTGGAGGAGTGAGAAGAGAGGAGAGAGAGTGAAGCGGGCTCTTATATTCTACAGCCCGGCTATAACACATAGATCAAGAAAAAATAGTATGCATGCAACTCTCTTCCAATCATATACCTTGCTCATGCAAATATTAAATGCCCATTCTAAGAGCCAACTTACATGGGACTTTTGCCTATGTGAAGGAGAGAGATGTGAAAATGTAAGGGGAGTGAGCTCTCATGCAAGAGCCTAGCTATATACGCATTCCTAGGTAAATACAATAAATATGAAGAAATAGATAGAGAGGAGATGGGAAAAGTACTAATACAATAGCCAACCTTATATATTATTTTTTTGCGGGAAATAGCCAACCTTATAGCCCACACTATTGTATGAGTGCATATAGATGATGGCTATAGATGACATGGCAGTTCCTTATAGCCATCGGCTGGCTATATTATTAACCATACTCTAATGCGTTTTTCAAAACCGCCTTTGATTATTGACAAGATTAATAGTACATGAGATGTATATTGTGAAAATTATATCATTGGAAGCTCCTTTCACATACGAATTTGACCATATGCTTTGTGTAAGTCGCATGTCATATATTATTACTCTAACATTTGGTCAAAGTTAGCCTCGAAAAATGCATTAGGCCCTGTAGTTGGAAGGAGGGAGTAGTAGTGGAAGTGGATCCTCTGACGTAGGTATCCCTGCCTTACCCTCCCTTTCGGTCACTTACTGGCGGACCCCATGCTTGCTAGACCCCGCATGTCAGTTACTCAATGGGTTCGGCCACGTCAGGGGATCCTCATCCGTAGTATACTCCCTCTATTTTTATTTACTCTACATAAAACAGAGGGAGTGGTAATATAAATGACGTGGGCGGGGGAGGGGGCATTGGTTTGCTCTCAACTACGGTCCCACAAGCGAGCGAAAACGCAAGACGAAGTGCGTTCCATTCGGTGAACAACGTGGAGGGTCCAGCGTGCAGGGTGCAACGCGAACGCGACAAGAGCGATGTACAGTCAAAACCGATTGACCTTCGCTGCTCGGCCGGAACCACTATTCACACTAGAACCTTCGCTGCTCGGCCTACGCCAGCCACTGCCCCAAAACCACACCTCCTCTCCAGCCCATTCCCCCACCTTTCGATTCCCTAGCCCGCATCAAGCGTCCCCTAGTTCATCGAAAGCCATGGTGCGCCGCAAGATCACGTACTACAAGATGCTGACGCCGGAGCGCCGTGCAGAAATCGTGGCGGCGGTCGGCGCCACAGACCTCAGTTCCCAAGCTCGCTTTGCGGCGGGCCAATCCCCGAGTTCTTTGGAGCCAAGCTACGAGGAGGAGGAAGCCAATCCAATGTTCATGGTGGAGGTCATGGCGCAGAAGGCCCCCGATCGGTACGAGACGATGGACGTCGACTTTGTGCCGGTGTCCGGGTCCCCCATGGTGCATGCGGACTAGCGGTTCAACCTGGTGATACTAAAGGAGGACCGGGGGCAAAGGCTCAACTCGACGTAGAGCGCGCGCATGCCGCTGCCATCGGGCCTCTCCTGCAGGCGGAACCGGATGTCGTGGATGTGAATCGGGCGGTGGAGGCTCAAATCAACGCGGAGCGCGCGGATGCCGCTGCCATCGAGGCCCTCCTGCAGGCAGAACCGGACATCCTGGACTTGAACCGGGCGGCGAGGCTCAACTCGACGCGGAGCGCGCGGATGCCGCTGCCATCGAGGCCCTCCTGCAGGCGGAACCGGACGTCCTGGACTTGAACCGGGCGGCGGAGGCTCAACTCGACACGGAGCGCGCGGATGCCGCTGGCATCGAGGCCTTCCTGCAGGCAGAACCGGACGTACTCAACTTGAACCGAGCGGTGCTCTCATCCGTGCAGAGCGCCCGCACGCTCCGCGTGAACGAGTAGCTGGAGGCCGAGGACAACCACGATGCGGAGACACACGTCGACAGCTACGACTGGTTCGCGCCAGCAGCCAAAGACGACGAGGTCGTCTCGTTTCGCGAGCAGCGATAGTTTTTCTTTATGTTGTTTTTAGGGATCTTTTTCTGTGTAAAAACATATATTGTTATGCAAGTCGCCTGACTTTCATCATTTGGGCCAGTCTACCATTTCAGGCGGATGGATGAATATCCTACATCTCCTAACCCTTCTTCCTCACCTCTTCTTCTTCCCCAACAGACCACCGCACGGGCCGTACGGATCCTCCCCAACATGCGGTTGGATAAACATAATGTATGAAAGAAAATTATCTGTCAACAGTAGCACATGTCAGTGAGGGTGTGTTCCCTTGGTTGGGTTTGCGGTGTGCAGGAGCGACTGTGTGAGGGTGCGGTGCGACCGCGGCGTGTAGGAGCGACTGTGTGAGGGTGCGGTGCGACCGCGACAGCCGTGCGCAAGTGTACCTCCTTTTCATTTTGAAAACTTTAGGCAAGCTTGGAAAAAATGTGTGGCGAAGTATGGCAATGCAAGGCCTAGACCCAAACAGGATAAGTATGTACATACTAGGAGTACTAGTGTTAAAAAAGAAAGGCGGGGGTTTCCTTCGCGGGATTTATCGATACAAATCCTCGTTTGACGTGTCAATTAATGAGTATTTTTTTTC
Source organism: Triticum urartu (assembly GCF_003073215.2). NCBI lineage: Eukaryota > Viridiplantae > Streptophyta > Magnoliopsida > Poales > Poaceae > Triticum > Triticum urartu. The sequence continues at coordinate 426,506,020 of NC_053028.1, read as the reverse complement.
TTCAAAGCCCAAAGAGCTAACCATCTCACTCCTCATCGCTTGATTAATGCAGCGCCATGCAAACAAACCTTCTCACTTCCACATGCATGCAAGGGTATATTAATGTCCTTGGTTACTAGTACGATGCAAACCCCATCAATTTTGCCTCGATTAGTGTTAGTGGCCTTTTGCAAATTGTAATTTTGATATACTGGCCTTGTGTACAAAAAATATAGGTAGTAACTATTTTACTTCCTTCCCCATTGCGGTGACGTCGACGATATCTCAAACGTTGTGGTTTGGCAAAGTGCGTTCGACGGAGAAAACCATTGAGGGAGAACACGGTAAGTCATTCGCAAGTGCCGCCTGCAAGCTGAGACAACCACCTTATTTGCATCCAGGAATTCCATTGAACCAAAGGACACGTAAATGTACTAGTACTACTAGTACACAATATCGTCGTCCGTCTAGCTTAGTGCATTGAAGTGGTTTCTCGAAGAAGACGATGGAGAAGCGGAGTCAGCGAAGAGTGAAATGATGGTTGCTTCGTCCGTGCTTTGTGATTTGATGCCTCACTGCTTTGTGATTTGTGATAGAAGGGACAAGGGAGTAGACTCTGTGCTCTATACTGTACATGCATCCAAGCATGGGAGAAAGAGGAGAGACGTTGCATTTTTCTATTCCTTCAATCAATCAATCAGGGAGCTTTGGTTCCATCTTTTTGGCTTTGGCAGCACCGTCCACAATGGTTCCCATCGATACAAAAACTATTTTTACATTTGGCTACACATTGTGGATGTCCTTAACCGTATCACTTGATTTTTCTCCTGTGTGCTATCTATACAGATCTCAATTATATTGATCTAAAAATTTATAGAATCAAGATTAGTAAAAAGGAGGTGATTTTGCTGCGCGGATGGCAGGGGAGGTTTCTTATTTTTAGAGGACGTTGGCCTGGCAGTTTGCTAACATCCGGTCCCACGTGTCAGTGCTTTACCAAGCCGATCCGCGTCCCACATGAGGTAGAACAATGACAGAAGCAACACGTGGTTAACTTGAAGAAGATGACGGAGAAGCGGATTCAGCAACGAGTGAAATGATGGTTGCTTCGTCCCTCCAACTTCTTCTTTTTACTAGCATTATTATTACTTCGTCCATCCAACTTAACTGCAGGAAAGGTGCAACTTTGTGATTTGACGCCTCATTGCTCATTACTACGCCGGCGCCATGACTGGGGTGCTTCACCCCTGCTGCTCTGCATTGTATTTTGTTATGGCACGTGGACCCGGTAGCTTGATGTCCCACATGTCAGCGAAAGGGACTAGAACATTTATGAAAGCGAGCGCTCCACTCTTACGACAGAGGAGTACACGACATGGAGGCCCAGTGAACTGTCACTTGTACTGTATAGAACTATAGTTTTGCTGTTTCGCACGATCCATCAATACAAACCCAATTAAACAGGAAAGGGCGGGATTTTTCCCGCGTGGTAGATGATACTGGCCATACATTTTGAAGGTAATTTTAATGTATGCAAACTAAATAATTAAGTAACAATATGATATCTAGTAAAACTAAAAACACATATGATTTATTGTGTTAGAGTGTAGTAGTAGTGCTGTATTGCATAGTTGTTAGATGTAACATGCGAGAACATGTAGAGATGTAGTTTTGGAGGGCCTACAGAGAGAAAGCATAATACGGTCAATGAACTTCAGAATACGCTCATTATGGTCACTATATACGTTTTGCGGTGATTATACAGTCACTTGCTCACCGTTTAGCATCGGATTGCACTCTGTTGACCGGCCAAATAGTCTACGTGGCACCATGTTGACTAGTTAAATTGACCATGTTCCTTGTGGGTCCCACCTGTCAGTTCGCATAGGAAAAGGTCATATAAACACAAATTTACGCAGGCGGGACAAGACTCCAACCAATGCGCGGGAATCACCTGGTTGTGTATGTGTCTGTCAGGGCCTGATGTGTGCGCATGCACGTGTAGGTTGAGCACTTGAGCGTGAGAGTGTGTGTTGGTCGTGTGGTGTGTGCATGCATGCGTGCGTGTGTGGCTGCGTGTGTACGTGTGAGTGTTGCATGTGTACGTGTGAGTGTTGCGTGCGTGCATGGTTGCATGTGCTCGTGTGAGTGTTGCGTGCATGCAGTTCATGTGCATGCGTGCGTGTGTGTGTATAATCACCACACCAGCTCCCGTGTGTTAAAACAGATGCCTCAGCATACCAATACAAGGCCACCTTGTCCGGTGTGCCCGCGGTCATGACTTCAAACCACCGTCCAATATTTTTTGTCGTTTGTTTTCATTCTTACTAGCAAGATGCCCGTGCGTTGCACGTAACTTCAAGATGCATTTGTATGACTAGTTCATCTTGTGAGAGAAAAGGATGAATGAGGGAAGGCCTTATTTGAAAATGTGGAGAGGTGTGTGGGTACCTTTTTGCAAAATTGCCATAGTTTCCTTCCTATCCGTTAGATATAAATTGGATGGCCTATATTGAAGGATGGCAGGCACACCATCATCACCAACTCTATTTTTTATAAGAGTGTAGTTATAAGAGTGTAGATGTAGATGTAGAGTAGATACAAGCCAACAGGTGGGCCCAATGGTAGTGATATAATGTGATGCAACACTAGAGGTGCCATGTGGAGCATTTAAGTGGTCAACTAGTCGTGTCTTGAGCAAATACAGAGCTGTACGGTGAGCCCATGATTGTATAATAACGACAAAACATAAATGGTGACCGTAATGAGTGGATCCTGAAGTCCAATGTATGTATCGTGCTTTCGCTTCAAATACAATGATTGTCACTATATATATCGCGAGAGAAAGATGAAACATGCGTGAATGTGTTGGGGGCTTACTTTTAGAGGACCTGGAGATAGTTTGTGTGCGTACGTGAAAGGGGCGTAGAGGGGGTGTATGTGATGGAGAGAAAGAGATGCTCTTCGTTTCTCTTTATTATGACTAACTTTATATATAGTATAAAAATATAAAAATTCATAGTGCGGAATAAATATCATTGTGGGCACCATGAAATGCAAATAAACGTTCATACTCCTCCATATAACTTTGTAATGTTGTATATATTTAGAAATTCTAAAAAAATTGACCACACTTTATTCAAAATGTGAAATAAACATGAAGAGAGGGCTTTTTAGATCAATGGGGTACGTGATGTAACATGTGTGAATGTGTAGTTGATGTATTTGGCAGGGCCTAGAGAGGTATGTGTGTGTATTACGTATTCGAGAGAGGCATGGATAGAGGGGCCGGCGGGGGGAGGGGCGTGGGAGAGATAGCACAAGAAATGAGAGAGGTCTAGAGAGAGAGACGAATATGATGTCGCGGCAAGAGATTCCCTTGAGTGTGTATATGCAAGGAGGAGGGATAGAGGCACGAGGAGAATTTTTTTTTGTGGTGTCTATGTTGGTATGTGTGGGTGTGAGAAGATAACGTGACCTGGGGGCAGAGGGTGTGTCACCGCGTGAGGTCCGGTGGGTCGAGGTGAGGCCCTTGGTTCGGTTCCGTCCTACGCCACATTGGTCGGCCTGTGACGCATTTAGGGAGACCCATGGATGACTAGTCGTACAAGACAAAGATAGCAGAATTGTGAAGGACTCTGTGTCCACTGACAAAGCCGGCTAGGATTTGTAACCCTAGGTTCTCGGACTAAGGTAACCCCTTATCTCTGATATTACTATTCATCCAACCTAACATTAAGGGGCATCCTACAGAATGCTCTGCTAGAATCATACTCGTCGATTAGGAAGAGAGGTGTGAGACAATGTGTGAGAGACAAGCCTAAAGATAGTGTGCGCACAGGAGACACATAGGCATGTCTATGTATATAGAAAGGGTCGATGGGGATTGTGCGTGTGTATGCTTGTGAGAGGAAGAGTGCTTATGATAAAGGTTAGTGAAAACAGTCGTAAATGGTTACGAGAGGGAGGGAGGGTTATATCGAGAGCATGTCTGTGAGAAAGACACCTCAGGAGAGAGTGTGTGAGCATGTGTGAGAGACCACCGATGGATAGTGAAACTACACGTAAAAGACTCATGTACACATTAGTTAAAGATATAAATTGTATCCAAATATTAGGATGGGATCATGATATTTGCAATTCGCATAAGGAACGGTCATTGATCCATTAGACATCTAGATTCTATCGAATTTGAGCATGTATATGTTATTATTCGACATAATTGATCCACATAGTTAGTATTTTGAACTCCAGACAATGCATCGCTTTAACAATCGAATATAAACGTGAGTATAGTTCATGTTGTGTGTGTAAAGCACATTATATATACAAAAGTTACACAATGAACATTATAAATAGCTAGCTATGAACTAGAATACATTTGAAGTCAACTTAAGGTGGTTTAAAAACATCGAATTCAACATGAAGTCCATTCAATTATCTGAATTCGATATCATGGCATTTGTAAATCATACCTAAATTATGGGGGCACCCATCTTTCCTCTGATTTTGTACATAATAGCATATATAGTCGTGTACAAAATAGATTCAAATTTAGCTCCTCGCTTCCAAAATAATCGTAGTTATAAGATTTTCAAGTGTCAAAATTTCAAAAAGAAGTGGATAATTTAATGAGGTTTTCAAACATACAAGGTCAAATTTAACGTTGTCTATTTAGGTTAATCCTCAAAGTTCAAGAGTACTCTAAACGTGAATGCTTCGGTTTCAAAATTTTGACCGAAGCGCCAAAAGAGCCTCTACTCGCCCGAAACCGCATGAGACCAATGTTTGGTAGTAGAAGGAAATTACTTTTCTAACTCCGACCCGTGAAACCTACCGGCCCTACGTCCAAAGGTCTAAACCGGGGTAGGTTTGTAGCTTCATCTAGACGCCACGCAACCGCCTCCGAAAAACATTCATACACAATGGCCGCCTAAGCACACATGCGCGCGGCCGAAATCGCTCCCGCCCACTATTTGGGACACCTAGGATTACCATCCTACCCCGACCCGTAGTTGGTCTGAAATTTAAGAGGGGGCAAAGTTTGTACTTTCCCCAAATTTCAAACAAGCGCGTCCCATCTGTTCAAAAAAGCCAAAAACAAGCGCGTCCCAGACCGAAACATGGTTCTCCCTTAGCTCCCCCCATCCGATTCCCCATTCGTACTCTGTGGGTGCCAAAACTACCTCCCCACCAGCCGTGAAACCCCGGCGTCCTCTGTCCGCCACCCCATCCCACCCATCAACCACCGCCCTCCTTCATCACGCCGGAGCCGATACCCCGACGTTGTCGTCCACCGCAACCTCAACTGCAACACCCTCCAAGGCTAGTAGTTGAAGTCGAGGCCGAGCCATCCGTACCTGAGCCAGCTTAACTACACCATCCTGCGCCTAACCGATGTCGCTCCAACTTCACCACCGTCCATCGCACCGGAGTTGTTCCTGCTACCCGTCCTTCGCCGCCTCGGATCTGCTTCCCCTCCACCGACATACGGCCACGGCAACACAGTCAATAATTTGGCCATGGGTTCGTCCAAGCCTGCACCCTTGTAGGATCGAAAGTATGTCTAGAGGGGGGTGATTACACTACTTGACCAAATAAAAATCTAGCCTTTTCCCAATTTTAGTTCTTGGCAGATTTTAGCAACTTTGCACAAGTCAAGCAATCAACCTACACATGCAATTCTAAGAGTATAGCAGCAGAAAGTAAAACAGTTGCATATGAAAGTAAAGGGAGGAGTTTGAGGGAGCAAACGCAATGTTGACACGGAGATTTTTATCCGTGGTTCCGATAGGTGGTGCTATCGTACATCCACGTTGATGGAGACTTCAACCCACGAAGGGTAACGGTTGCGCGAGTCCACGGAGGGCTCCACCCACGAAGGGTCCATGAAGAAGCAACCTTGTCTATCCCACCATGGCCGTCACCCACGAAGGACTTGCCTCACTCGGGTAGATCTTCACGAAGTAGGTGATCTCCTTGCCCTTAAAAACTCCTTGGTTCAACTCCACAATCTTGATGAGGCTCCCAAGTGACACCTAGCCAATCTAGGAGACACCACTCTCCAAGAGGTAACAAATGGTGTGTTGATAATGAACTCCTTGCTCTTGTGCTTCAAATGATAGTCTCCCCAACACTCAACTCTCTCTCACAAGATTTGGATTTGGTAGAAAGAAGATTTGAGTGGAAAGCAACTTGGGGAAGGCTAGAGATCAAGATTTATGTGGTTGGAATGGAATATCTTGACCTCAACACAAGTGTAGGTGGTTCTATCTCAGAAAATATATGTTGGAAGTGTACGCATGTTCTGATGGCTCTCTCCATGAATGAAGAGTGGGTGGAGGGGTATATATAGCCTCCACACAAAATCTAACCATTACACACAATTTACCAAACTCGGTGGGACCGAATCATGAAACTCGGTTGGACCGATTTAGTTCAAAATGTGAACATTAGGATTTTCGGTGGGACCGACACATCAACTCAGTGGGACCGATTTCTTTAGGGTTAGGGCATAACGTAATCTCGGTGAGACCGATTACACAAACTCGGTGGGACCGATTTTGGTAATAGACAAACAAAGAGTTGGTCAGGCAAACTCGGTGGGACCGATACGCTCATCTCGGTTGGACCAAAACGTTACGAAAGGGAAACAGAGAGTTTGCATTGCAATCTCGGTGGGACCGATCGCTCATCTCGGTTTGACCGAAACGTTACGAAGGGAAACAGAGAGATTACAATCCCATATCGGTGAGACCGAGATCCCTCTCGGTGAGACCGAAAATACTAGGGTTTCTGGCAATGGCTATGTCAAGAGAACTCGGTGGCGCCGGATAGAAAGTTTCGGTAGGGCCGAGTTTGATTTTTGGTTTGGGACATATGTGGATATGAGAAAGTAGTGAAGGAAATATGCCCTAGAGGCAATAATAAAGTTATTATTTATTTCCTTATATCATGATAAATGTTTATTATTCATGCTAGAATTGTATTAACCGAAAACATAATACATGTGTGAATACATAGACAAACAGAGTGTCACTAGTATGCCTCTACTTGACTAGCTCGTTGATCAAAGATGGTTATGTTTCCTAACCATAGACATGAGTTGTCATTTGATTAACAGGATCACATCATTAGGAGAATGATGTGATTGACTTGACCCATTCCATTAGCTTAGCACTTGATCGTTTCGTTTGTTGCTATTGCTTTCTTCATAGCTTATACATGTTCCTATGACTATGAGATTATGCAACTCCCGTTTACCGGAGGAACACTTTGTGTGCTACCAAACGTCACAACGTAACTGGGTGATTATAAAGGTGCTCTACAGGTGTCTCCGAAGGTACTTGTTGGGTTGGCGTATTTCGAGATTAGGGTTTGTCACTCTGATTGTCGGAGAGGTATCTCTGGGCCCTCTCGGTAATGCACATCACTTAAGCCTTGCAAGCATTGCAACTAATAAGTTAGTTGCGGGATGATGTATTACGGAATGAGTAAAGAGACTTGCCGGTAACGAGATTGAACTAGGTATTGAGATACCAACGATCGAATCTCGGGCAAGTAACATACCGATGACAAAGGGAACAACGTATGTTGTTATGCGGTATGACCGATAAAGATCTTCGTAGAATATGTAGGAGCCAATATGAGCATCCAGGTTCCGCTATTGGTTATTGACTGGAGACGTGTCTCGGTCATGTCTACATAGTTCTCGAACCCGTAGGGTCCGCACGCTTAAAGTTCGGTGACGATCGTAATTAGGGTTTTTGTGTTTTTATGTACCGAAGGTTGTTCGGAGTCCCGGATGTGATCACGGACATGATGAGGAGTCTCGAAATGGTCGACACATAAAGATTGATATATTGGAAGCCTATATTTAGATATCGGAAACGTTCCGGGTAAAATCAGGATTTTATCGGAGTACCGGGGGGTTACCGGAACCCCCCCCCCCGAGGGGGTTATTGGGCCTACATGGGCCATAAGGGAGAAGAGGAGGGCCGGCCAGGGCAGGCCGTGCACCCCCTCCCCCCTAGTCCGAATAGGACAAGGAATGGGGGGCGGCGCCCCCCTTTCCTCTTTCTCCCTTCCCCTTCCTTTTCCAACAAGGCAAGAGGGGGGAGTCCTACTCCCAGTGGGAGTAAGACTCCTCCAGGCGCACTCCTAGGGCCGGCCGCACCTCCCCCTCTCCCTCCTTTATATACGGGGGCAAGGGGACACCCCATGACACACAAGTTGATCTTCGTGATCGTTCCTTAGCCGTGTGCGGTGCCCCCTTCCACCATATTCCACCTCGGTCATATCGTAGCGGTGCTTAGGCGAAGCCCTGCATCGGTAGAACATCATCACCATCATCACATCGTCGTGCTGACGAAACTCTCCCTCAATGTTTTGCTGGATCGGAGCTCGAGGGACGTCACCGAGTTGAACGTGTGCAGAACTCGGAGGTGCCATACGTTCGGTACTTGGATCGGTCGGATCGGGAAGACGTACGACTACTTCATCTACGTTGTGTCAACGCTTCCGTTGCCGGTCTACAAGGGTACGTATACTACACTCTCCCCTCTCGTTGCTATGCATCACCATGATCTTGTGTGTGTGTAGGAATTTTTTTTGAAATTACTACGTTCCCCAACAGTGGCATCCGAGCTAGGTTTTATGCGTTGATGTTGTGCACGAGTAGAACACAAGTGAGTTGTGGGTGATATAAGTCATACTGCTTACCAGCATGTCATACTTTGGTTTGGCGGTATTGTTGGATGAAGCGGCCCGGACCGACATTACGCGTACGCTTACGCGAGACTGGTTCAACCGACGTGCTTTGCACACAGGTGGCTGGCGGGTGTCAGTTTCTCCAACTTTAGTTGAACCAAGTGTGGTCCTTGCGAAGGTTAAAACAGCACCAACTTGAAAAACTATCGGTGTGGTTTTGATGCGTAGGTAAGAACGGTTCTTGCTAAGCCCATAGCAGCCATGTAAAACTTGCAACAACAAAGTAGAGGACGTCTAACTTGTTTTTGCAGGGCATGTTGTGATGTGATATGGTCAAGACATGATGCTAAATTTTATTGTATGAGATGATCATGTTTTGTAACCGAGTCATCGGCAACTGGCAGGAGCCATATGGTTGTCGCTTTATTGTATGCAATGCAATCGCGCTGTAATGCTTTACTTTATCACTAAGCGGTAGAGATAGTCGTGGAAGCATAAGATTGGCGAGACGACAACGATGCTACGATGGAGATTAAGGTGTCACGCCGGTGACGATGGTGATCATGAAGGTGCTTCGGAGATGGAGATCACAAGCACAAGATGATGATGGCCATATCATATCACTTATATTGATTACATGTGATGTTTATCTTTTATGCATCTTATCTTGCTTTGATTGACGGTAGAATTATAAGATGATCTCTCACTGAATTTCAAGATAAAAGTGTTCTCCCTGAGTATGCACCGTTGCCAAAGTTCGTCGTGCCCAGACACCACGTGATGATCGTGTGTGATAAGCTCTACGTCCATCTACAACGGGTGCAAGCCAGTTTTGCACACGCAGAATACTCAGGTTAAACTTGACGAGCCTAGCATATGCAGATATGGCCTCGGAACACTGAGACCGAAAGGTCGAGCATGAATCATATAGTAGATATGATCAACATAGTGATGTTCACCATTGAAACTCCTCCATCTCACGTGATGATCGGACATGGTTTAGTTGATATGGATCACGTGATCACTTAGAGGATTAGAGGGATGTCTATCTAAGTGGGAGTTCTTAAGTAATATGATTAATTGAACTTTAATTTATCATGAACTTAGTCCTGGTAGTATTAGCATATCTATGTTGTAGATCAATAGCTCGCGTTATTGCTTCCCTGTGTTTTATATGTGTTCCTAGAGAAAACTAAGTTGAAAGATGATAGTAGCAATGATGCAGACTGGGTCCGTGATCTGAGGTTTATCCTCATTGCTGCACAGAAGAATTATGTCCTTTGATGCACCGCTAGGTGACTGACCTATTGCAGGAGCAGATGCAGACGTTATGAACGTTTGGCTAGCTCAATATGATGACTACTTGATAGTTTAGTGCACCATGCTTAACAGCTTAGAATCGGGATTTCAAAGACGTTTTGAATGTCATGGACCATATGAGATGTTCCAGGAGTTGAAATTAATATTTCAAGCAAATACCCGAGTTGAGAGATATGAAGTCTCCAACAAGTTCTATAGCTAAAAGATGGAGGAGAATAGCTCAGGCAGTGAGCTCAGATTGTCTGGGTACTACAATCGCTTGAATCAAGTGGGAGTTAATCTTCCAGATAAAATAGTGATTGACAGAGTTCTCTAATCACCATCACCAAGTTAGTAGAACTTAGTGATGAACTATAATATGCAAGGGATGACGAAAACAATTCCCAAGCTCTTCGCGATGCAAAAATCGGCGAAGGTAGAAATCAAGAAGAACATCAAGTGTTAATGGTTGACAAGACCACTAGTTTCAAAAGAAAGGGCAAAGAGAAGAAGGGGAACTTCAATAAGAACGGCAAACAAGTGAAGAAACCCAAGTCTGGACCTAAGCCTGAGACTAAGTGCTTCTACTGCAAAGGGACAGGTCACTAGAAGCGGAACTACCCCAAGTATTTGGTGGATAAGAAGGATGGCAAAGTGAACAAAGCTATATTTGATATACATGTTATTGATGTGTACTTTACTAGTGTTTATAGCAACCCCTCGGTATTTGTTACTGGTTCAGTTGCTAAGAGTAGTAACTCGAAATGGGAGTTGCAAAATAAACAGAGACTAGTTAAGAGTGAAGTGACGATGTGTGTTGGAAGTGGTTCCAAGATTGATACGATCATCATCGCACACTCCCTATACTTTCGGGATTAGTGTTGAACCTAAATAAATGTTATTTGGTGTTTGCGTTGAGCATAAATATGATTGGATCATGTTTATTGCAATACGGTTATTCATGTAAGTTAGAGAATAATTGTTGTTCTGTTTACATGAATAAAACCTTCTATGGTCATACACCCAATGAAAATGGTTTGTTGGATCTCGATCGTGGTGATACACATTTTCATAATATTGAAGCCAAAAGATGCAAAGTTAATAAAGATAGTGCAACTTATTTGTGGCGCTGCCGTTTAGGTCATATGGTGTAAAGCGCATGAAGAAAATCCATGCTGATGGGCTTTTGGAATCACTTGATTATGAATCGGTTGATGCTTGCGAACCATGCCTCATGGGCAAGATGACTAAGACTCCGTTCTCCGGAACAATGGAGCGAGCAACAGATTTGTTGGAAATCATACATACTGATGTATGTGGTCCAATGAATATTGAGGCTCGCGGAAGGTATCATTATTTTCTGATCTTCACAGATGATTTGAGCAGATATGAGTATATCTACTTGATGAAACACAAGTCTGAAATATTTGAAAAGTTCATAGAATTTCAGAGTGAAGTGGAGAATCATCGTAACAAAAATAAAAGTTTCTACGATATGATCGCAGAAGTAAAATATTTGAGTTACGAGTTTGGCCTTCAGTTAAAACAATGTGAAATAGTTTCACTACTCACGCCACCTGGAACACCACAGTGTAATGGTGTGTCCGAACGTTGTAACCGTGCTTTATTAGATATGGTGCGATCTATGATGTCTCTTACCAATTTACCACTATCGTTTTGGGGTTATGCATTAGAGACAGCTACATTCACATTAAATAGGGCACCATCTAAATCCGTTGAGACAACACCATATGAACTATGGTTTGGCAAGAAACCTAAGCTGTCATTTCTTAAAGTTTGAGGTTGCAATGCTTATGTGAAAAAATTTCAACCTGATAAGCTCAAACCCAAATCGGAGAAGTGCATCTTCATAGGATACCCAAAAGAATATATTGGGTACACATTCTATCACAGATCCGAAGACAAGATATTCATTGATGAGAATGGATCCTTTCTAGAGAAGGAGTTTCTCTCGAAAGAAGTGAGTGGGAGGAAAGTAGAACTTGATGAGGTAACTGTACCTGCTCCCTTATTGGAAAGTAGTTCATCACAGAAATCTATTCCTATGACTACTACACCAATTAGTGAGGAAGCTAATGATGATGGTCATGTAACTTCAGATAAAGTTACTACCGAACCTCGTAGGTAAACCAGAGTGAGATCCGCACCAGAGTGGTACGGTAATCCTGTTCTGGAGGTCATGTTACTTGACCATGACGAACCTACGAACTATCAGGAAGCGATGATGAGCCCAGATTCCGCGAAATGGCTTGGGGCCATGAAATCTGAGATGAGATCCATGTATGAGAACAAAGTATGGACTTTGATTGACTTGCCCATTGATCGGCGAGCCATTGAGATTAAATGGATCTTCAAGAGGAAGACGGATGCTGATAGTAGTGTTACTATCTACAAAGCTAGAATTGTCGCAAAAGGTTTTCGACAAGTTCAAGGTGTTGACTACGATGAGAGTTTCTCACTCGTATCTATGCTTAAATCTGTCCAAATCATGTTAGCAATTGCCGCATTTTATGAAATCTGGCAAATGGATAAACAAAACTGCATTCCTTAATGGATTTATTAAAGAAGAGTTGTATATGATGCAACCAGAAGGTTTTGTCAATCCTAAAGGTGCTAACAAAATATGCAAGCTCCAGCGATCCATCTATGGACTGGTGCAAGCATCTCAGAGGTTGGAATATATGCTTTGATAAGTTGATCAAAGCATATAGTTTTATACAGACTTGTGGTGAAGCCTGTATTTACAAGAAAGTGAGTGGGAGCACTACAGCATTTCTGATAAGTATATTTATGACATATTGTTGATCGGAGATGATGTAGAATTATTCTGCAAAGCATAAAGGAATGTTTGAAAGGAGTTTTTTCAAAGAAAGACCTCGGTGAAGTTGCTTACATATTGAGCATCAAGATCTATAGAGATAGATCAATACGCTTGATAAGTTTTTCAATGAGTACATACCTTGACAAGATTTTGAAGTAGTTCAAAATGGAACAGCCAAAGAAGGAGTTCTTGCCTGTGTTAAAAGGTGTAAAGTTGAGTAAGACTCAAAACCCGACCACAGCAGAAGATAGAGAGAGAATGAAAGTCATTCCCTATGCCTCAGCCATAGGTTCTATAAAGTATGCGATGCTGTGTACCAGACCTATTGTATACTCTGCCCTGAGTTTGGCAAAGGAGTACAATAGTGATCTAGGAGTAGATCACTGGACATTGGTCAAAATTATCCTTAGTGGAATAAGGATATGTTTCTCGATTATGGAAGTGACAAAAGGTTCGTCGTAAAGGGTTACGTCGATGCAAATTTTGACACTGATCCAAATGACTCTAAATCTCAATCTGGATACATATTGAAAGTGGGAGCAATTAGCTAGAGTAGCTCTGTGCAGAGCATTGTTGACACAGAAATTCGCAAAATACTTACGGATCTGAATGTGGCAGACCCATTGACTAAACTACTCTCACAAGCAAAACATGATCACACCTTAGTACTCTTTGGGTGTTAATCACATAGCGATGTGAACTAGATTATTGACTCTAGTAAACCCTTTGGGTGTTGGTCACATGTCGATGTGAACTATGGGTGTTAATCACATGGTGATGTGAACTATTGGTATTAAATCACATGGCGATGTGAACTAGATTATTGACTCTAGTGCAAGTGGGAGACTGAAGGAAATATGCCCTAGAGGCAATAATAAAGTTATTATCTATTTCCTTATATCATGATAAATGTTTATTATTCATGCTAGAATTGTATTAACCGGAAACATAATACATGTGTGAATACATAGACAAACAGAGTGTCACTAGTATGCCTCTACTTGACTAGCTCGTTGATCAAAGATGGTTATGTTTCCTAACCGTAGACATGAGTTGTCATTTGATTAACGGGATCACATCATTAGGAGAATGATGTCATTGACTTGACCCATTCCATTAGCTTAGCACTTGATCATTTAGTTTGTTGCTATTGCTTTCTTCATAACTTATGCATGTTCCTATGACTATGAGATTATGCAACTCCCGTTTAACGGAGGAACACTTTGTGTGCTACCAAATGTCAAAACGTAACTAGGTGATTATAAAGGTGCTCTACAGGTGTGACGCCCCCGATTTGACCGTACACTAATCATACACGCAAACGTGTACGATCAAGATCTGGGACTCACGGGAAGATATCACAACACAACTCTACAAATAAAATAAGTCATAGAAGCATCATATTACAAGCCAGGGGCCTCGAGGGCTCGAATACAAGAGCTCGATCATAGACGAGTCAGCGGAAGCAACAATATCTGAGTACAGACATAGGTTAAACAAGTTTGCCTTAAGAAGGCTAGCACAAACTGGGATACAGATCGAAAGAGGTGCAGGCCTCCTGCCTGGGATCCTCCTAAACTACTCCTGGTCGTCGTCAGCGGGCTGCATGTAGTAGTAGGCACCTCCCGAGTAGTAGTAGTCGTCGTCGACGGTGGCGGCTGGCTCCTGGACTCCAACGTCTGGTCGCAGCAATCGGATATAGGAAAGGGGGAAAAGGGGAAGAAAAGCAACCATGAGTACTCATCCAAAGTACTCGCAAGCAAGGAGCTACACTACATATGTATGCATTGGTATCAAATGGAATAAGGCTATCATATGTGGACTAAACTGCAGAATGCCAGAATAAGAGGGGGATAGCTAGTCTTATCGAAGACTACGCTTCTGGCCACCTCCATCTTGCAGCATGTAGAAGAGAACAGAAGGTAAGTTCACCAAGTAGCATCATGTAGCATAATCCTAACCGATGATCCTCCCCTCGTCGCCCTGTGAGAGAGCGATCACCAGTTGTATCTGGCACTTGGAAGGGTGAGTTTTATTAAGTATCCGGTTCTAGTTGTCATAAGGTCAAGGTACAACTCCAAGTCATCCTGTTACCGAAGATCACGGCTATTCGAATAGACTAACTTCCCTACAGGGGTGCACCACATAACCCAACACGCTCGATCCCATTTGGCCGGACACACTTTCCTGGGTCATGCCCGGCCTCGAAAGATCAACACGTCGCGGCCCTACCTAGGCACAACAGAGAGGTCAGCACGCCGGTCTAAATCCTATGGCGCAGGGGTCTGGGCCCATCGCCCATTGCACACCTGCACGTTGCGAACGCGGCCAGAAGCAGACCTAGCCTAGCAGGCGTTCCTGTCCAATCCAGCATGCGCCACTCAGTCGCTGACATCATGAAGGCTTCGGCTGATACCACGACGTCGAGTGCCCATAACTGTCCCCGTGTAGATGGTTAGTGCGTATATGCCAGTAGCCAGACTCAGATCAAATACCAAGATCTCGTTAAACGTGTTATCTTGAAATAACCGTGAACGCCGACTAGGGCCAGGCCCACCTCTCTCCTAGGTGGTCTCAATCTACCCTGTCACTTCGCCACAAAGATCCACTCAGAGGTCGTCGGGACAAACGTCCTTTCGGACCCAATCCGTGAATCACTCGCGGGTACTCCTACGAGCCGACCCGTCTTTGGTCACCACAAGTATCATATATTATGTATAGGTATACACCCGTGATCAACTCCCGAGTGATCACGGCCCGATAGTATAGCATGGCAGACGGACAAGAATGTATGGCCAGTGATGATAAACTAGCATCCTATACTAAGCATTTAGGATTGCAGGTAAGGTATCAACAGTTGTAGCAACAATGACAGGCTATGCATCAGGATAGGATTAACGGAAAGCAGTAACATGCTACACTACTCTAATGCAAGCAGTATAGAGGAGAGTAGGCGATATGTGGTGATCAAGGGGGGGGGCTTGCCTGGTTGCTCTGGCAAGAGAGAGGAGTCGTCAACACCGTAGTCGTACTGGGTAGCAACGGCATCGGTCTCGATGCCTAGCGAGAGAAGAGGGGGAAGAAACAATAAATATAATGCAAACAAATGCATGACGATGCATGACATGACAAGTAGCGGTGCTAGGGGTGCCCTAACGTGGTAAGAGGTGGTACCGGTGAAGGGGGGAAACATCCGGGAAAGTATTCCCGGTGTTTCGCGTTTTCGGACAGATGAACTGGAGGGGGAAAGTTGCGTGTTTGCTATGCTAGGGATGAGTGGCGGACGAACGGGCTGCGTCTCTGGGTTCGTCTCGTCGTTCTGAGCAACTTTCACGTACAAAGTTTTTTTATCCGAGCTACGGTTTAAAAGATATGATTTTCTAAAGATTTTATTAATTTCTAGAATTTAATTAATTATTTAAATTAATTCAAAATTGGATTTATGACATCAGCATGATGTCATGCTGACGTCAGCAGTTGACTGGTCAACTTGACCAGTGGGTCCCACTGGTCAGTGACACATTTTAATTAAACAATTTAATTAACCTAATTAGTATTAATTAGGGGGTGGGCCCCCCTGTCATACTCCGTTAGATAATTAACAGTAGTTAATTAGGTTAATTAATCATAATTAGTTAATTTAATCAGAATTAATTAAGTTAATTATTTATTTATTTAGTTAATTAATTAATTAATTTTATTTTTAGTTATTTATTTTAATTCTTTTTTTTAAAATCGTTCTGGGGGTGTGCCCCACTTGTCATAGGGCCAAGGCCTAACGGGCACGGGCGCTACGGGGCGGCTCGAGCGAACGGGCACCGGGCGCTGGGCGTGGCCATCAGGGGCGCACCCGACTGGGCGCCGGCGGCCACGGCAAGGTGATAGAGCAGGGGGAGGCCGGTGGCCTGGGGCGGCCTGGGTGGGCGCGAGCCGGCGGCAGAGGTAGGCGGGGGTGGGGAGCAAGCAGCGCACAGGCCGCAGCAGTAGACCGAGCACAACGGCGCGGTTAGGCGGGGGTGGCTCGGTGGCGCGGACTCGGCGGCGTGAGCAGCAAGCAGCAGCCATAGGCGGGTAGCGGTCGCGAGCTCCGGCGCGGGAGCGGAGAGCCACAGTGAGGGGCGCGCCGGTGAGGTAGAACAGCAGTAGGGGGCCAGCCATGGCGCGGGCGATGCGCGTGCGGGCGCGACGGCAGTGGGCGCGGCAAGCGGGCGTGACAAGTGCGTGGCGACGACGCGGTGGACGTGGCGAGGACGAGCTGTGCGCGCGGTGCGGCGACGAGTGGCCCGATGCACAAGTGCGCAGGGCAAAGAAGGGGAAGGCCGGGGCCTCACCGCGGGAGGTAGGGTACGGGGCAGCAGTGCGTGAGGATGGCGACGGGGACAACGCGTCGGAGTGGATGCAGGTCGTCGAGGGAGGAAGACGGGGTCAGGGAGGCGACGGGAGGTGCGGGACGTCGAGGTTCGGCTCGGGTGCCGAACCAGACAGGGACGAGGGGGAATCCGGCGGACGGCGGCGAGGGTGGCTCCGGCGAGGTCAGGCGAGGGGGTGAGGTCTCCGGGCGGCGTCGGCGATCGACGGGGCCGGGGCAGCGGCTTCGTGGGCGCCGCAGTGTTCAGCCCAGATCGGGGCATGAGGGAACGAGGGGGAGTGGGGAATCGTGGGGGAGAGGGGGAGATCGTGCGGGGGAAGGGGTAGAGTGGACCGGTGGTGCTAGGGTTTCGGCCTCGGGGGGTTAGTAGGCAAGTGGGGTTGGGCCAACCGGCTGGGCTGAGGCCCAGGTGGGCAGGGGGGTCCCTCTATTTCTTTTTTTATTTGCTTTTCCTTTCTATTTTTATTTTATTTCGTTATTGTTTTTATTTAAAGTTTCTATTATTTTAGTTTTATAAAATACCAAGTTAGCACCTAATTAAGTATTACTAATTAGGCCACTGCCATAATTATTTAGGCACACTACTAATTTAGTTATCTTATTATAACTTTATAAAAGGCATTAAATTAATTGTTTTGCCCTTAGTTTGGTTATTTTAGTGAATTTAAATATTATAAGAAATGTTGGTTTCTCCACCATTATTACTCATGAATTATTCATCATATTTAGAACATTTTAGTTTTAATGTTTGAAAACTTTTGTTGTTTGCCTTTAATTAAAAATTAAATTTTGAATCGTTTTGAACTAACGCGAGTTTATCAACAGTAATCGTGGTGATGTGGCAACATTAGTAGAGGGTTACCGTAGCTTAATTATCCGGGCGCCACAATTCTCCTCCACTGTAAGAAATCTCGTCCCGAGATTTAAGAGGTAGTGAAAGGGGGAAGGTTTGGAAACGAATCTAGCGGGTCCTCTCATTCTAGCTTGCTCTTCTCGAAGAGGCCGGTCCAGTACATTGATGTCTTCATTTCTCTGCTTTAGGTCATCATGATGAAGTGGCATCCTTTCTTCAGAAACTCCATCGTACTTACGAAAGAATAAAGGGTGGGCATTTAGGGAGAACAGACCTCTGCAAGGTTGACTATCTGGTCGATAACATCGAGGAAGGTGGCGGAAGTAACTCTCGAATTGAATCTTAAGAAAATATCAAGAGCAGAGTAAGGAGGTACCATGAAAAGTTTTGAGCGGGTAGGCAATCGTTCGATGCCTGAAACAGCATGTGAAAGGGGTCTAGAGCAACGAGAATACATATTGCGTCTGATACCAGAATAGGTCACTAGGTAGGTGGCCCATGAATTACATATGAAGTCAAGCTCAAGGAATAACTTTGGCAACAGGATGTACAAGAGAGTCGGGTTTCGATCCTGCGGGACTTGTGGGTTATGGGCCCACCATGTGGGTTAAAGTAGGAAGGGCGGTGACATCTTGCACGGTCATGACAGCAAGGCATGTCAGAGGGTAGCATGTTAGTTATATGTGAGCAAGAACGTCGGTACCAAGGGCGAGGGACGAAGAGAACCATTTTCCTACTCGTTGAACGAGGCGGACCAATAGGCAAGTTCTCGTCCATTGGTGGCTACCGGAATGTCATCAACAATAGTAACAGGGTCATGCTGACAGAATTGTACACTGAGGTGTTTACATAAGCAGGAGAATTTTTTGCTTGGATCATATAGATCACAAGAATTTTTAAACCAAACAATGGAAAGGAAAATATGATTATGAGATTAAATAGAACAATGGAAAGAAAAAATGTGTTTAAACACATAATTCAGGGGTATATCCTTCCCAAGGACAAGCAGAGCATGATATCCATGATAGGATATAACGTAGAAAACCCTTTAGTAAAGGGGAGAGAAATAACATGACATTACCCATACAACGGTGTTTGGGGTAGGTGAGCAAGAATTATTTAGCATTGGGCTTCAAATGATTTTGTTAAAAATCGGAGTGCCACAGACATGCTTCGAGATAGCATTGACATGGCCATCAAGTAAGGGCTAGAATTTGGACGCACAAAGGATCAATCAGGAACAACTTATAGAATAAGTCTTACAATTTCCTCATGGAAGAATCGCTAACCTTGCTAAAAAAGGAAACTTTAACAGTAGGTCCTCCGGCCAGGTGTGTTGGGCATGACATCACCTTACCGGGTCATGAAAGAACATTGTTATTACCCTTGAAAATATATTCCAACCATCATATCTGTCCGAGATTCAGATCCCATTGGTGTCAAATTACCTCAGACTTAGGATGCCTGAGAAGAAAAGGTGCAACACAATTTGACGAGATGACATTGTGAGATTCTCAGAAATGATCTATGGAAGTGAGCTCTGAAACAAGAGTTCATCAGTAAACCAAGGAGAGGATGAGGAGGTGGCTGATAGGCTCAACAACAAATCATCGAGATTTCCAAAGGATTGATTTCCACAATTATGTGAACAAGGAAATATCATTTGTCGGATCAAATGATATAATGATGTATGCTCGAGGGAAACATACACAACTGAACAATGATAGAAGGGTGCACCTAGGAATCTTGACTAGGTAGCACGATCAATGTTTGAATGATGATTCAATAAGCAATAGACTTAGAATGAAACTGTAGACCAATAACTTCAAAGCAATAGGGTTGCTAGAAGTTTAGAATTTACACATCACAGACCATTTGTCAGTATTACGGTTAGAAACAACACGGAGACCAAGAAATGAACGCAAAAGGCGAGAGATATTACTATATCAAGAATTCTCAAGAGGTGGTAAAATTACCACGACATTCTTGAAATAGAAGGTGGTAACATTCCAAGGTAAAGAAGAACAAATGCTGGATAGCAAGGATCTCAAGGTATAACACAAAACACGAATAAGTTTGTGTTGAACGGAAGGCAATAAAGTGGTCGGTGATAACACAAACCATTCAGGGGTGAGGATGGTACTTCTCATCATGAATTCAATTGATATCCTGGAAGGGGTCAAAATGTTGATGATGATCACGACACATTTTTTGAGAGGTTTCAAGAAGATGTAACCGCTCGGCGATGACATCAAGTCCACGGAATGATGAAGCGAGAAGTTATTGAAACCATAGGTACGACACACACTTGAAATCAAGCTTGTCATTCAAGGACAATTGTTATGACGAGGAAGATCGACGTAAGATTAGCTCACCTCGAAATTTTTGCTCTAGGAAGGACCAGGTAGCACAGTTAAAATCGGCATGACAAGGATATAGCCAAGCAGGCTAGGAATGACGTGATCGAGTTCAAATTCGTAAGTCATGAAGGTTACCACGATTTTTTTAACCGCGGTGCAGACTTCAGTCAGTTATCGGTGTCTTCGAGTGTTTAATAACTCAGAGCCCGTGAAAATTTTGGAGTCAGTGAGAATGTAGCACTTGTTGAAGAACTCATAAGAAGTTATGCGGTTCCATTATAATCTCCAGATAACAGGGGGTAACACTCGACGACAGATCAAAGTAGAGTGTAACACCCTCGATGCGACTATAGCTCCCACATGTTGAGGCACGACTTAGAGACATAATCGCATTGAAGGCATATGTCGCAATTTAGGCAATCTTCACAACATCCCATGTAATATGATAATAAAAGGGGAGATATCATAGTTGGCTTACACTCACCACGTCAATCAAGTACATAAATAACATTACATCATCCAAACACTCATGGCCCGACTACGGCGCCAAAATAAAAGATAACCCAACATGCGACAACGGTCCCGTTCACCCCCAACTGGCCACCACTACTGAACATCAGGAAAGGAAACATAGTAACGTTGAGAGTCTTCGTCGAACTCCCACTTGAGCTCAAGCGCGTCTCCTGGAGCGGAATCATCAGGCCCTGCATCTGGTGTTATAGTAATCTGTGAGCCACAGGGACTCAGCAATCTCGCACCCTCGCGATCAAGACTATTTAAGCTTACAGGTAAGGTAAGGTAAATATAAGTGGAACTGCAGCAAGTGACTAGCAAAAAATATGGTGGCTAACTTATTCGCAAAAGAGAGCGAGAAGAGGAGGCAAAGCGCGAGCGAGAAACTAGAGAACAACCTGCGCAAACATTACTCCAACACCGTGTCCACTTCCCGGACTCCGCCGAGAAGAGGCCATCACGGTAACACACTCAGTTGATTCATTTTAATTAAGTTAAGGTTTAAGTTATCTACAACCGGACATTAACAAATTCCCATCTGCCCATAACCGCGGGCACGGCTTTCGAAAGTTCAAATCCCGGCAGGGGAGTCCCAACTTAGCCCATGACAAGCTCTCACGGTCAACGAAGGAATAGACCTCCTCCCAAGACGTTCCGATCAGACTCGGTATCTCGGTTCTTCAAGACAACTCCGACAATGGTAAAACAAGTCCAGCAACACCACCCGCTGTGCCGACAAATCCCGATAGGAGCTGCACATATCTCGTTCTCAGGGCACACCGGATAAGCTAAGCGTATGGGAGCCAACGTAACCCAAGTTGCCAAGGGACAGCCCCGCACGGTGCTCTAGGTTGGACCAACACTCAGAGGAGCACTGGCCCAGGGGGTTTAAAATAAGATGACCCTTGAGTCCGCGAAACCCAAGGGAAAAGGCTAGGTGGCAAATGGTAAAAGCAAGGTTGGGCATTGTTGGAGGAGTTTTATTCAAGGCGGACTGTCAAGGGGTTCCCATTATAACCCAACCGCGTAAGGAACGCAAAATCCGGGAACATAACACCGATATGACGGAACTAGGGGCGGCAAGAGTGGAACAAAACACTAGGCGAGAGGCCGAGCCTTCCACCCTTTACCAAGTATATAGATGCATTAAGATAACAAGATAATATAATGATATCCCAACAAGTAAATAAATGTTCCAACAAGGAACGGCCTCCAAACTTCACCTGCAACTAGCAACGCTATAAAAGGGGCTGAGCAAAGCGGTAACATAGCCAATCAATGGTTTGCTAGGACATGGTGGGTTAGAGGTTTGACATGGCAATTTGGGAGGCTTGAAAGCAAGTGGTAGGCATCGTAGCATTGGCATAGCAAAAGAGCGAGCAAACTAGCATAGCAAAGATAGTAGTGATTTCGAGGGTATGATCATCTTGCCTGCACAGTTGTCAGAGTTGACTGGATCCTCGAAAGCAAACTCAATGGGCTCCTCGTTAGCGAACTCGTCTCCCAGCTCTACCCAAACAAGACAAACAAGCAACAAGGACACAATCAACCGCGTGCAAGGAACAAACAATATGATGCAAGGATGATATGCTATGCGGGATGCGATGCGGGATGCATATGCAAGATATGACAGGAAAAACAAGAACCTGGCCTCAACTTGGAAATCCAAGTGTGCCACTGGAAAGATGAGATGAAATCGCTTGAAAACGATATAAAGAACGCCAGAATCGGAGTTACGGTTTGGAAATGGCAAGCAATTCAAATATGACACCGGTCTGCGATTTACAGCAAGTAGCCATCTAAATGCAATGAGATGAACATGCTACAGCACCCAAACATGACAACAAAATACATGGCAGGGATGCATTAATGATGCTTAACAAAAGTCTAGCACTGAGCTACGGCTATTTCATCCATTAACAGGTTCAAACAAGCATGGCAAAAATGCATATGACAAACAGATCTCAGATTTAGTGAAATTAACACTTGTCTGGAATTTCGGATCAGGTAGCACTCTTCGGAGCAACAAAACTACATGCTACAGGACCTGAACATGGCAAAGTAAAGCATGGCATGGAGCTACTCAAAGAGATTAACAAAAGTCCCTTAGTGACCTTGAGCCAAAAGGGATCAGAAAATACAATTGCAAGCATGTGAACATGGCAAAAACATAATCAGTTCTCAGACTTAGTGAAAACTGGCACATGCTGAAACAGATATCAAGTAGGCATGTTTACGAGCTCGATGCACTCACTACGGAGAAATTCATGATAAGCTAAGCATACACCCATCAAGAATACACAAAATTCAAGCTAGACATGGCAAGAACAATAGCATAGCATGCACGGATCAACTACAACATCATCGGCAAAATTGCAAACAAGTTGACAATCTGCCCAGATTCACAAAGTAGCAAAAGTAGAGCTCGATTGACTCAAGCTAGGGTGCTCCATAATTGCAAACAAAGACATGGATGGATAGAGCACTACAAGATTAACAAAATATCCTTACTGATCATCCTCAAAAGAGGCACGGATCACTAGGAAACAACATGAACATATGGCCATATGAGATAAACGGGTCAAGGACTTAGTGGAAATGCTAAGCCCCTGAAAACAGAATTACCAAGTGCACCACTTTGCAAGCTTGTACTAGTCACCACACACATCAAAAAAATACATGGGTTGCACCTCTGGAAAGATGGCAAAACCCTTAACAAAACATATGTAGAGCATCAGGGCATATCATGCACACAATAATCATGGCAAAAATGACAAAAAGCTAAATAGAGTAGCAGATCTGACAATTATCTCAAGTAGCCTTCTTGTAACAGCATTTCGGGCATCAAGATGAACTCAAATGAAAAAGATGCAATGGAATGAAATGATGTACTCTCTGAGATGAACATTTCGATATGCTATATGCATGAATCGGAGCTACGGATGCAAAGTTACAGAGCTATGAACATAGGCATATGGATCTGAAAATTCCGAGGACTTAGTAGAAAAAATCAACCTCCGGATCTAGGGTTTTGGTGGCACGCAAAACGAGGCAGCCAGATCATCGCCGGAGTAGGAGGGAGAGGAGGCCGGCGGGAGTCGGCGGTGGCACGGCGCCGGTGCGGCGGCCGAGGCGGCGCGGCGGCGGGCGAGGCGGCGCGGCGGGGCGGCGGCCGGTGAGGCGGCGGAGCGGGTGAGGCGGCGAGCGGCGGCTCGGGCGGCCGGGCTAGAGGAGGACGGCGGCAGGGTTGCGGAGGAGGCGGCGGCCGGCGTCGGGCCCGCGGGGGCTCTCCCCGGGCCGAGCGGGCCGATGCGGGCGCGGGTGGCGGCGCGCCACGTGGCACCACGCCACTGGCTGCGGGCGGCGACGGTGATTTTTCCGGTGTGGCCCGGACGTGTCTGGCGCGCTGGATGGAGGGAGGCTAGGGTTTCGGGAGGGAGAAGGGGAATTTCGGGGGTGGTCTTTAAATAGGCATAGAGGGAGCTAGGAGAGTCCAAATGAGGTGCGGTTTTTGGCCACGCGATTGTGATCGAACGATCTAGATGATGGAGAAGGCTTAGGTGGGTTTTGGGCCAAATTGGAGGGCTGTTGGGCTGCAACACACACGAGGCCTTTTCGGTCCCTCGGTTAACCGTTGGAGTATCAAACGAAGTCCAAATGATACGAAACTTGACAGGTGGTCTACCGGTAGTAAACCAAGGCCGCTTGGTAAGTCTCGGTCCAATCCGGAATGTTTAATCCCCACACACGAAAGAAAGGTAGGAATGACCACCGGAGGAGAACGAAGCGCCGGAATGCAAAACGGACAACGGGGAAAAAGCTCGAATGCATGAGATGAACACATATGCAAATGCAATGCACATGATGACATGATATGAGATGCATGACAACGCCAACAACACACGGAAACAAAGACCCGAACCTGAGAAAATAAAAAAAACTTAACGCCGGAAACGGCAAGAGTTGGAGTACAAATTGGGAAATTTACATCCGGGGTGTTACATAGATGTTGGACTAGGGTAATGCTCTGCAGAAGACAAGTGCTCAAACTTGCACGAGAAATGGAATCAAGGAGAAACATGGTCGGAACCACGTCCATAGATACAAGATGAACTTATAACAAGGGGATAATTATTTTAGGAGAAGCTTCCATGATAAGGTATACATCGGGCCCATGGGCATGAACACAGTGTTCAAGGTCGACTCCCACTTGTTCAACGTATAACCTTTCATTCACCTCTCATATTTTGAAAATGACATTAGCTGTTGAAAGTTTTTACCTGGTGCAATACCAGATAAGTATGACCTGAGAAAACCTTTTGGTTCATACAGTCTGGGGAAGGCATAGGTTCAACCCGTCAGGGTATCGTGGAAACATATACCACAAGCTTCAATCTTAAATACCACCAGCTCGAAAACAGAGCATGGTTGAGAAAACAGAGGATACAATTTACCAAAAGCATTATGTATCCGAGGAAAGGCTCACAAGGTTATTGAATAAGGAGGACACTATCGAATAATAATCCAATAAAGGATCCGACGGTCCATAGCGGAGCTGATGTGAGCATTGGCACACAATCAATTGAAGAAAGGATGCAAGGCATCAGATCATAGAACACCTGAATGATTCGATGCTTAGATATCAAAGGAATTATGTTTTCCAAATAGAAGGATCATAAGCAGACGCTCTGATCATGGGGGGTAAGTTCAGTAGACCTAAGGGTACAATTGACGGTAAACAGATTGGTCGAGAACAAGCTCATGTTCAAAAATGACGCCTGAGCCAGAAAGATAATTTAAAAGGATCAACTGATGATTGCGTGCATTCGCACTCATGTTGAATCAATAGGATCAAAATGACGGTGTCTAAGGATACTAACGAATATCACCAGACATATGGAAAGCATCCATAATGCAAGCAGACAAGTATTGTAGAGCAATAAGCTAGTAAGGATTTTTTTTGAGGATCGAATAGTACTTCGAAGACCATTGTGAAACACATGAACAGCTAGGGATGGGCGGATACTCGGCAAGTGCGAGCAATTATCCGTAGGGGTATTTATGTAGCAAGGGACTCAAGGCAGTAGGCACAAAGTATTCTCAGGACAAAGGAGAGAATTTCTGGGTATCTTGTAATAACAAGAGCAACGGGGAATGATTGTATAAATGACAAGTGTATGTATTTATCCAAAAGGATATTTGGTGGTAGGGAATTGCAAAAGCAACGGGCACAAGTCTCGAAAGAATATCGGAGAATAACTTCAAAATCTTCTGGTGCAGCCGACGATCATTTGTGATAAGCAGCTCTCCGGGAGGGAGTAGTTACGAGATCCTAGAGTTAGAATTAGTAAAATCATTTAACCCGAATAGAAGAGAGTTCAGAGTCCCAGAGTAAGGATTGAGGAGTAAAAGATCCTAATACCACCCAGATGGCGACGTGGGCCCGTAAGGCACACAGCCATATTAGTAAAAGTTTTTCAATGACTAGACTCGACTTCGGCCAAGGAGTTGGAAAGGGGGATTCCTACAGGCAGTCGGCTCTGATACCAACTTGTGACGCCCCCGATTTGACCGTACACTAATCATACATGCAAACGTGTACGATCAAGATCAGGGACTCATGGGAAGATATCACAACACAACTATACAAATAAAATAAGTCATACAAGCATCATATTACAAGCCAGGGGCCTCGAGGGCTCGAATACAAGAGCTCGATCATAGATGAGTCAGCGGAAGCAACAATATCTAAGTACAGACATAGGTTAAACAAGTTTGCCTTAAGAAGGCTAGCACAAACTGGGATACAGATCGAAAGAGGCGCAGGCCTCCTGCCTGGGATCCTCCTAAACTACTCCTGGTCGTCGTCAGTGGGCTGCACGTAGTAGTAGGCACCTCCCGAGTAGTAGTAATCGTCGTCGACGGTGGCGGCTGGCTCCTGGACTCCAACGTCTGGTCGCAGCAATCGGATATAGGAAAGGGGAAAAAGGGGAAGAAAAGCAACCATGAGTACTCATCCAAAGTACTCGCAAGCAAGGAGCTACACTACATATGTATGCATTGGTATCAAATGGAATAAGGCTATCATATGTGGACTGAACTGCAGAATGCCGGAATAAGAGGGGGATAGCTAGTCTTATCGAAGACTACGCTTCTGGCCACCTCCATCTTGCAGCATGTAGAAGAGAACAGAAGGTAAGTTCACCAAGTAGCATCGTGTAGCATAATCCTAACCGATGATCCTCCCCTCGTCGCCCTGTGAGAGAGCGATCACCGGTTGTATCTGGCACTTGGAAGGGTGAGTTTTATTAAGTATCCGGTTCTAGTTGTCATAAGGTCAAGGTACAACTCCAAGTCGTCCTGTTACCGAAGATCACGGCTATTCGAATAGATTAACTTCCCTACAGGGGTGCACCACATAACCCAACACGCTCGATCCCATTTGGCCGGACACACTTTCCTGGGTCATGCCCGGCCTCGGAAGATCAACAAGTCGCAGCCCTACCTAGGCACAACAGAGAGGTCAGCACGCCGGTCTAAATCCTATAGCGTAGGGGTCTGGGCCCATCGCCCTTTGCACACCTACACGTTGCGAACGCGGCCGGAAGCAGACCTAGCCTAGCAGGCGTTCCTGTCCAATCCGGCGCGCGCCACTCAGTCGCTGACGTCATGAAGGCTTCGGCTGATACCACGACGTCGAGTGCCCATAACTGTCCCCGCGTAGATGGTTAGTGCGTATAGGCCAGTAGCCAGACTCAGATCAAATACCAAGATCTCGTTAAACGTGTTATCTTGAAATAACCGCGAACGCCAACCAGGGCCAGGCCCACCTCTCTCCTAGGTGGTCTCAACCTACCCTGTCGCTTCGCCACAAAGATCCACTCAGAGGTCGTCGGGACAAACGTCCTTTCGGACCCAATCCGTGAATCACTCGCGGGTACTGCTACGAGCCGACCCGTCTTTGGTCACCACAAGTATCATATATTATGTATAGGTATACACCCGTGATCAACTCCCGAGTGATCACGGCCCGATAGTATAGCATGGCAGACGGACAAGAATGTATGGCCACTGATGATAAACTAGCATCCTATACTAAGCATTTAGGATTGCAGGTAAGGTATCAACAGTTGTAGCAACAATGACAGGCTATGCATCAGGATAGGATTAACGGAAAGCGGTAACATGCTACACTACTCTAATGCAAGCAGTATAGAGGAGAGTAGGCGATATCTGGTGATCAAGGAGTGGGCTTGCCTGGTTGCTCTGGCAAGAGAGAGGGGTTGTCAACACCGTAGTCGTACTGGGTAGCAGTGGCGTCGGTCTCGGTGTCTAGCGAGAGAAGAGGGGGGAAACAATGAATATAATGCAAACAAATGCATGACGATGCATGACATGACAAGTAGCGGTGCTAGGGGTGCCCTAACGTGGTAAGAGGTGGTACCGGTGAAGGGGGGAAACATCCGGGAAAGTATTCCCAGTGTTTCGTGTTTTCGGACAGATGAAGCGAAGGGGGAAAGTTGCGTGTTTGCTATGCTAGGGATGCGTGGTGGATGAACGGGCTGCGTATCCGGGTTCATCTCGTTGTTCTGAGCAACTTTCACGTACAAAGTTTTTTTATCCGAGCTACGGTTTAAAAGATATGATTTTCTAAAGATTTTATTAATTTCTGGAATTTAATTAATTATTTAAATTAATTCAAAATTGGATTTATGACATCAGCATGATGTCATGCTGACGTCAGCAGTTGACTGGTCAACTTGACCAGTGGGTCCCACTGGTCAGTGACACATTTTAATTAAAGAATTTAATTAACTTAATTAGTATTAATTAGGGGGTGGGCCCCACTGTCATACTCTGTTAGATAATTAACAGTAGTTAATTAGGTTAATTAGTCATTAGGTTAATTAATCATAATTAGTTAATTTAATTAGAATTAATTAAGTTAATTATTTAATTATTTAGTTAATTAATTAATTAATTTTATTTTTAGTTATTTACTTTAATTCTTTTTTAAAAATCGTTCTGGGGGTGTGCCCCACTTGTCATAGGGCCAAGGCCTAACGGGCACGGGCGCTACGGGGCGGCTCGGGCGAACGGGCACCAGGCGCTGGGCGTGGCCGTCAGGGGCGCACCTGACTGGGCGCCGGCGGCCACGGCAGGGTGATGGAGCAGGGGGAGGCCGGTGGCCTAGGCGGCCTGGGTGGGCGCAAGCCGGCGGCAGAGGTAGGCGGGGGTGGGGAGCAAGCAGTGCATAGGCCGTAGCAGCAGACCGAGCACAACGGCGCGGTTAGGCGGGGGTGGCTCGGTGGCGCGGACTTGGTGGCGTGAGCAGCAAGCAGCAGCCATAGGCGGGTAGCGGTCGCGAGCTCCGGCGCGGGAGCGGAGAGCCACTGTGAGGGGCGCGCCGGTGAGGTAGAACAGCAGCAAGGGGCCAGCCATGGCGTGGGCGATGCGCGTGCGGGCGCGACGCCAGTGGGCGCGGCAAGCGGGCGTGACCAGTGCGTGGCGACGGCGCGGCGAACGTGGCGAGGACGAGCCGTGCGCGCGGTGCGGCGACGAGTGGCCCGATGGACAAGTGCGCAGGGCAGAGAAGGGGAAGGCCGGGGCCTCACCGCGGGAGGTAGGGTACGGGGCAGCGGTGCGTGAGGATGGCGACGGGGACGACGCGTCGGAGTGGATGCAGGCCGTCGAGGGAGGAAGACGGGGTCGGGGAGGCGACGGGAGGCGCGGGGCGTCGAGGTTCAGCTCGGGTGCCGATCCAGACAGGGATGAGGGGGAACCGGCGGAGGGCGGCGAGAGTGGCTCTGACGAGGTCAGGCGAGGGGGGAGGTCTCCGGGCGGCGTCGGTGATCGACGGGGCCGAGGCAGCGGCTTCGTGGGCGCCGCAGTGTTCAGCCCAGATCGGGGCACGAGGGAACGAGGGGGAGTGGGGAATCGTGGGGGGAGAGGGGGAGATCGTGCGGGGGGAGGGGTAGAGTGGACCGGTGGTGCTAGGGTTTCGGCCTCGGGGGGTTAGTAGGCAAGTGGGGTTGGGCCAGCCGGCTGGGCTGAGGCCCAGGTGGGCAGGGGTTTCCTCTATTTCTTTTTTTTATTTGCTTTTCCTTTCTATTTTTATTTTATTTCGTTACTGTTTTTATTTAAAGTTTCTATTATTTTAGTTTTATAAAATACCAAGTTAGCACCTAATTAAGTATTACTAATTAGGCCACTGCCATAATTATTTAGGCACATTACTAATTTAGTTATCTTATTATAACTTTATAAAAGGCATTAAATTAATTGTTTTGCCCTTAGTTTGGTTATTTTAGTGAATTTAAATATTATAAGAAATGTTGGTTTCTCCACCATTATTACTCATGAATTATTCATCACATTTAGAACATTTTAGTTTTAATGTTTGAAAACTTTTGTTGTTTGCCTTTAATTAAAAATTAAATTTTGAATCGTTTTGAACTAACGCGAGTTTATCAACAGTAATCGTGGTGACGTGGCAACATTAGTAGAGGGTTACTGTAGCTTAATTGTCCGGGCGCCACAACAGGTGTCTCCGAAGGTACTTGTTGGGTTGGCGTATTTCGAGATTAGGATTTGTCACTCCGATTGTCGGAGAGGTATCTCTGGGCCCTCTCGGTAATGCACATCACTTAAGCCTTGCAAGCATTGCAACTAATAAGTTAGTTGCAGGATGATGTATTACGGAACGAGTAAAGAGACTTGCCGGTAACGAGATTGAACTAGGTATTGAGATACCGACGATCGAATCTCGGGCAAGTAACATACAGATGACAAAGGGAACAACGTATGTTGTTATGTGGTCTGACCGATAAAGATCTTCGTAGAATATGTAGGAGGCAATATGAGCATCCAGGTTCCGCTATTGGTTATTGACCGGAGACGTGTCTCGGTCATGTCTACATAGTTCTCGAACCCGTAGGGTCCGCACGCTTAAAGTTCGGTGATGATCGTAATTAGGGTTTTTGTGTTTTGATGTACCGAAGGTTGTTCAGAGTCCCTGATGTGATCACGGACATGACGAGGAGTCTTGAAATGGTCGAGACATCAAGATTGATATATTGGAAGCCTATATTTGGATATCGGAAACGTTCCGGGTAAAATCAGGATTTTACCGGAGTACCGGGGGGTTACCGGACCCCCCCCCCGGGGGGGGGGGGGTTATTGGGCCTACATGGGCCATAAGGGAGAAGAGGAGGGCCGGCCAGGGCAGGCCGTGCACCCCCTCCCCCCCTAGTCCGAATAGGACAAGGAAGGGGGGCGGCCCCCTTTCCTCTTTCTCCCTTCCCCTTCCTTTTCCAACAAGGCAAGAGGGGGGAGTCCTACTCCCAGTGGGAGTAGGACTCCTCCAGGCGCACCCCTAGGGCCGGCTGCACCTCCCCCTCTCCCTCCTTTATATACGGGGGCAAGGGGGCACCCCATGACACACAAGTTGATCTTCGTGATCGTTCCTTAGCCGTGTGCGGTGCCCCCTTCCACCATATTCCACCTCGGTCATATCGTAGTGGTGCTTAGGCGAAGCCCTACATCGGTAGAACATCGTCACCGTCATCACGCTGTCGTGATGACGAAACTCTCCCTCAACGTTTTGCTGGATCGGAGCTCAAGGGACGTCACCGAGTTGAACGTGTGCAGAACTCGGAGGTGTCGTACGTTCGGTACTTGGATCGGTCGGATCGGGAAGACGTACGACTACTTCCTCTATGTTGTGTCAACGCTTCCGTTGCCGGTCTACGAGGGTACATAGACTACACTCTCCCCTCTCGTTGCTATGCATCACCATGATCTTGTGTGTGCGTAGGAAATTTTTTGAAATTACTACGTTCCCCAACAAGTAGTTGAGGGCTTTGCAGCATATCACTAAGCACTTTGAGCAAGAAACTCATTAAGCAACACCTCACCCCCTGTTGATAGTATTGGCTTTTCCTATGGACTCAATGTGATCTTGGATCACTAAAATGAAAATGTAGAGTCTTGTGCTTTGAGCTTGAGCCAATCCTTTTGTCCTTAGCATTGTGAGGGGTCAACTTTCTAATCCATGCCATGCCAATCATTGAGCTTTCCTGAAATATTTATCTTGAAATAGAATTTGCTCAATGAGCTATATGTTGTTAGGAATTACCAAAACCACCCAGGGATAGTTTCACTTTCAATCTCCCCCTTTTTGGTAATTGATGACAACATATAGATCAAAGCTTCGACAAATGATAATAAGATTGAAAAACATCGTCGCTTTGAGAATAATTTGATAAGCAAGAGCTCCCCTAAATTTGTGCATTATTTAAAATTTGCTTTTGAATGCAAATGCACAATCGATTAGGATCATGGGTTACTCTTCCATGTCACATACATCTTGATGGAGCGCTCAAAAAGATAGAAATTAAAAGCATGCACTCATCACCAAGCAAGTGAATGATCATATAAGGATATAAGAGATAATATCATCCAACAAGCATTAAGGGTAGTATATGATCAAACACATGATCAGACAAGTATCTCACAAGTACATAAAGTATCTCACACAAGCACACAATAAAGAAGTTCAAACAAACCAAAAACAAGAGAGATAAAAAGCAACACTCTCTCTCGAAGCCTATGATCTATACATTTTTCTCCCCCTTTGGCAACAAGTTACCAAAAAGTTCAAAAATGCATAGTGCTAAACGTCTCTCAGGCTTGATCTTCAGGAGGTGGTGTAGAGATGACTCTAAGGACGAAAGCTTCTGTTGATGTAGCTGGAGCTGGTGGAGTGGCTGCTGGAGGTGGCACTGGAGCTGTAGCTGCTGGAGCTGATGTTATAGCTCTAGTATCTGTGACTGGCACTGTAGTAGACCTCTGGCTTTGGGGCACTCTAGCAAAAGTATCTGTAGTTGACTTGCCCTTCTTCTCCTCCACTTCCTCCTGAAGTTGCTCAACTGCTGAATGAATCTAAGTTACTTTGACATCAAGATTATAGAATTTCTGCTCAATGATCCTCTCCAAGCTCTCCTGGTTTTGAGTCAGGGTGGCCAAGCCCTTCTCAATCCTCAAGGTGGATTGGATCAGATATCCAAGCTGATCTTGCTTGGTCTTCAAGAACACTTGAGATGCCTCTTCAACAGTTGGCATCCTTGCAGCTTTCTCAGCTTTAGCTTTGGCTTTCTTCTCCTGTGCTTGAACTGATGATGGTTCATTCTCATCCATCACAACTGTGTTGTCTTCAAATTCAGGGTATATGGTCAGGTGCTCCTTATCCAATAGATATTTGCCTGTGCCCATCTCGGAGTTGATGAGCTCCTGAATTTGTGGGGCATACACACAGCTTCTCCTCTGATCAGTTGTTGTCCTTTTGATTATCTCTACAATTAGACTCATGACTTTGAACTTTTGAGGCACATCAAACAAATGCAGAAAATTGATAGCATGTCCTCTGATCATCTTGTGATCACCTGACTTGGGTAGCAATGTGTGCCTTAGGATCCAGTTGATGGTAGGTAGACCAGACAACAAGAAGTGGACAGATCCAAACTTATGAGTCTCTAAAGCATCATCTGGGATCTCTCTGTACATGTGTGCCATAGTGTTGTGGTATTTCTTCTTCTCGGCATAAACATCCAAGTCATCCTCATGTTCTTCTGGGGCATTGATCAACTGAGCCCATTCTTCAACACTAGATTGGTACCTAGTACCTTCAGACATCCGAACTATCCTTCCATCTGGATAGAAGTGGGTTGTGGAGTAAAATTGCATGATGAGCTCCTCATTCCACTTGGTGAGCTTCTAGGCAACAAATGTATCAACTCCACATGCTTTGAAGCTATCATATACTCCTGGATAGTGATCTTCATTCTCCTTGATGTACTCCCAGTCAACCCATCTCATGTCACACACTATGGGCTTCTTGTCAAGCAGGACAGTCTCATAAAAGTCTTGTTGTTCCTTTGTGTGGAACCTGTAGTCCATAGCAGTTCTCCTCCTGACAGCATATGGATCAGACTGTCTCCACAATCGCAGCCCTGAATCTTTCCTAATCTTCATATTTTCTGCAACAGGATGTGGTGGTCAGGGATCTTGGGCTTGAGCTTCCTTAGCACTTGGGCTTCATCATCTTCTTCATCAGCAGTCTTAGGCACTGGGGCCTTGTTCTTTTCTGCAGCTGGAATGTTTCTAGTGCTTCTCTTTGGAGCAGACTTCTGAGCTGGAGCTTTGGGAGCAGACTTGGGCTTTGATGGAGCAGCCCCTGATCTGATTGCATCTCCCATAAGCTTCTGAGCTTTGGGTGCTGGTGCATCATCCTCTTCTTCTTCATCATCATCTCTCATCATTGAAGGTTTTCCAATAACTCTGGCAATGGTCTTCTTGACCCTTTCTTTCCTCTTCTTGCCTTCACCTCCTTCTTTGGGTTCAAGAGTGAACTCCATTGTTTCTTGAGTGGAGGCTTGGCTTTTGACATTGGAACTCTTCTTGCTGGAGCCTTTGTCTTCATTCCAGGCTTACTTGCAGCAGCTGTGACATACTCCTTTTTCAGCACCTTTTTCCTTGAAGTGGCCTCATCCTCAACAGCCACATAATCCTCATCCTCAGAATCTGAGGTTTTCTTCTTCCTTGTCCTGGTAGCTGCTTTTGGCAAGTTACTAGGTGTGCTCCTGCTGCCCTCATCATAGTTGCTGGAGGGACTAGTGCCCTCACTCAACTGAACCTGCTCTTCAGACTTGTTCTGATTGTCACTTTGATCAGATATCTTCAGGAAAACTGTCAGCATGCCCTGTGAATAGGTTGTAGATGAGGTAGAGTAGATGAGCATCACAAAGTACAGAGGTTTTGCAAAACAATTGAGTCAAAAAGCTTAGTTTTAGTTCTCTACAGAAGTGATCTCGGAACTACCGAATTGACAAACTCGGTGATATCGAAGCAACACATGGAACCTAAACTAGTGAACTCGGTTGGGCCGAGTCATAGTTAGGTGGCACCGAGATTGCTAGGATTTCACAGAATCTTGAACTCGGTCACACCGATTTGCACGTTTGGGTTGGACCGAAAAGCGCATGTGCAATGGCCAAGGTCGAATCGGTGAGACCGATTTCTACATTTTGGTCGGTCCGAGATGAGTTCTGCGGAGAGCTAACCCTAAAATTTTCGAATTAATCTAGACCTAAGGAAGTTTTAGCTGGATGGATCAATCTCAATCGTGGCAAGAACCATGGCATTGTCCTTGTGCTAGGAATCAGAGTGAAAAAGACAGCTCAAGGGGTCGAACACTTACCCTAGAGCGGCGAGTGTTTTCTACGGTGGCAACGGCGGAGCAGATTGTTGTTGACGGCGGCGGAGACCAGCGGCGGGAGGTCGCTGGCGGTGAGAGGACGATC
Source organism: Triticum urartu (assembly GCF_003073215.2). Lineage (NCBI taxonomy): Eukaryota > Viridiplantae > Streptophyta > Magnoliopsida > Poales > Poaceae > Triticum > Triticum urartu. The sequence continues at coordinate 426,470,736 of NC_053028.1, read as the reverse complement.
TGGAGAACCGAAGAGGCAGAGCAGGTTACGCGCGGGTGAAGGGTTTCGAAAAAAATTCCAAAATTTGACCCGTCAGTATATATAACCTGACCCTGTCGGTGTGACCGAGTGGAGCATCTCGGTGGCACCGAGATGCAAAACTGTAGGCACTTACTGCAACTCGGTGTGACCGAAAGGTTCTAATTGGTTGCACTGGGATTGAAAACCTAGATCAACTAAGTGATCTCGGTAGGACCGAAAAGGATGAATCGGTCAGATCGAAATGCACAAAGATGTTTTGTAAGTTTAAGTCTATGACGAAACGGGGACTTCGAGTGCTCCTCACACAGAGTGGTTCAAATCTGACTTGATCAAACTTTGTGATGTGGCATGAATAGAGTTTGAGACGAGGAAAGCATAGATAGCTAGAGGGAGTTCTTAGGCATTCTTGTCCATCCATTTGGCAAAAGAGAAAAAGGCAAACAATCAAAGCAACAAGTGGATGTCCTCGAATGAGAAAAATATGCATTCAACATGCTCACACAATAATATGGCAAAAGAAATATGTGACAAAGCATGCACAGACACTCTAGCATCCATCAAGCAATTGGCGATGGCTAGGTCATCTATATATGAGTATATTGACTTAGGAGTCAAATGAGAACATTTGATCATAGGTCATACTCATCGTTTAAGAACAAGTGGGGTTACCACTTTTACATAAAGCATTATTGTGCTCACACCATTTGAGTTGCTTTAGCTCAATTTTTAGAGTAAAGCTCCCCCTAGATGTGATATCCCCCCTAAGAGGGATGAACTAACCTTGGGTTTTGTCGATGATGACTTCATGTAGGTAATGAAGATGTGGATGCTCAATGTTGATGTAGATCATTTGGAGCAATCCTTTGGAGTGAGTTGCACTTTCAATACCTACACGGGTTAGTCCCACAAGGAACAAGCAAGGATATCCATAGACATAGAGTGATGTATACACAAGATGATGTCCATGAAAGCATTAGGTTACCTTGTCCCTTGTCTTACCAACAAGAGGGTTTGTGACTCCTTGAACTAGTGTAAGATATGGAAGTTGTTTGCACTTGTTATTGCCAAATGATAAGAGTGATGTATGTTGGCAGAGTCACCCTCAAGAACTCTATAGTTCTTCTTATTCGGGATCCACACCATCTTGATGGGCTTCATTGGAGTTGTAGTCATACTTGATGAGGTAGAACTTGATGTAGTCTTGGGAACCCACTTGACCAAGGCCTTAGGAGCTTCTTCAAATGCATCAATCTCCTCTTGAAGCTTGTCCTTGCCTTTTTTCTTGTGGTCTTGTGGTGGAAGATCATCTTGAGCTTGTGTTCCTTTTAAAGAAGTAGGATCATACTTCTCCTGTTGAGGAACAAACTTCGTCTTGGGGTATTGATCTTCTTCCCACTCAACTCCATTGGCATTGAACTTTCGTTCAAAACCAACACCTTGATTCTTCCGATGCCTTCCTTGCTTGCGTACAATTTCCTCAAATTGCTTACTTCCGGCAAGGATCTTGTAAACACCTTTCTCTATAATTCCCTTCAATAAGCTATTTTCTTGCTCAAGTGTAACTCGGCTAAGAGAGTCATCAGTGGAATCAAGAGAACTACTAGAAGCAACAACATTGGATTTAGCATGATTGTTGTTACTACTAGATGAACAATCTTTCTTGTTCTTGTTGCTAGATTTAACTTGTGGCATGTAAGTAGACAAGAGTAAACGCTTGGCAATGTAAGAAGAACTTTTCTTGCGAAGATCATCATTGATTGCTTTTAAGAACTCATGCTCTTGCTCAAGGTTGAGCTTTTCAAAGCCTAGCTTCTCATGAGTCTTTAAAAGTTCTCGATGATCTTTCAAGGTAGTTTCATGAGCTAACTTAAGAGTGTTTAGTTCTTTAGTTAGACGCTCAATCTCCTTCTTGTCATCGTCATTCGTTTTATCTTGATTAGCATGATTAATAGCAAGTTCATCGTAGTTTTCATAAATAGAGTTGTCAACAAGTAAATCATCATCTCCTAGCAAATCATGCTCATCACTATTGAAATCAACATACTCGGGGTGTGTTACCTTTGGACCTTTAGCCATGAAGCATCTTCCAATTCCTTCATTTGGTGAGTCAAATATGTCGTAGGAGTTGGTTGTCACAAGTGCTAGTCCGGCAACACCTTCATCTTGAGTATATTCGGAGTCGGAGTGATAACTTCTTTCGGAGTGATGGTCGGAGTCAGAGCCAGATACCCATTCACCAACATGAGCTTGATGTCTTCGTTTTGTGTAGCTCCTTGATGATTTGTCCTTCCTCTCCGAAACCTTGCTTCTCCGAGAGGGTCTTCATTCATAACGATCATCTCTACTCCTCCTCTCTCTTGATGGTGACTCTTCTCTCCTACTTCTTCTCTTGGGAGAATCTTCTCTTATTTTGTAGGGAGCCGTACACTCATTGTAATAGTGTCCGGGTCTTCCACAATTGTAGCAGTTACACTCACAACTAGAAGATCTTTTGTCATTGTAGGACCTTGACTTGGAACTTCTTTCCTTGCTTCTACTCTTGTAGAACTTGTTGAAGTTCTTCGCCATTAGGCTCAATTCTTCATTGAAGGTTTGCTTCTCATTTTATGATGTGGGGGCATCACATGAGGCTTTGTAAGCACCACTTGACTTGTTGTGAAGCTCTTCCTTATCCTTAAGTGACATCTCATGAGCAACAATTCTTCCAATGACTTCCATTGGCTTGAGATCTTTGTAGTTGGGCATCATTTGGATCAATGTGCACACGGTATCATATTTTCCATCCAAGGCTCTTAGGATCTTCTTGATGATGAATCTATCAGTCATCTCTTCACTTCCTAATCCGGCAATCTCATTTCTGATGAGAGCAAGCCTAGAGTACATTTTAGCAACACCTTCACCATCCTTCATTTTGAACTTATCAAGTTGACTTTGAAGCACATCCAATTTGGATTCCTTGACGGAGTCGGTACCTTCGTGCATATCAATCAAAGTATCCCAAATTTCCTTTGCATTCTCAAGACGGTTGATTTTGTTGAATTCTTCGGGGCACAATCCGTTGAAGAGAATATCACAAGCTTGAGCATTGTATTACGGCATCTTCAACTCTTCCACGGTAGCTTCACGGTTTGGTTCTCTCCCATCAATGCAAGCCAATACACACAATAGCCCAAACGGCGGGGTTATGTCCAAGAATATGCATTTTCATCTTATGCTTCCAACTAGCAAAATTAGTACCATCAAAGTAAGGACCTCTATGGTGGTAATTTCCCTCACTAGATGCCATACTCTCCTAGGTTGTGAAACCAAGGCTATGACCACCAAAAGCTATGGAAATCAAAGCAAATGGAGACCAAAGCTCTGATACCACTTGTAGGATCGGAAGTATGTCTAGAGGGGGGTGATTAGACTACTTGACCAAATAAAAATCTAGCCTTTTCCCAATTTTAGTTCTTGGCATATTTAGCAACTTTGCACAAGTCAATCAATCAACCTACACATGCAATTCTAAGAGTATAGCAGCGGAAAGTAAAAAAATTGCATATGAAGGTAAAGGGAGGAGTTTGAGGGACCAAACGCAATGTTGACACTGAGATTTTTATCCGTGGTTCCGATAGGTGGTGCTATCGTACATCCATGTTGATGGAGACTTTAACCCATGAAGGGTAACGGTTGCGCGAGTCCACGGAGGGCTCCACCCACGAAGGGTCCACGAAGAAGCAACCTTGTCTATCCCACCATGGTCGTCGCCCACAAAGGACTTGCCTCACTCGGGTAGATCTTCACGAAGTAGGCGATCTCCTTGCCCTTACAAACTCCTTGGTTCAACTCCACAATCTTGACGGAGGCTCCCAAGTGACAACTAGCCAATCTAGGAGACACCATTCTCCAAGAAATAACAAATGGTGTGTTGATAATGAACTCCTTGCTCTTGTGCTTCAAATGATAGTCTCCCAAACACTCAACTCTCTCTCATAGGATTTGGATTTGGTAGAAAGAAGATTTGAGTGGAAAGCAACTTGGGGAAGGCTAGACATCAAGATTTATGTGGTTGGAATGGAATATCTTGACCTCAACACAAGTGTAGGTGGTTCTATCTCAGAAAATGTATGTTGGAAGTGTAGGCATGTTCTGATGGCTCTCTCCATGAATGAAGAGTGGGTGGAGGGGTATATATAGCCTCCACACAAAATCTAACCGTTACACACAATTTACCAAATTCGGTGGGACCGAATCATGAAACTCGGTCTGACCGATTTAGTTCAAAATGTGAACGTTGGGATTTTCGGTGGGACCAACACGTCAACTCGGTGGGACCGATTTCTTTAGGGTTAGGGCATAACGTAATCTCGGTGAGACCGATTACACAAACTCGGTGGGATCGATTTTGGAAATAGACAAACAGAGAGTTGGTCACACAAACTCGGTGGGACCGATTCGCTCATCTCGGTTGGACCAAAACATTACAAAAGGGAAACAGAGAGTTTGCATTGCAATCTCGATGGGACCGATCGCTCATCTCGGTTTGACTGAAGCGTTATGAAGGGAAATGGAGAGATTACAATCCCATCTCGGTGAGACCGAGATCCCTATCGGTGAGACTGAAAAGACTAAGGTTTCTGGCAATGGCTATGTCAAGAGAAGTCAGTGGAGCTGGATAGAAAGTTTCGGTAGGACCGAGTTTGACTTTTGGTTTGGGACATATGTGGATATGAGAAAGTAGTTGAGGGCTTTGGAGCATATCACTAAGCATTTTGAGCAAGAAACTCATTAAGCAACACCTCGCCCCCTCTTGATAGTATTGGCTTTTCCTATGGACTCAATGTGATCTTGGATCAATAAAATGAAAAATGTAGAGTCTTGTGCTTTGAGCTTGAGCCAATCCTTTTGTCCTTAGCATTGTGAGGGGTCCACTTTCTAATCCATGCCATGCCAATCATTGAGCTTTCATGAAATACTTATCTTGAAATAGCATTAGCTCAATGAGCTATATGTTGTTAGGAATTACCAAAACCACCCAGGGATAGTTGCACTTTCAACCCTCCTCCAAAGCATCGGTTTCCCAGCAAAAAGAAGAAGATCAGCATGACATATCGAGGCGACCACACTGGCAACCGGAAATGGTTCTCCTCTTCCCTTATTCATGCAAATCATATGTGTCTGCTTGCATGGTATTCATCCCACAGAAGACACTAGTTGACCGCTTCTTCATGATACTAGATGTTCCTAGTAACTCGCGATGCACAAGGTTTCTCCTCATATACTATTTCACCTTAGCTAGAGGTCCATCGCCCCCTTGGATTTCAATTCCTGGTCAGTTGATTCCCAATTAACGAAAGCATTCCCCAGCATAACAGGCACTAGTCCACCTATTACGTCGGGGAAGCAGTGCCTCGGTGTTTATCCTAGGGGGATGTAGGCCCTAGAGCTGTTGGCGCCCGATCTGGAGGTCGATCGTGATTAAAGGGATGGCCTGGGGGCGCTGCCAAGCACGGCGGTGGTGTGAGGTCGAGGGGAGGGCGGGGCGACGGAGGCAGGGGTCTGGGCCGGTGGTCGCTGGCGGTTCGAGAAAGATCGTCAACAGTGACTGGCGGGAGGTAGACGAAGGCCATCTGCCCGTTCCTTATAGATCGGACGGTTCATAAAAAATCGACTGGCCTATTTATTTTTAGTCGACTGTTATCTTGATAGGACCACATGTGGTGGTGTGCTGGAGGAGTACCTGCATTTCCTATGCTCATATATTACAAAATCATATGGAGTAGAATCTAATTTTGTTTTCCATGCAATGTCGTAGAGCTATCGTATGTCCCTTGTCATTTATTTTTCAGCCACCTGCTATCTGCTACTTTTACAGTGCGCTAGTTCTGCACACACTTCACCCATACTCTCACTATTGTGTTTTTATGCAAGGGTATTTTAGACTCTGCTGCTATGTGAGAAGCAAAAAAGAAAAGAGAGAAGGCGCTCCAGCATCGTACGCGGATAGGCCAGGCATGTTTCAGCCTCATAATAGGTTCAGTGTCAGTAGATGGAGACGGTAAACGTAGCTCTGGAGTTGATGACCTCGCTAGCAATGAACCACCATCCCGGGTGCTTGCTTTAACTTCACGGTGCCATATGAGGTTGCATCTTGCATATGGTGTCTAGCTTGTATTCGAAAGGCCGAAGTCGGTCTTTGTGAAGATAAGGAAAGATATTTTTTACATGAACCACCATCCCGTGAGCACCAGAAGACAAATAGCTAGTCAGGGCACTGGCCGAGCCAGTGACAAGCCCAGCACAGACAGGCATTACCTGGAAGCCAACGAAAAAGCCACGATGGTGGCGAAGTAGCCTGCCTCCCACCAGGCTCTCAGGTCCTAGATGATCATGCTCACCACTCCAGCCGGATGTCTAGCTTGTATTGCTTCCAATTTGGTTAAATTGCATCTGCTTAGCTTACACATTATACCTTTGAATATGACATGCCTTCCTGTTTTTGGTACATACTGGTACATCTGTCTATTAACCATGTTCTTACATCAAACTAATGTTCTTGTGTATCCCTCATCAATCACTTATGATGAGGCAGTCAGGCCAGTGGACTACTGTGAGTAAAGATCCTCATTTAAAGAATGCAGCGTCAGCCTCCTGATATGATTCTCAAGAAACAGCAAGGCTAGATGAAGATAGTGAATGTAGCTCTATAGTTGATTACCGCATTTCCCCTACACTAGCATCGCAAGTGCTTGCTCTAACTTGGCAGTGTGATATGTGGTTGCATGTTGCATATGGTGTCTAGATTGTAATTCTTCCAATCTAGTTAAATTGCATGGGCTGTTCTTCTTAGTTTATACATTATACCTGTTAATGTGACATGCCTTCATGTTTTTAGTACATAGTACATCTATCTATTAAGCATGTCCTTACATAAAACTATTGTTTTTTTGTATCCCGCATCAATCAATATGATGAGACACCTTTAGTATATGCAACGTGATATTAGTTGCATCTTTCATATGATTTATAGCATGCGCTTCTTCTAATTTGTTGAAATGGCATTTATGATGGGACGCTTTTAACTTGGCAGAGTCATATTGGTTGCATCTTTCATGTGGTGTCTATCTTGCATTGCTTCTAATTTGTTGAAATGGTTTCTGCTTAGTTTACACAAACAGTTGTGAATATGCCATGCCGTCCTGTTTTTCATACATATTCCATCCTGGTATCATGTGTTTGCCTAACATCAAACTAGTGGTTGTCAGTATCATGCACGAATGAGTTTTGAAGAGTGAATTTTATTGCTTTTTCTTGTTGGTTTTACTTGACAATTCAAAATCAATAAAGCGAAAGGAAGTTAGCAAGGCAGCGGATAAAAGTGCTCCTTCCAAACTAAGGGCCTCTACAGATTTTACTCCTCCATCCCCCCAAGATGATTTCCAAGACAAAACATGCATAGACACTCAACGTAGATGTGTTGATGATGAGCACATCTCCCCTAGTGCACCATCATAGGTGCTCCCTCTAACTTGGCGCTGTTATATGTGGTTGCATGTTATGTATGATGTCCAACTTGTATTGCTTCTAATTTTGTTGAATTCCATCTGCTTACTTTACACATTATACTTGTGAATAAGACACGTGTTCTTGTTTCTAGAACATACAATATCTGTCTATCACACAATGTTCTTACATCAAAGTACTATTGTTGTGTAACCTGCAACAATCACTTATCATAAGACACATTTGACTTGGGAGTGTGATATAGGTTACATCTCGCATTCTTTTCTAGCTTGTACTACTTCTAATTTGTTGAAATGGCACTTATGATGAAACAGTTTTAACTTGGTAGAGTGATATTCATTGCATCTTTCATATGGTGTCTAGCTTTCATTGCTTCTAATTTGTTGAAATGCCTTCTTCTTAGTTTACACATCATAAGCTGTGAATATGTGATGCTGTGAATATGCAATGGCACTAATGACGAGAGACCTTTAACTCGGTAGTGTCATGTTGTTTGCATCTTGCATATGATTTATTTCTTCTACTGCTTCACATTTGTTTAAACGCCATTTATGATGAGACACTATTAAATTGGCAGAGTGATATTTGTAGCATCTTTCATATGGTGTCTACCTTCCATTGCATTGCTTCCAATTTAGTGAAATGTCTTCTACTTAGTTTACACATCGTAGTTCTGGTTATCTCATGACGTCCTGTTTTTCGTACATATTACATCCTCCTATCATGTGGTTATCTAACATCAAAGTTTAGTTCGTCTATATCACACATCAATTTGTTCTGAAGGACTAAATTGTTATTCGGTTTTCTTGTCGGCTTGACTTAACATGGCACAGAGAAAGAGGAAGCAACACAGGTTGACAGGGAATGGGAAGCGGAAGAATCCTGTAGATTCTGTTGGTACTGATGGTGCGATATAAGGTCAAAGTCCATCAGAAAATTGTACAAACAAGGTATCCTGTGCTACACGAGCTGTAGAACAAGCCAAACAGGAAAAAATAGCTGCCACCAAACAAGCAGAGACATCCCTAGTTGTTGCAACACCTTCCACCGTACCACCGGCTGCACGATTTACTCGTTGGTCAACTCAGCTAGCAGCACGTTCCCAAGCTCCCTTGCCATACGACACTACTTCTGAAGCACTCTTGACACAAGATGAGTTGGCAAGATCAGATGAACTTTGTGAGCTTCAACGGGAAGAAGGTAGTTGCTGGAGTCAAGTTACAGTTGCATGCTTCTTTATATGTAGTCTCACAGTTTGATGTACACTAACACTTCCTATGTTCGTTGTTGGACTAGCACCTATGCGCAAAAGGAAACAAACATCGGGGATATTGCTCAATAGGTTAGCTAAATCTAGACGAGGAATAATGGAGATCCTCTTTGAGGCAGGTTTAAAAAGGCCACGTGATGCTACAGAGTCAGCAAAGTTAGTATCATAGGCAGCGGTTGCCATTAGGTGTCATGTACATATCCTCCCAACATGGATTCAGTACAGGAATGACAAATACGAAACCCAGTTCAACACCTTCCTCGACCATTTATCTGTAAGTATGGTTATGTATGGAAACTAGTAATATCGTCTTGCTCTCTCCCATACTTTCGAGGTTGCTGATAATGAGACTCCCATAATTTTCAACATATGAGGTTCAAGTTGGATAGCCAAGATGATGCAACCAGACAAGCTTGCACCGATGTTTTCAAGTCTGCTCTGCGACAGTATCGGTATAACTTGAGGAAAACTCACTTTGAAGGCAAGGCTAACAGTGAACTTGCCCAAACATCTCCATTGGAAAATATATTGGATGAAAACTGGAGAGGCCTCGTTAAACACTGGTTTGATCCAAAGTATCAGGTACATTATTTATATATGTGTGTGTGATCAGATCACATGTTGAAGTCCTATTTACGCATGTGCCACACAAATCTATCTTCTTGTAGGTGAACTGTTCAAAGAACAAGGCCAGCCATACGAAAGTGAAATTCCAACAGACGGCAGGATCTCGTAGCTATATTGCACACTGCGAAGCTCTTGTAATTAGCTGTTGTTTCACTCTTTTCGCTCTACCATATTATCAGATCTATATTGACTTGTCCCAAATGCAGAGGAAAGCCCACAAGGACCAAAAAGTACCTGAACCAAATGATGTGGAATTCTTGAAGGACTGTCACACCAGCAAGACGAAGGGCATGACTACACCAATCAAAGCCGCTGTTGTAAGTCCTTAATCCTCATGCCTTTTAACTACTACTTTGTAACGCCCCAGATATAATTTGCCATATTTGTACTCCGACTCTTGCCATTTCGGCTTTAAGTTATGAGATTCCCTTCGTGGTTGGGTTTTGTCTTCGTTTTGTATTTTTTTCATGTCATGCATGTCATATCATGTCATCATGTGCATCACATTTGCATTCGTGTTCGTCTCATGCATCCGAGCATTTTCCCCGATGTCCGTTTCGCAATCCGACACTCCTACGTGCACCGGCGTGCCCCTTTTGTCTCTTTTTGTGAGCGGGTGTTAAACATTCTCGGAATGGACCGAGATTTGCCAAGCGGCCTTGGTACACCACCGGTAGACCGTCTGTCAAATTCCATGCCATTTGGAGTCCGTTTGATGCTCCAACGGTTAACCGGGTAACCGGAAAGGCCTCTTGTGTGTTGCAGCCCAACACCCCTCGAAAACGGCCCAAAAACCCATCCAAACCACTCCCATGTCCTCCGCCGTCGGATCACGATCGCGTGGGCGAAAACTACACTCCATTTGGACACTCCTACCTCCTCCTACCTATAAATATGTGCCCCTCCCGGATTTTTCGCGTAGTCTAACCCTAGCTCCACCCTCCACCGCCGCCGGACATGTCCGGGCGGAGCAGGACGCGTCCGCCACCGCCGCCCGACCAATCAGGGCACGCCAAGTGGCGCCGCACCCACTTCCTCGCTGGGCCCGCCTCCGGCCCCCGTGGCCCATTGGCCTCGCCCTGCCGCCAGCGCGTCTCTCTGCCGCCCGCGCCCCCGCGCGAGGAGCCGCGCCGCCCCGCGCCTTCCTCCGCCGCGCCGCGCCTGCGCCGCCTCGCCAGCGGCCTCATCGTGCGCTGCTCCCCGCCGCTTGCGCCGCGTCTTCCTCCGCCACCTCGCCGCCGACCCCGTCTCCGTCCGGATCCGGCGAGGAGCCGGCCGGATCCACTCCGGCGACCACCGCCTCCCTCTTCTCCGGAGAGTCCAGCGATGAACCCCGGCGATCTTCGTAATCCATGCCAAGAACAAACCCTAGATCTGGACCCGGAGGTTGACCCGATTTTTCTTCTAAGTCCTTTTCTGCATTTTTTTGTACCTCTGTTCATCATGCCATAACTTCTCATCCGTAGCTCTGTTTCATGCGCATGATATATCAAAATGTTCATCATGATGTGTTCTTCATTTCATTCCATTGTGGCATGCTTGTTTGAGTCCATCTTGATGCCCAAATCACTAATGCAAGAGTGCTATAAAATGTTACCTCATGTTACTTAGCAGAGTATGATGATTTGTCATTTTTGCCACATTTGATGGGTGCTTCATATGAGCATGAGCTCTACATGTGTTTTAGTCTATGCCATGCCATCTTTACAGGGGTGCGTGCCTTGTACTTTTGTGATCTTTGTGGTGACTAGTGCAAGCATGCAAAGTAGCCTTCGTGATATTGCTGATTTCAGGGACTTAGCATTTTGCTAAGTCTTTGCTCTGCTGTTCTTTTTATGCCATGTAAACATGATGCTTCAGTGAGATCCATGCTTGTTTTGAGTTTCTTAAGTAAGGATGATTTGGACATATGGTTATTCTCTATATATCCATGGCCCTGTTTGCAATTATGGAGTGCTCTAGCATGTCTCAATCTTGCTCTACTTTTGCTATAAAATGTTCCTGGCAGATTGTTTACATGTTAATCAATTTTGCCATGGTTGTTGTAGTTGATCCATGCATGCTATGAACTTGATCTTGCCATGGTTAGCTTCATGAACATGTCTTCTTGCTGATGATATGCTTGTTTTGTCATTCAATGCCTTGTGGTGAGTGAATCGAGCTTGCAAAGATGCCTTCATAACTCTGTTTATGCCATGCTCAGTTTTCTGCTAAGTCTAAATCTGTTAACGAAACTTGCTATGTTTACATGGGTGCCATCATATCTGCTATGCATTTTTGGCTCATGGTCAATAAGGGACTTTTGATCTATGCATTTAGTAGATTCATGTCATGCCTTTGTTTGCTATGATCTGTTCTTGTAGCATGTTATTTGCTTGCTCTAAACCTGGCTTCCTGATGTTAATTTCTGGCATGTTAGTATTTTCACTAAGTCTGTGAAGCTGATATCTTTTGCACTTTTGCCATGCTTGTTTGAACCTGCTCTTGCGTGATTTAGCCATAGCTCAGTGTTCATGTTTTGTCAAGCATCTTGAGTATATCACTGACATATGCTTTGTTTCTTAGTTGGAGTGCAGTAGCTTAGTTTCTTGTTGCATTCTAGATGGCATCGTGCTGTTAATCGCAGAATTGTGACATTCTTGTTTTGCTTGCCATTTGCAAACCGTGCATCCGATTCCGGTGATCTTTATATCGATTTCGACCGAAATCATCTCATATTTCCAGCGGCACACTTGGTTTGCCAAGTTGATGCCTTGATCAATCTTTTCCTTCTGGAGCACGCATATGCATTGCATATCACATCTCGCATATCATGCCATGTTTGCATCATGTTGCTTGTGCATTGCACTGTGGTTGATTATTGTTTCCTTTGCTTGTGATCTTGCTTTGGGTAGAGCCGGGAGACGAGTACGTGATCGAGGAACCCGTTGAGTACGCTAACGAGGATCAAGCTTTCGTCAACTCTGAGAACTTTGCAGGCAAGATGACCATACCCTCGAAATCACTTCTATCTTTGCTTGCTAGTTGTTCGCTCTTTTGCTATGTCGCGATACCTACCACTTGCTATATCATGCCTCCCATGTTTCCATGTCAAGCCTCTAACCCACCTTTCCTAGCAAACCATGGTTTGGCTATGTTACCGCTTTTCTCAGCCCCTCTTATAGCGTTGCTAGTTGCAGGTGAAGTCGAAGTTTGTTCCATGTTGGAACATGGATATTGTTGGGATATCATTATTATATCTTGTTTACTTTAATGCATCTATATACTTGGTAAAGGGTGGAAGGCTCGGCCTTATGCCTGGTGTTTTGTTCCACTCTTGCCGCCCTAGTTTCCGTCATACCGATGTTATGTTCCTTGATTTTGCGTTCCTTACACGGTTGGGTGATAATGGGAACTGAAAGTGCTAGTGATCGACTAGAGGGGGGGTGAATAGGTGATTTTTATGAAAGTCTTCAAAACATGGAAGTTTTGAAGACAAACGATAGAAATAAACCTATTACCATACAGTGGAAGGTAGACTACACTAGACAAGCCATAGTCAAGTATTCAATGAAGTGAAAGCACAAAGACTAATAGCAGTTAGGCAGTATGGATCAGGATGGAAAATAGTATGAAGCCAATCAGAACAAGCAGTTACTCAGTGAAGACAAAAAGATAATGCAAACAGGCAATGACTTCACAAGGACCAACTGCAAATAAAGAGATGGGAATGGTAGAACCAGTGGCTCGTTGAAGACGATGATTTGTTGGACCAGTTCCAGTTGCTGTGACAACTGTACGTCTGGTTAGGGAGGCTGAGATTTAACTCAGAAGAATGCGTCTTCACATTATTCCCCTTGAGCTAAGGACACCCAGTCCTCGCCCAATCACTCTGGTAAGTCTTCAAGGTAGACTTCCAAACCTTCACAGACTTCGTTCACCGGCGATCCACAATGACTCTTGGATGCTCAAAACGCGACGCCTAACCGGCTGGAGGATTCACAGTCCTCAAGTGTAATAAGTCTTCAGATCACACAGACAGGAAGACTTCAGTGATGCCTAACACTCTTTGGCTCTGGGTGTTTAGGGCTTTGTCCTCGCAAGGATTTCTCTCTCAAAGGCTTCGAGGTGGGTTGCTCTCAAACGACAAAAGCCATGCACTAACTCTGAGCAGCCAACCAATTTATGGTGTAAGGGGTGGGCTATTTATAGCCACTAGGCAACCTGACCTGATTTGTCCGAAATGACCCTGGGTCACTAAGGAACTGACACATGTTCCAACGGTCAGATTTCAAACACACACGGCAACTTTACTTGAGCTACAAGCAAAGCTGACTTATCCAGCTCTGGATAAGATTTGCTCTCATTGTCTTCGCTCGAAGACATACGATTTTGGTTAAGCATCACTTCAGTCATTCTGACTGGTTCACTTGGACCCCACTTAATAGTACGGTGGTTCCTATGACTCAACAAAGAAGAAAATGAAACAACGAAACAACTAAGTCTCTGCGCTCCATATTCTTCACGCGATGTCTTCTCTTATCATAGTCTTCAATGTGAATACCTTCACATACCACCTTTGTCTTCAATGTCTTCATAAATTTTTAGGGGTCATCTCCGGTAGGTAAACCGAATCAATGAGGGACTACTACCTGTGTTATCCTGCAATTCTCACAAACACATTAGTCCCTCAACCAGGTTTGTCGTCAATACTCCAAAACCAACTAGGGGTGGCACTAGATGCACTTACAATCTCCCCCTTTTTGGTGATTGATGACAAACTGGTTGAAGTTTTCAACGGGGATAAAAGTATGTGAAATTGTAAAGAATTTAAGTTTTGTCTTCATAAGTAGCAGGAAGGCTCCCCCTAAAGATGTGCATATAAGTATTTTGCTTTTGAATGCAAATGCACATGGCAGGTTGTACTTGCGGAGCTCCTCTTCTACTTAAGAAGACAATTCATCATGCGTGAAAAGATATATCAAAGATAATGACATGCATAATGAAGAATGAACGTCTGCAAAATGACTTCGTGCGGAATTTATCGTCGCACATGCGGAATTTATCATCGCATCACATAGTGTCGAAAAGGTAGCAGACGACCAACAAGTTTAAGTGTTACAACTCAAAAACGAACCAAATGTATCAAAAGCGAGAGTTGTAAGCACTTGGCAAAAGTAGCAAAAATAAAGCAACCACCCATATGGACCTGCTTGAAGACTATCAACTCATATGCTTCTCCCCCTTTCGTCAGTAATGACCAAAAGGTTTGAAGACATAGAGCTTCTACTCGTTCCCATGAGGAGTAGGCGAAGCAGCAGGGTCGTCGTTGAGGTTCGGTGGTGCAGAAGAACTTGGTGTAGTGTCGACACGCGCTGAAGTTGGAGGTGGTGAAGTGGCATCATCTTGATCATCTATGACTCTGGCATTCACCATTGCAGCTGAGGAAGAATAGTCAGAGTCTTCAAGTGAGGGAGTCCGACACAAGTGAGCATTCCTTGGAGGAGTGGAGTCAAACTTGAATCTTTCTGTGAAGCCATCGTCTTGAAGATCTGCTTCAGCAGTGAGCAATGTCAAAATCTTCCAGGACCTCCGACAGGTTTCATGTGTAACAAAGGCATTCTTGGTGGCAAGATTGCGAATGCGATTGATGTCCACCAAGAGGCTTTGCATCTGACGCTTAAGCCAGTCATGATGCTTATCCTGTTTCTGATGTAGAGCGACGAGAAGCTCTCGGTCATTGAGAACGCGAGATTGCTTTCGAGGCCTTTGGGTAATGGTGCTTCCAGTGGCTTCAGTTTGAGCGCGAGGGGCATGAGTGTTGCCAGCCAAGGGATTAACACGAGAGACGGCATGAACTCCTTCAATGGGCTGGGTGAAGCTTTGACGATCAACATTGTGAAGATAAACTGGATCCTTTGCGGGCTCTGGGTAAATAGCTTCAACGGACAGATCAACCTCTGGCAAGAATACTAGATGATTGCGTGCAGACGGCTGATAGTTGAAGGCAGAGTGAAGCTTGATAAGACGCATTACCCATGGAGCATAGAACTTCACACCAAAGATGTCGGAGCCAGATGCAGTCAACTGTCTGATGAAGAAGTCTTGATCATTGAAGCTTATGCCATTGAGGATATAGAAAACCAAAGTCTTCATTGCTCCTTCAAGCTTCGCTGCAGATGAATGTCCTTTGACAGGCCATAGAGTTTTTCTGATGATATGGTAAATGGTGCGGGGCAGATACTCTAGGTCTTCAACAAAGAATTCGGTTGGGTATTCAGCGTCGCGTGGCAAAGGCTTCATCATGCTCAGCATTTGGCTCATGTTGGGTTCTGGCTTCTGGAAAATGCTCTCCAAAGCATTCTGGTGTTGTTGACAACCTGGTTCATAATATTCGCCAGGAGTGGGCAGGGCTGTAAGCTCAATGATGTCTTGGGCTTTAGCTTCATGATGAACATCTCCTGTCATCCACTCAAGGATCCAAGTCTTCGGATCCCTGTTGTATGCACGAATGTGGAGGGTAGCACAGAATTGAAGCAAAAGTTCTTCATTCCAGTGTTCCTTGGCAGTCACAAAGTTGAGCAGACCCGCATCACGGAAGCAGTCAAGGGCTTCTTCAAGGCATGGCAGTCCAGCAATGGCTTCACAATCAAGATGCATATGAGGGAAGATGTGTTCCTGATTGTACAAGATGCATGAATAATAGCTTCGCTCCTAATAACTCCAGAATTGGTCCGAAGAGATTCTTGGCCTTGTGTAGGGGTTCTTTTCATTGTCGAAGAATATGTTGTGTGACTTGAATCCATTCAGATTAAATGATCCTGGTGACGTTGCAGTACCTGGAAACCGTGGTAGCCTTGGCTTTGGCTTCTGGACCTGAGGCCTGTGCTCCACATGATAGGCAAATTGAGGGCCAGGAGCAGGTGGAGGAACCAGAATTGGCCAGCGGACTGTAACAAGCTGACCATGATCATATGCTTGCTCGATGGTGTGTGGCCTGGGAGGTGGTACAGGAGCAGATGCATTGGCTTCAAGCTGCAGATTTGCATCAGGTGCAGCATAAGCTTCAGGTGCAGTGACATGTGGCACCACATTAGCTTCAGCCATGACAACGTCATTGGATTCAGTGTTGGTGGTAGCCTCGGTATTGGTAACCTCCACTTCAGGAGCTGGAGGGTCAAACACGTTCTCCTCGAGAACAACTTCAGGGTTGGACAGGGGTGTAGCAACTCTTTCTTCATCTCTTGGTTCTTCTTCTTGATCATCGGCTGATGCAGCCGAAATATCTTCAGCCGTTTTGGCTTCAGATTCAGGGATGTTCGCAGTAGGAGAGGCTCCAGGAAAGACTTCGCGTGAAATGGATTGGCGCTCTTCTCCTTCTAGAACACTTGACAATGTGACATGTGGCCTTGGTCCTTTGCGAAGCCTGCGAAACGCTGGCGATGCCTATGGAGATGGAGTTGGTTGGGCCTCAGAGTCTTCATTGTCAATCACCGGAGTGGTGACCTGTGGTGGGGGAGTAACTGGTGTTTCTTCATCATGAGGGGATTCTTGAGGGTGATCATCCCATGAGTCATCCTGCGCAGTTGGCGTCAATGGATGACCAATGCTGATGAGTTCGTTGTTCGTGAGAACAGGCGATGATACCAAATTTAGCTCGATCTGAGGAAGGACTTCATCATCTTCAACATTGTTGTGAGGACCAATGTCTTCAGCTGTGGTGGGGTCAACAGCTGGATTCTCTTCAGCTTCAGGAGCCTCTGTGGAAGCAGGCTCATGAACTACCAAATGATGTTCTCGATGTGCAAAGGAAGGACGAGCAATAGAAATTGGCTCGACAACAAGGGGCTCTATGGAAGCAGCCCGGTCTCGCTTCTTTGTTTTTCTTTTCTTGGTTGGTGGAGCATCATCAGTGGTGGCTTTGGTCTTGTGCTTTCTGGCTTCGGCTTCAGCTGCTCTAGTTTTCTTGAACTCTGAAGCCACTGTGGGGACCTTAGGCTTCGAGCCTGTCATATTGGCCGGGAAGACAATGCGAGGTTCTTCCTGCCTTGATGCTTCTAGTTCGGCCACAGCTAGCTTCTTCTTCTTCTTGGCAGCCATTCTGGGGTTGATGCCTGGTCGCCCCAAAGCCTTGCGCTTTTCAGCTTCAATGTATCCTTGAACACATTTGGCAGCAAGATTCTTCATGCGGTCACGAGAACCTTTTGCTTCTTCTCGTTTCTTGTGGAATGCCTCCTTGAGCTCATGCATCATGACCTTGAAGTTTTGAATGTCTTCAACATTGAGCTTGGCCATGTGCTTCTTGAAGTGAGCCTTTTCATAGTCAATTTTGTGCTTCGGTTCAACAATCTTCTATGCAAGAGCCAGCTCAGGAGCGATGGCTCCGTGGAAGGAGATGCTGAGGCCAATCGAGGGCTGAAGATCATCAAAACTGAGGTCTGGGCTGTCAAACCACTCATCAGTAAACTTGTACAATATTTCCACATCAAAGAGGGGAAGATCATTGAAGATTTCCGCATCTTGCTTGCTCTTTATCAATTGCTCAAGAGCGTCATCGCCAAGATCGTCGTCGCTGGACAGATCAATGGTGTCATTCGCGTTTCTCAAAATAGCAGCAGGAGTCAGTGCTTGACCAGTGGGTTGCATGGGCTTTTTCAACTTGTCAGACTTGGAGATGCGTGAGAGATCCTCAGACTGCACACTGGCTTCAGGAGGTGCAGTGGCCAGAGGCTTCGCCTTTGAGTCCTTTGGTGTAAAGGGGGGCTTTGAAGCCTTTGGTTTCTTTTGCTTCACAGGCTTTGGTGGTGCAGGCGCTTCGTCAGAATCAGCGTCATCTGCAGAGTGGTCCACAGCTGCCCCTTGAACCTGAATGTGAGTGATGAGACCTTCTAAGTTGTAGAAGGGCCCAATAAGATTGGGTTCAGCTTCGCGTGTGCCGTCAGCACGTGGTGCAGAGGGGCCTGGGTTGAAGTCTAACCCCAAAGACTTCTTGTTTTCCTTGGCCGAGTTCTTTGCAGCCTGATAGTTGCGCTTGAAGAGATTATCTTCATGACACCATAACAGAGAGGATGGGTCGGCATTAGCAGGCTGGGGTCCACGAATCATGCAGGGGTAGAAGCCCTGAGCAATAGCTTCGGACTTCGACTTGGGCTGAAGACCTTTATATATTATATCTCCCCATGGGGCCCTTTATGGCATTCTTCTCAGCATATTCATCGGTGACGAATCTGTACTTGAACCATTCCTCTGCTCAATGTCTTCGAATCCATTGGATTCGGTTCTTGCGTTCTCCATAGGTTTCTTCTGGATCTGACTTGTATAACTCAGAGATCTGGTGGCAGGTCCTTAGCAGTGTTTCCACATCACTGTCTGCCGCCCTTCCTGACTAATTTTTCAATTGCCATGAAGTTTAGACTGAAAGGCTTCAACACTGTCAAAGTCTTCCGTCTACTGGTCAGACAGGAACTGGCTTCAGGAGAATTTATGTGATGCTATAAGAACTCTGCAAGTGAATGCAGACTATGAGAACCAAGGGATTCTCCCACGGACATGTACCTGTGACAGCATTAGAGATGCGAGGGAAGGGGAAGAGGTCATATGCATTCTCAGAAGATTTTGAAGATAAATCAGTTTTAGAAGACATTGACCTCATAGTGCGAAGACATGCACTCATATGTAGAGAGTTGGTTCCAGATTTGTACGAATCCACGAATAAGTACAAGTGAGGAATCTAACTACTTTGTGAAGCATAAGTGAACATACTAGGCATGTTATGAGATGCAGAACAAGATAGAACCAACTTTGTAGGAACAGAAACCACTTGTGGTTGAAAAGGATGAATCTATCGGATCAAAAAGACTGTAAAAATAGTTTTTATTTACCACTCGAGGAACTGCTAGACAGAGTAGGAGATGAAGCCGAGCAGTTCGATCTTCCGTGCCCTAACTTGGCGACAGAGGACACCTACGGCGACGGCGGAGAAGACGATGTCCGCGGCCGGCGTGATGACGACGTCGGTGAGGTCGCGGCAGCTAAGCGCTTCGTCGCCGGCGTCGTAGAGGGCTAGCGGTGGTGCTAGGGTTTGTGCGAGAGTGGAAGAAGAGATAATGACTGGGGTGAGGCGTGTATTTATAGGGACAGGGGCGGCACAGCATTATTATGCAGGTGCCCCTAGCGGTTCACATCTGAAGGACACGTGGCAATCATGCAACACATTGGAGGTTGTTCCACGTTCCCACGCACGCCTGGATTGTCGGGTGGTCGTTCCCGCTTCTCCAGGTTTCAGGTAAAAAGGATTGAGCATTTAAAACAGATTTAATGTTCGTCTCTGTATCTTCTACTGACAAGGACGCAGCGAAGACATTCGACAGTTTCAGTAGAATGCATATGATTTGGATAGATAGACTTAAGACGGGAGCATAGAAAGGTCAGGGTCCGATCACATTCACTTAGTTCAAAAGATTCAACTAGAAGACATAGCTATAAGTGAATGCTGTAGAGGACAGAAACCAAATCAGTACCTTGAAGATAAACATGAAGTCATGTTAACATTGAGGACAAACAAAATGCGAAGACTTTGCAAATGTAACGCCAACAGAAAGTATTCCAAACACAAGTTTGGTGGTGGTATTACCCACCGTATAGGAAATATTAGACCCAGACACGGCGCACAATTATCGCGGCGCTCCGAAGTCAAATTCCACATTAATGTATTCACACTTATAGTGTAAGTCTTCATTAGTTGAAGATATACATTACTTCGTGTGTTTGCACATCTAAGTCATCAACATGCATAAGTGTTAGGATGTGTGCATGATCACAAGACACTTGAGGATTCCAAGATATTTAGCTCACACCGCAACTTGCAAAACCTTTTCTCATCCAAGGGCTTTGTGAAGATATCTGCCAGCTGCTCTTCAGTGTTGACGTGAATGATATCAATATCTTCCTTCATGACATGATCTCTGAGAAAGTGATGACGAATCTGAATGTGCTTTGTCTTCGAGTGCTGAACTGGGTTGCTGGCGATCTTAATGGCGTTTTCATTGTCGCAGTAGAGTGGCACTTGCTTCAGATGAATGCCATAGTCTTTGAGTGTTTGCTTCATCCATAGAAGCTGAGCGCAGCAAGATCCAGCAGCAATGTATTCAGATTCAGCAGTGGAGAGAGATACACAGTTCTGCTTCTTTGAAGACCAACACACAAGTGATCGTCCTAGAAAGTGACATGTGCCTGATGTATACTTGCGATCCACCTTGTCACCAGCATAATCAGCATCCAAGAATCCAACTAGATCAAACTCTGAGCCCTTTGGATACCATAATCCTAGTGTTGGGGTGTAAGCCAAATATCGAAGAATTCGCTTCACAGCTAAGTGATGTGATTCCTTTGGTGTCGCTTGGAATCGGGCACACATGCAAACACTAAGCATGATATCTGGCCTAGATGCACATAAATAAAGCAAAGAACCAATCATGGAGCGGTATACCTTTTGATCGAACTCTTTACCATTGGCGTCAGAATCTAGATGACTCTTGGTAGGCATTGGCGTCGTATAACCTTTGCAGTCTTGCATTCCAAACTTCTTCAGGCAATCTTTGAGGTATTTCTCTTGAGATATGAAGATGTCGTTGTGTTGCTTCCGTATTTGATGACCAAGGAAGAACTTCAGCTCACCCATCATGGACATCTGATATTGCTCTTGCATCATGTATCCAAACTCATCGCTGTATTTCTGATTGGTGCAGCCGAAGATAATGTCATCCACATATATTTGGCACACAAACAGTTCACCATCATATGTCTTCGTGAAGAGAGTGGGATCTAGGGAACCAGGTTTGAAGCCTTTGCTCTTCAGGAAGTCTTTGAGTGTGTCATACCAAGCACGAGGGGCTTGTTTGAGGCCATACAGTGCCTTGTTGAGCTTATAAACCATGTCAGGATGTTTTGGATCTTCAAAGGCAGGCGGTTGTGCAACATACACTTCTTCTTCAATCTTGCCATTGAGAAAAGCACTCTTCACATCCATTTGATACAGAAGGATGTTATGATGATTTGCATAGGCTAGTAGTATGCGTATAGCTTCAAGCCTAGCCACGGGAGCAAATGTTTCATCGAAGTAAATTCCTTCAACTTGAGTGTATCCTTGAGCAACTAGACGAGCCTTGTTTCTGACAACTTGACCATGCTCATCTTGCTTGTTGCGATATATCCATTTAGTGCCTATGATATTGTGTTTACGAGGATCAGGACGCTTGACCAGTTCCCATACATTATTCAGCTCAAACTATTGAAGCTCTTCTTGCATAGCTTGAATCCATTCAGGTTCCATGAAGGCTTCATCAACTTTCTTGGGTTCTGATATTGAGACGAATGCAAAGTGTCCATAGAAATTTGCTAGTTGTGTTGCCCTTGATCGAGTGAGTGGACCAGGTGCATTGATGCTATCGATTATGTTCTCAATATGTACTTCATTTGCAACACGAGGATGAACTGGACAAAGATTTTGCTCTTGTTGATCATTGTCATCGTTTGAAGGATTGTCTTCAGACTGAGCATTGTCTTCAGGTTGATCAGGTGCAGAAATGATAAGTTCCTCTTTAGGCTGTACTTCAGATGGTATGATTTCTCCAGTTCCTATAAGCTTGATGGATTCACTGGGTGGAATTTCATCTAGCACATTTGGCAGGTGCTCTCTTTGCGGGCCGTTAGTCTCATCGAACTGCACATCCATAGTTTCAACCACTTTATAGTGAAAGAGGTTGAAGACTCTGTAGGAGTGCGAATCCTTTCCGCAACCAAGCATAAAACTTTCATGTGCTTTCGGTACAAATTTTGAAGTGTGATGAGGATCCTTGATCCAGCACCTAGCACCAAATACTCTGAAGTAACTGACGTTTGGCTTCTTACCAGTGAGGAGTTCATAGGATGTTTTCTTCAGAAGCTTGTGAAGATAAACACGGTTGATAACATGGCATGCAGTATCAATGGCTTCAGGCCAGAATTTTCTTGGTGTCTTGTATTCATCTTGCATCGTCCGAGCCATCTCAATGAGTGTTCTGTTCTTGCGTTCCACGATGCCATTCTGCTGCGGCGTGTACGGAGCTGAGAACTCATGAGTGATGCCCAAAGTATCAAGATAAGTATCGAGGCCAGTGTTCTTGAATTCAGTGCCATTGTCACTTCTGATGTGCTTGATCTTGACGCCATAGTTGTTCATGGCTCAATTGGCGAAGCGTCTGAAGACATCCAGCACTTCAGTCTTGTAGAGGATTATATGCACCCATGTATATCTTGAATAATCATCAACAATGACGAAGCCATAGAGACAAGCAGTAGTAGTAAGGGTTGAGTAGTGAGTAGGGCCAAAGAGGTCCATATGTAGCAGTTCGAAGGGTTGAGTCATTGTCATGATTTTCTTCGAGGGATGCTTGGCCCTCGTCATCTTTCCAGCTTCGCAGGCACCGCATAAGTGATCCTTCTTGAACTTGACGCCCTCGATGCCTATGACATGCTTCTTCTTTGCAAGAGTATGCAAGTTCCGCAAGCCAGCATGCCCTAGCCTCCGATGCCAGAGCCAGCATTCTGAAGCTTTTGCAAGAAGACATATGGCAAGTCGTGGTCCTGCTGAGAAATCTACCATGTACAAATCATCTTTCCGATACCCTTCAAAGACTAGAGACTTGTCAGATTCCATTAGAACTAGGCAACGCTATTTTCCAAATATCACAATAATGTTCAAATCGCAAAGCATTGAGACAGACATTAAGTTGAAACCAAGGGATTCAACAGGCATCACTTTATCCACGTGCTGATCCTTTGAGATTGCAACTCTACCTAGACCCAATACCTTGCTTTTACCAGTATCAGCAAATGTGATGTGACTTTTGTCAGATGGACGTAAGGTTGAGTCCATGAGAAGACTTCGCTTGCCAGTCATGTGATTAGTACATCCACTATCAATAATCCATTCTGAAGCAGTTGGTGTCATACCCTACAGTGCAGTTAGGGGGATAGGCTTCACAAAGAGCATTGTGAAGCATAAACATTTGACGAGCAAGTGGATTATGAAAGCTTAGATCGAGGTTAGGACTGATAGGGCAAGTAGCAAGCGACTCAGGAACAAAATACATAATAAGACCATTTGGGCATTTGATCTTGCGCCCTACAAGATGTTTAAGGTCCCCAGCAATAGCTTCAGATGCATTTGATTTTCGGCTGGAGACCTTTCCCTGCAAAAGAGAGTTAAGCTTTCTTAGCCACCCACATCTTCAAGGGTGGCTTCGAAGCAACGAGTCTAAGTGCAGCATCTGAGAACTTTGGCTTTGGAGCCCTAGCAAATAGTCTTGTAGGTGGACAATAGTACTCATAAGAATAAGCAGAGTAGTTCTGGGCCTTATGAACATGGCGGTTTGATGAAACGCGCTCATATTCATAGGCCTGAGTATGGTTTCCGTGCAAAACATTTGCGTTAGTGCGACTCAGGTGAGTCCTTTGTCTGTATGAAGCCTTTGGACCATATGAAGCCTGTGGTCTGGGGTTTGTCTTCTTCAGTTGTGGTGTCATGACGACATTCATAGGAAGATTCTCCAGACACTTTTTTGGCACCCAGACTTTCTTCATAGGTGGCCCATTCCTGCAGTTAGTACCAATATACCTGGCAAACACTTCACCATTCTGATTCTTAAACAGTTTATAGTTTGCATCAAAGGATTCATCAATGACAATGGGATTAGCACAAGTGAAGCCAGATAGGGTGGATGAATCCACTGAAGGTTCCTTTGCAGCAACCCATGTGGTTTTGGGGTACTGCTCAGGTTTCTAGTAAGAGCCATCAGCATTCATTTTCCTTTCGAACCAAACACCCTCTTTCCTAGGGTTTTGGTTCAGGATCTGCCTTTTGAGGACATCACATAGTGTCTGATGCCCTTTGAGACTTTTGTACATCCCTGTTTCAAGCAATGTCTTCAACCTAGCATTTTCATCAGCAATAGCAGTGGCATCCTCAGCAGAGGGGTTAGTTACCACATCAATAGTTGAAGATATTGCAACAGTGGCAGCAGTAGAACATCCAGCAACAGAAGTAGCGTTGTCACGCTCAATGCATTTAAGACATGGTGGTTCAAATCCTTCCTGAGCGGGACTGATCTGTTTGGCGCGAAGTGACTCGTTTTCCTTTGGAAGGTCTTCATGAGCCGCTCTCAATTTCTCAAGATCTTGCTTCCTTTGAAGATAATCATAGGAAAGCTTTTCATGAGTTGTTGAGAGCGTTTCATGACGACTTTCAAGTTCCTCATACTTAACATGAAGACTTTTTATGTCTTCAATTAAGGACTAAGATCGAGTCATTTCAGCGTCTAATAGGTCATCGCTTTTGTCTAACAGTTTTTAAATATGTTCCATAGCTTTTTGTTGTTCAGTTGCAATTTTAGCAAGTGTTTTGTAGCTGGGTTTGGAACCACAATCAGAGTCGTCTTCACTTGATGTTTGATAGTGAGTGGTGTGTGAGTTTACCTTGGCACCGTGTGCCATGAAGCAGTAGGTGGGAGCGGAGTTGTCCTTGTCATCAGCATCGGCGTCGGTGATGAAGTCATTGTCTTCAGTATTGAAGATGGACTTGGCAACATAGGCTGTAGCCAGACTTGCAACGCCAGAATCAGACTCCTCCTCAGACTCCACCTCCGCCTCCTCAGAAGCAGACTCCTCCTCTGAATCCATTTCCTTGCCAACAAACGCACGAGCCTTACCAGATGAGCTCTTCTTGTGTGATGAAGACTTTGAGGAAGACTTGGAAGAAGACTTTGAGTATTTCTTCTTCTTCTTGTCGTCAGAATCATATTCCTTGCTCTTCTTCTTCTTGTTGTTCTCATTGTCCCACTACGGACATTCAGAGATGTAGTGACCAGGTTTCTTGCACTTGTGGCATGTTCTCTTATTGTAGTCATGAGCAGAAGCTTCATCATTCCTTGAGCTGGATCGTGAGGACTTTCTGAAGCCTTTCTTCTTGGTGAATTTCTAGAACTTCTTCACAAGCATAGAAAGCTCCTTTCCAATGTCTCAGGATCATCAGAACTGCAGTCAGATTCTTCTTCAGATGAGGAACCAGCTTTTGCCTTCAAAGCACGAGTTCGGCCATAGTTGGGACCGTAGATGTCTCTTTTCTCAGAAAGCTGAAATTCATGTGTGTTGAGCCTTTCAAGTATATCAGACGGATCGAGTCTCTTGAAGTCAGGGCGTTCTTGAATCATCAGGGCTAGGGTGTCAAACGAGCTGTCAAGTGATCTCAGGAGTGTCTTGACGATTTCATGCTTGGTGATCTCAGTAGCGCCGAGAGCTTGAAGCTCATTTGTGATGTCAGTGAGGCGATCAAATGTGAGCTGAACATGCTCATTGTTGTTTCTCTTGAAGCGGTTGAAAAGGTTGCGAAGGACGCTGATCCTTTGATCACTCTGGGTTGAGACGCCTTCGTTGACCTTGGAGAGCCAGTCCCAGACTAGCTTAGATGTTTCTAGAGCACTCACACGGCCATACTTCCCTTTGGTCAGATGACCACAGATGATGTTCTTGGTAGTGGAATCCAGTTGAACGAACTTCTTCACATCAGCAGCGGTGACACCTTCACCAGCCTTGGGGACGCCATTCTTGACGACATACCAGAGGTCGACATCAATGGCTTCAAGATGCATGCGCATATTATTCTTCCAGTAGGGATATTCAGTTCCATCGAAGACGGGGCACGCAACAAAGACTTTGATTATCCCTGTAGTCGACATAGCTAAAACTCCAGGTGGTTAAACCGAATCACACAGAACAAGGGAGTACCTTACTCTGATACCAATTGAAAGTGCTAGTGATCGACTAGAGGGGGTGCATAGGAAATTTTTATGAAAGTCTTCAAAACATGGAAGTTTTGAAGACAAACGATAGAAATAAACCTATTACCATACAGCGGAAGGTAGACTACACTAGACAAGCCATAGTCAAGTATTCAATGAAGTGAAAGCACAAAGACTAATAGCAGCTAGGCAGTATGGATCAGGATGGAAGATAGTATGAAGCCAATCAGAACAAGCAGTTACTCAGTGAAGACAAAAAGATAATGCAAACAGGCAATGACTTCACAAGGACCAACTGCAAATAAAGAGATGGGAATGGTAGAACCAGTGGCTTGTTGAAGACAATGATTTGTTGGACCAGTTCAAGTTGCTGTGACAACTGTACGTCTAGTTAGGGAGGCTGAGATTTAACTCAGAAGACCGCGTCTTCACCTTATTCCCCTTGAGCTAAGGACACTCAGTCCTCGCCCAATCACTCTGGTAAGTCTTCAAGGTAGACTTCCAAACCTTCATAGACTTCGTTCATCGGCGATCCACAATGACTCTTGGATGCTTAGAACGCGACACCTAACCGGCTGGAGGATTCACAGTCCTCAAGTGTAATAAGTCTTCAGATCACACAGACAGGAAGACTTCAGTGATGCCTAACACTCTTTGGCTCTGGGTGTTTAGGGCTTTGTCCTCGCAAGGATTTCTCTCTCAAAGGCTTCGAGGTGGGTTGCTCTCAAACGACAAAAGCCATGCACTAACTCTGAGCAGCCAACCAATTTATGGTGTAAGGGGTGGGCTATTTATAGCCACTAGGCAACCCGACCTGATTTGTCCGAAATGACCCTGGGTCACTAAGGAACTGACACGTGTTCCAACGGTCAGATTTCAAACACACACGGCAACTTTACTTAAGCTACAAGCAAAACTGACTTATCCAGCTCTGGATAAGATTTGCTCTCATTGTCTTCGCTCGAAGACATAGGATTTTGGTTAAGCATCACTTCAGTCATTCTGACTAGTTCACTTGGACCCCACTTAACAGTACGGTGGTTCCTATGACTTAACAAAGAAGAAAATGAAACAACGAAACAACTAAGTCTTCACGCTCCATAGTCTTCACGCGATGTCTTCTCTTGTCATAGTCTTCAATGTGAATACCTTCACATACCACCTTTGTCTTCAATGTCTTCATACATTTTTAGGGGTCATCTCCGGTAGGTAAATCGAATCAATGAGGGACTACTACCTGTGTTATCCTACAATTCTCACAAACACATTAGTCCCTCAACCAGGTTTGTCATCAATACTCCAAAACCAACTAGGGGTGGCACTAGATGCACTTACAGGAACCCCGTGACAGTTCGCCTTGAATAAAACTCCTCCAGCAAGGCCCAACCTTGGTTTTACCATTTGCGACCTAAGCCTTTTCCCTTGGGTTCCGCAGACTCAAGGGTCATCTTTATTTTAAACTCCTGGGCCAGTGATCCTCTGAGTGTTGGTCCAAACTAGAGCACCGTGCGGGACCGTCCCTTGGCAACTTGGGTTATGTTGGTACATGTACGCTTAGCTTATCCGGTGTGCCTTGAGAACGAGATATGTGCAGCTCCTATCGGGATTTGTCGGCATAGTTGGGTGGTCTTGCTGGTCTTGTTTTACCATTGTCGAAATGTCTTGTAAGCGGGATGCCGAGTCTGATCGGGTCTTCCTGGGAGAAGGAATATCCTTCGTTGACCGTGAGAGCTTGTGATGGGTAAGTTGGGACACCCCTGTAGGGTTTTGAACTTTTGAAAGTCATGCCCGTGGTTATGGGCAGATGGGAATTTGTTAATATCTGGTTGTAAAAAACTTGACACTTAACTTAATTAAAATGAATCAACCGCGTGTGTAGCCGTGATGGTCTCTTTTCGACGGAGTCCGGGAAGAGAACACGGTCTCGTCTTATGCTTGAACGTAAGTAGCTTCAGGATCACCTCTTGATCGTTATTAGCTTCTCAACCGTGCTTTGCTTCTCTTCTCGCTCTCTTTTGCATAAGTTAGCCACCATATATGCTAGTTCTTGCTGCAGCTCCACCTCACTACCCCTTTTCCTACCCTTAAGCTTAAATAGTCTTGATCTAGCGAGTGTGAGATTGCTGAGTCCCCGTGACTCACAGATGCAGGTGCCGATGATGCCAGTGCAGGGGACGCTACCGAACTCAAGTGGGAGTTCGACGAGGATTCTGGCCGTTACTATGTGTCTTTTCCAGATGATCAGTAGAAGAGCCCAGTTGGGTCGATCGAGGATCTAGCATTTGGGGTTGTCTTTCTTTATTTTGGTTCTGTAGTCGGACCTTGATTGTATTCTGGATGATGTATGCTATATTTATGTATTGTGTGAAGTGGCGATTGTAAGCCGACTCTTTATCCCTTTCTTATTCAGTACATGGGGTGTGTAAAGATTACCCCACTTGCGACATGCCTACCATGCGGTTATGCCTCTAAGTCATGCCCCGACACATGGGAGATATAGCCGCATCGTGGGTGTTACATACTTACTCTGACTCGTGCCTTGAACTGCATGTTTTGCAGCCAATGTCTATTACTCTTTTCATTTTATACACAATTTTCTTAGCGTATCATTGCACCTTACAAGGTTTAAAAGAGAGGAGTGATGTTCCTTTGATCTTGACCTGTAATCTAATTCCGTGTTGGACTTGCCCACACAATGTTACAATTGCATGTTTGTCTGTTCTCAGTTGTTTTGTGATATGAATGATGTCATACTATGCTTACCATATTATAAATTTTGTCTCTTTATCCTTAGCTGTCAATACAATGTGAAGAAATAGACAATACATTAGCCATGGTACATGGTCATATGTTTGGAACCTGGTTTTATTATGTACTTTGCAGTAAAATACAACTAATATTTTACATGGGTTCACCAGAATAAGTTTTGTATATAGACCAAAGCTATTTTGTTTGGTTTTGTTGCCTCCTTAATATCTTCAGTTCTAGTACTACTAATGTAAAAACTCAACTTTTCAGCAAGCTATGGAAAAAATGGTGGAACCGCCACCTTCTGAAGGTGGCGAGGCAACTATAACCGCAATGTCAGCTCTTGATGAAATGGGTCAGTACCTGTCCACAAACAATGCCAAAAGCATGTTCCTGCGTAATACTAGGTTGGTTGTTAAGGAAATCTCGTCCAAACTGCTTCATGATCAAGATATGCAAGCTCAAAACAATGTTATATCTGCGCTCCAGACACAAGTCCATTCCCTAACAGAGACCCTTTGTGAAACAAGGACATACATTGTTCGATGTCGTCAAGATATGAATGGTTTTGAAACCAGACTATCAGACATTTGCTATGTTGTTCGGGAGCCTAGGAGAAATGAAGGCGAAGGTTATGGTGCTCCATCGAACAATACAGCATGAAAACGTAACAGTCAGGTCAAATGAGCTGAGCTTCTGAACTTCTGGTGGTGCATTTATCTGCCAGACTGTTAACTTTTATGCCAACCTTCCTTTTGTTTTATAGTTGTAATTTGTTTTCTTGCGATACAAAATTTGTTCTTAACGTGCAGCCACCAGCTGAAGAAAATAGCAAGCCATTTTTGTATAGTGTAGGGTGTTCCCTATATTTGCACTGGTGGTGATCTTTGATGCCCAGTGGATGTAATCTGTGCAATCGCCTTAATAGCGTAGCGTTAGTTTCGGGCTTATTTATTTCCTAGTCTTCTTTTCCCCTAGTTTGCTAGTGGATGCAACAACCATGTGCCATATACGGACCGTGGTAACCTTGACCCTGCTACAGGTCGTAGGATCCATGGGCCTCCTACGGGCCGTCGATAAATGGGCCTCCAACAGGGTCGTAGAATCAGTGGGCCTCGGGCCATCGGATAAATGGGTCAACATGGGTCGTAAACGGGCGTAATTGGTATCGGCCCAGCACGGTAATAGGTCGTTAACAGGTTGAAGGATAGCAAAGGCTTAATTCTGTCACAGGCATAACGGGTCGTTAATGGGCCAGAATATAGGACGGGCTGGAAACGGCGCAACGGGTTAACAGGCCAGAAACGGGCCGACTCTTGCCACGGGCCGAATTTGGCCCATTAGGGGAACAGGCCAGTAATTGGCCGGAAGTAATTGAGGGCCGGAAAGGAGCCCAAGAACTTATGGGCCGTCAGTAGGCCGAAAGCTAACACAGGCTAGAAACGGCCCATGTGAATCATGGGCCGTTAACGGGTACAAAGAAATTTACTGTTCATTATGGACTAGAGTCACCGTGGGCCTCTAAAGGGCCTAAAGATACGAAGGCCTCATATGGGCTGAAAGGCGTCATGGGCCATACATGGGCCGAAAGTGAAACGAGGATGGCCCAC
Organism: Triticum urartu; assembly: GCF_003073215.2. Taxonomy (NCBI): domain Eukaryota; kingdom Viridiplantae; phylum Streptophyta; class Magnoliopsida; order Poales; family Poaceae; genus Triticum; species Triticum urartu. Next base: position 426,440,140 of record NC_053028.1, on the reverse strand, counting down.
ATGACATTGTTGGGCCGATTTCGGGTAGGCCCTGACGGGTCGAGAGTTACCGGGCCGCAAAATGGGCTATTTGTGAAGAGACCATTAACAGGCTTTTCATGGGCCAGCCCGCTAACTTTTGACTAAGTAAAATGGGCCGGCCTTTGTAAGCTAAATGGGCCAGTGGTGGGCCGTCGCACGTGTCGACATATCATAGGCGCCTATCTAACCCACTAACGAGCTCACACATGTTTCCTCCGGCCAATCAGAATTTTACACATGGAAATTTCCCATTGGTCTGGGCTGTTAACGGGTTATCGAATCCAAAACCAGACCTGATAGCTTAATGGCGACCCGTTACGGTGGATGCCATGTGTCAGTCACCCTTGACGAAAGCACTTATGTGACGCGTGATTTATCGTCATGGAAGTGGACACTTCCGTGATGATAATTTTGGTAATGTCATGGAACACTTCTACGACAACACATGTATGACTATCTTAATTCTGTCATAAAATTGTCATGGATGTACATGCATGAAAGAAAACATGACCTACTGTGACAAACATGTATCATCACGGAAGTGTCTTTTTTGTAGTGTATCAACTCGACTCGAGGGTCTCGAGTTTCATCATGTGGCTCGAGATAGCAATCAAGCTGGAGACATCCTTGCTCGAATGGGTGCTAAACGCGATCCCGTCCCGCCTAACACGTTTTTGGAAAGGCTTTTCAAGCCATCTGTGGTATGGCAAGACGAGAGCAGAAATACCAGTCCGGCGCCGATCACACTCCCGGACGCCGAACATGATTCGGATATCATCGGGGACTCGGGCACTTAGCCAACACCTTCCGCTCATGTAATCATGGCGGTTATTGCTCCATGGACCGAACCCTTCTGGGCCTACCTTAATAGGCAGGAGTTGCCTAATGATCAGAACGAGGCCCATCGCATAGTTTGACGCTCCAAGGCCTATAAAGTTCACGAAGGATAACTCTACAAGAAAAACACTACTAGAGTTCTTCAAAGATGTATCTCTGAAGAAGAGGGGCGGCAACTCTTGGCCAAAATACATGCTGGCCTCAGTGGCCATCACGCCACAGCTCGGGCCCTCATAAGCAAAGCCTTCCAGACAGGCTTCTTCTGGCCCACGGCCCGAGCAGATGCAACAGGCCCTTGTACAACGCTATGCAGGATGCCAGCTCTTCGCCAATCAAAGCCATATGTCGCCCACTGCCCTAAGAACTATCCCCATTACCTGGACTTTTACGGTTTGGGGGCTAGATATGGTCGGACCCCTTAAAGGGGGAAGCCATAAGAAGAAATACCTACTGGTCATGGTGGATAAATTCACTAAGTAGATAGAGGCCAGACCAGTAAAAACAGCTGAAGTCAGACTAGTGATAGATTTTATATCCGGCGTCATACACCGTTATGGTGTCCCGCACATCATTTTCACTGACAATGGTTCTAACTTCATAGCCTATGAGGTAAAAAATTGGTGTGCTAACCTGGGCATCAAGCTCGATTACGCCTCCGTATATCACCCCCAAACAAACGGTCAAGTCGAGCTGGCCAATGGCCTGATAATGAGCAGCATCAAACCCAGACTAGTGCGATCCCTCAAGGAGTCGGATAAACATTGGGTCGAGGAACTCGATTCCGTACTCTGGGGCTGCAGACCATGCCCAACCGCATGACCGGATACACACCATTCTTCATAGTGTACGGCGCAGAGGTTGTCTTACCCTGTGACATTATTCATGATTTGCCTCGAGTGCGCATGTATGAAGAGAGAGAGGCCGAGCTCGATCGGCAGGACAACTTCGATGGCCTGGAGGAGGAGCGCGATATCGCCAAAGCCTGTTCCGTATTTTATCAACAACAAGCTCGAAGATACCAAAGCAGAGAAGTGCGGGCAAAGACTTATAACGTAGGTGAGCTCATTTTACGCCTCCAAGAGAAGAAAAAGGACAATATCAAACCAAAATGGGAAGGTCCCTTCATTATACATGAAGTTCTGACGGGAGGAGCCTACCGCCTTCACAATGCATCGGATAATCGCTTACAACCGAACCCTTGGAACGTTGCTCGGCTCCGAAGATTCTACGCATGAGTACGGCCATGCTTCTTATTCATTATTTTGTCTCCTTTTCAAAAAAAATATTTTTTCCTTCTTATATGTTTCCCATGGTGTGTTCGAATAGGCCGAACACTTGAGGGGTACACATCCTTAAATGTATACACCCAGCCACGACTGGGGGCTTCTGTAAATAGAAGCTTGCTATTATATCAAGCCTAGAGCTCACAATACAAGTGCCGTTTGTGGATATACATCCTTTCTTGCCATTACATGCACCTCTATGGCTTAAGTTTTTTGCCAAGCTGGGTTTCCTCGCTCCTATGCTTATGCTATACGTTCCCGATTGTTCGGCTGGGGCATGAAGGGAGCACCTCTACGATTGTTACAACTGGGTCATCGGGACATGTACCTCAGACGGGTGAAGCCGAAAGCTAGCGTTCTTAAGGGAATAATTGGTCCGCAGATTGTCATTGTATTGCAATCATCTTTAAAGCATTTCGAGATGGTTTTTCCATAATACGAACCACACGCCTCGGCACGCATAATCACAAAATGCCGACCCAAGGAAAGGAACCTTTAACAGAACTATTTTCCTTGGAAGATGTTTCTTACATATGTAATATAACATACATTCCGAACTCGAATTTTTTGTTTGTTTGAGCAATATGACTGGGTTGCCTGGTTTCCGGAAGGATACTTTCTCTTGTCCTACGTATCCGGAAACACTTCACTATTATTGGTTTGGAGGTTAAAGCCAAAAGTCTGCGATGACAAAATCATTTCACATGTTCGGATCAAACCATAGGTTTATCATAAATGTGCATTTATACATTAAGCTCAAAACCTGTTCCTTCTCTATGTCGTCTATAAGGCTATCTAATCAACAGTCTTCCTGCGAATATTTGGCAGCGAGCATTACTTGATCATAGACTAAATTTAATGGGATTTCCTTCCCATCGGGTCCCTGTGGTCCTACTCAGGCCATATGATTCGGATCCAGTTTCGAGAAGCATGTCTTCACCATAGCCCATGCTTCTCGTGCGCCTTCATGGCAGGAAGACATCTTCCATAGCTCGAACCGGCGCCGAGCACCTTTGAATAGGTTTGCCAGGGCTTCCATACTTTCTGGAGGGGTATCAGATGGCCATAACGCCTTCACCATACTCCTCATGGCGTTCTAGGCCCGAGCATGCACGACAGATGACTCCTTTAGCATGTCACCTTGAAACCCGAACACTTCCTCCTCTGGTCGACCAGTTAACAGACCTACCGCAACAAATCCATGATATTCCGCATTATGGATTAGACATGAAGTACCTATGGTAGTTCTAAACATGAGGGGAAGACATACCAAACATGCCGCCCTTCATCTTTTTATTTTCCTTCTGAGCGGCTGATAGCTGAGCCTTCAAGCTCTCTATCTCTTCGGACTGTTTGTCCTTTTCCTCCTCAAGTTTTCTCTCCCTAGACGCGCCCTTTACGGTCCCTTTCAAAACCGCTAGTTCGGCGGTAACTGCACTCAGTTGCGTATGGTTTGTGTTCAGCTCCTGAGCCAGCATAGTGTTCTTTTCTTGCAGAACCTGCACAAATTATCGATCCTTAAATCGGTTTGCTTCACCGTTTCAAGTCTCGGGGGCTATTGGTATACGACCATGCAAAATTGTGTCAAATTTTACCTGTATTTTCTTTGCGAACGGCTGAATAACTCTGGCAAGGTCGTCTCGAGTGGCTCGGATATATGCATCTGTCGAACTCAGTGCGGTGAATTCTTGTTCGGACAAGGCTAGAGCACGCATAGCTTCCTTCAAGCGACGGTGATTCATCACGCTCTCCACTTTGAAATTCATGACCGACACGCCATCTGAATCCTCTTGAGGTGGTGGAACAAGCATGGCATTTGCTTGAGTCCTAGATGACGAGTTTGGCACCGGATTAGTGGACATTTGGCTAATTGGGCGTTTTCCCACCATTTGTCGCGTACTCCTCCTAAAAATAAAAGACAAAAGGGGGAGACTCTTAACAATCCAGACTCATGCCTAGGTATGCATTAAGTATACATACCTCTTGGAAGACTGTGAGGTCTCCGCAGTACTCCCGGTCCCTTTTCGTTTCGAATGACGGCCTTGCATGGGGGTCGCCCTCAAGGAGATACGGTCCCTGGAGCGCCGATCCTGTTAAAATCCAGATCAGTACAACAGGAAAGGATACAAATGAGGATCTCTTCTTAGGAAGCCTCTGGATACTCATGATGCAGAATGGGTAAAGGCGAGGGTAGTCAGCAATGATGGCCACTTCCGAACCGTCAAGGCTCGCCTGATAGAATACCCCATCGTCGAATTCTATATATATATATATATCCAGATCCTCGCAAAAGCCAGGATCTTCATCATGATTATGATCCTCCGGCTGGGGAGTAGGATAGTAGACATCCTCGGTCATCCTCCTCCATGACTAATTGGTGGCAACAAAGAGCACATTCGGTTAGTGTCTGCAATGTAGTGAAATAAGTACAGACGATCGAGATCTTACCCATTCGATAGGGGTATACATGGAATAGGCCTCCCGACAGTTTAACCGGAGAAAATCTTCTTTTTCGCCATTGTACAAATCAGCCAAAATTGAAGCCAGTTCGGCTGGGGTATCCGGACCCTGCCGCCTGTAATGGGATGCGTCGTCTTCTCCGTTGTAACACCATAAAGGAGTTACTCTGGATTGAAGAGGTTGCACACACCTCTTTATTGCGATCGCCGTGACTTCAACTATTGAGAGTTCGGAATGGGCTAGCAGCCTGACCTTGCTGACTGACCTTTGTATCTCCGCACTGTCCTCTTCTTTGGGACTTAGAGGATGCTAGTTGAGGCGCTTCTTTAGGGGAGCGCTGGAAAATTCAGGTAGATTGCGCCTTACTGGATCCGACAGTGGAACATCGTCCATATACAACCACTCCGAAGACCACTGTGGGTATGCTTCTTTAGGAGTTCCTACAGGGTATTCGGATCCAGCAATGCGCCATACTTCGGCACCACCCACTTCAAATATGGAACCCCCTTTGTGGCGGGGAACAAGGCAGAAGAATTTCCTCCATAATATGAAATGGACCTCGATGCCTAGGAATAACTCATAGAGGGCAACAAAGCCTGAGATGTGCATAATCGAACCTGGGGTAAGGTTGTGCAGTTGGATGCTGTAAAATTCCAATAACCCCCGGAGGAAGGGATGGATTGGAAATCCCAGGCCCCGTAATAGAAACGGGACGAAGCACACCCTCTCCTCCTTATTGGGGTTGGGGAAGTTCTCAGCCATCGCATCATTGCCGATTGAGTATAATCCCGCTCGAACGGGAACTAGATCTGCGAGGGGGAGGTAGCCCTGCGTCTGGAGCCGGCTTAGTTGAAGATGAGGCACGGAGCAACTCTGCCAATCGCCCTCTTGAGGGCCATGGGGGCGTGAAGAGGAGCCTGGGCGCTGGCCATGATGGAAGGCTTTGTTTTATGGCTAGACTTGGCCGTTTTTTCTTCTGCGCGGTGTGAGATGGCCTTAGGAGATCACTATCTCTTTATATAGGTGCCGCCCGAGCGTGGTGGAGAGCTCATTTGCGAAAAATCATGGACCGTTCGTATTCACCCTGCGCGCGAAAATCGATGCACCATCAAGGGGAATTGAAAAGACATTGAGGTTATCGCCGGATTATGATGAAGAACCCGCCTTGCAAAGCCGAAGACATGGGCCGAATATTTCATCATCATTGAAGGCAAGTTCAGGAGCTACTAAGGGAGTCCTGGACTAAGGGGTCCTCGGGTGTCCGGGCTATTCGATATGGGTCGGACTGATGGGCCATGAAGGTACAAGGAAGAAGACCTTCCCCTGTGTCCGGATGGGACCCTCCTTTGCATGGATGGCAAGCCTAGCGTCCGGATGTATAATTTCCTTTCTCTGTAAACTGACTCTGTACAACCCTGGGTCCCTCCGGTGTCTATAAACCGGAGGGTTTTAGTCCGTAGAGGCTATCAAAAATCATATAGGCTAGACATCTAGGGTTTTGCTATTACGATCTCGAGGTAGATCAACTCTTGTAACCTCTATACTGTTGGGGAACACAGTATTTCAAAAAAAATTCCTACGCACACGCAAGATCCATCTAGGTGATGCATAGCAACGAGAGGTGAGAGTGTTGTCCACGTACCCTCGTAGACCATAAGCGGAAGCGTTATGACAACGCGGTTGATGTAGTCGTACGTCTTCACGATCCGACCGATCCTAGCACCGAAGGTACGGCACCTCCGCGATCTGCACACATTCAACTCAATGATGTCCCACGAACTCTAGATCCAGCTGAGCTTGAGGAAGAGTTTCGTCAGCACAACAGCGTGATGACGGTGATGATGAAGTTACCGACGCAGGGCTTCACCTAAGCTCTACAACGATATGACCGAGGTGGAAATCTGTGGAGGGGGCACCGCACATGGCTAAACAATCAACTTTTTTGTCTATGGGGTGCCCCCTCCCCCGTATATAAAGGAGGGGAGGAGGAGGAGGGCCGACCTCAAGGGGCGCGCCCAAAGGGGGGATTCCTACTCCTAGTAGGAGTAGGTTTCCCACTTTCCTAGTCCAAGTAGGAGAAGAAGGAAGGAGAGGGAGAGGGAGAAGGAAAGAGTGGGGCGCCGCCCCCTCCTAGTCTAATTCGGACCATCCCATGGGGGGGCGCGGCCACCCCTTGAGGCCCTTCTCTCCTTTCCCGCATGGCCCATTAAGGCCCGCTACTTCCTCCGGCGAATTCCCGTAACTCTCCGGTACTCCGAAAAATACCCAAATCACTCGGAACCTTTCCGATGTCCGAATATAGCCTTCCAATATATCGATCTTTACGTCTCGACCATTTTGAGACTCCTCATCATGTCCGTGATCTCACCCGGGACTCCGAACAACCTTCGGTACATCAAATCACATAACTCATAATACAAATCGTCATCGAACGTTAAGCGTGCGGACCCTACGGGTTCGTGAACTATGTAGACATGACCGAGACACATCTCCGATCAATAACCAATAGCGGAACCTAGATGCTCATATTGGCTCCTACATATTGTACGAAGATCTTTATTGGTCAAACCGCATAACAACATACGTTGTTCCCTTTGTCATCGGTATGTTACTTGCCCGAGATTTGATGGTTGGTATCACCATACCTAGTTCAATCTCATTACTGGCAAGTCTCTTTACTTGTTCCGTAATGCATCATCCTGCAACTAACTCATTAGTCACATTGCTTGCAAGGCTTATAGTGATGTGCATTACTGAGAGGGCCCAGAGATACCTCTCCGACAATCGGAGTGACAAATCCTAATCTCGGTCTATGCCAACTCAACAAACACAATCAGAGACACCTGTAGAGCATATTTATAATCACCCAGTTAGGTTGTGACGTTTGATAGCACACTAAGTGTTCCTCCGGTATTCGTGAGTTGCATAATCTCATAGTCATAGGAACATGTCTAAGTCATGAAGAAAGCAATAGCAATAAACTAAACGATCATAGTGCTAAGCTAACGGATGGGTCTAGTCAATCACATCATTCCCTAATGAGGTGATCCCGTTAATCAAATGGCAACTCATGTCAATGGTAAGGAAACTTAACCATCTTTGATTAACGAGCTAGTCAAGTAGAGGCATACTAGTGACACTCAGTTTGTCTATGTATTCACACATGTACTAAGTTTCCGGTTAATACAATTCTAGCATGAATAATAAACATTTATCATGATATAAGGAAATATAAATAACAACTTTATTATTGCCTATAGGGCATATTTCCTTCAGTCTCCCACTTGCACTAGAGTCAATAATCTAGTTCACATCGTCATGTGATTTCACACCAATAGTTCGCATCTTTATGTGATTAGTTCACATCTTCATGTGACTAATACCCAACGGGTTTACTAGAGTCAATAATCTAGTTCACACCGCTATGTGATTAACACCCAAAGAGTGATCATGTTTTGCTTGTGAGAGAAGTTTAGTCTACGGGTCTGCAACATTCAGATCCGTATGTATTTTGCAAATTTCTGTGTCTACAATACTCTGCATGGAGCTACTCTAGCTAATTGTTCCCACTTTCAATATGTATCTAGATCAAGATTTAGAGTCATCTAGATCAGTGTCAAAAGCTTGCATCGACGTAACTCTTTACGACGAACTCTTTTATCACCTCCATAACCGAGAAATATTTTCTTAGTCCTCTAAGGATAATATTGACCGCTGTCAAGTGATATACTACTAGATCACTATTGTACTCCCTTGCCAAAATTATGCTAAGGTATACAATAGGACTGGTACACATCATAGCATACTTTATAGAACCTATGACTGAGGCATAGGGAATGACTTTTCATTCTCTTTCTATTTTCTGCCGTGGTCGGGTTTTGATTCTTTACTCAACTTCACACCTTGCAACACAGCAAGAACTCCTTTTTTGACTGTTCCATTTTGAACTACTTCAAAAACTTGTCAAGGTATGTACATATTGAAAAATTTATCAAGCGTCATGATCTATCTCTATAGATCTTGATTTCCAATATGTAAGTAGCTTCACCGAGGTCTTTCTTTGAAAAAAAAACTCCTTTCGAACACTCCTTTATGCTTTCCAGAAAATTCTACATCATTTCCGATCAACAATATTTCATTCACATATACTTATCAGAAAGGTTGTAGTGCTCCCACTCACTTTCTTGTAAATACAGGCTTCACCGCAAGTTTGTATAAAACCATATGCTTTGATCACTTTATCAAAGCATATATTCCAACTTCGAGATGCTTGCACCAGTCCATAGATGGATCTCTAGAGCTTGCACACTTGTTAGCACCTTTAGGATTGACAAAACCTTCTTGTTGCATCATATACAACTCTTCTTTAAGAACTCCATTAAGGAATGCAGTTTTGACATCCATTTGCCAGATTTCATAAAATGTGGCAATTTCTAACATGATTCGGACAGACTTAAGCATTGCTACGAGTGAGAAAATCTCATTGTAGTCAACATCTTGAACTTGTTGAAAACCTTTTGCGAAAATTCGAGATTTGTATATAGTAATACTACTATCAGTGTATGTCTTCCTCTTGAAGATCCATTTATTCTCAATGGCTTGTCGATCATTGGGAAAGTCAACCAAAGTCCACACTTTGTTCTCATACATGGATCCCATCCCAGATTCCATGGCCTCAAGCCATTTTGCGAAATCTGGGCTCATCATCGCTTCCTCATAGTTCGTAGTTCGTCATGGTCTAGTAACATGACTTCCAGAAAGGATTATCGTACCACTCTGGTGCAGACCATACTCTAGATGACTTACGAGGTTCGGTAGTAACTTGATCTGAAGTTTCATGATCATCATCATTAGCTTCCTCACTAATTGGCATAGGAATCACTAGAACTGATTTTTGTGATGAACTACTTTCCAATTTATGAGAAGGTACAATTACCTCATCAAGTTCTACATTCCTCCCACTCACTTCTTTCGAGAGAAACTTCTTCTTTAGAAAGGATCCATTCTTAGCAACGAATATCTTGCCTTCAGATCTGTGATAGAAGGTGTACCCAATAGTTTCCTTTGGGTATCCTATGAAGACGCATTTCTCCAATTTGGTTTTAAGCTTATCAGGTTGAAACTTTTTCACATAAGCATCATAGCCCCAAACTTTAAGAAACGACAGCTTAGGTTTCTTGCTAAATCACAGTTCATATGGTGTCGTCTCAACAGATTTAGATGGTGCCCTATTTAACGTGAATGCAGCTGTCTCTAATGCATAACCCCAAAACAGTAGTGATAAATCGGTAAGAGACATCATAGGTCACACCATATCTAATAAAGTATGGTTATGACGTTCGGACACACCATTACGCTGTGGTGTTCCAGGTGGCGTGAGTTGCGAAACTATTCCACATCGTTTCAAATGAAGACCAAACTCGTAACTCAAATATTCGTTTCCGTGATCAGACCATAGAAACTTTATTTTCTTGTTACGATGATTTTCCACTTCACTCTGAAATTCTTTGAACTTTTCAAATGTTTCAGACCTATGTTTCATCAAGTAGATATACCCATATCTGCTCAAATCATCTATGAAGGTCAGAAAATAAAAATACCCGCCGCGAGCCTCAACACTCATCAGATCGCATACATTAGTATGTATTATTTACAATAAGTCAGTTGCTTGCTCCATTGTTCCAGAGAACGGAGTCTTAGTCATCTTGACCATGAGGCATGGTTCGCAAGCATCAAATGATTCATAACCAAGTGAATCCAAAAGCCCATCAGCATGGAGTTTCTTCATGTGCTTTACACCAATATGACCTAAACGGCAGTGCCACATATAAGTTGCACTATCATTATTAACTTTGCATCTTTTGGCTTCAATATTATGAATATGTGTATCACTACGATCAAGATTCAATAAACCATTTATATTGAGTGTATGACCATAGAAGGTTTTATTCATGTAAATAGAACAACAATTATTCTTTTGACTTAAATGAATAACCGTACTGCAATAAACATGATCCAATCATATTTATGCTCAACGCAAACACCAAATAACATTTATTTTAGGTTCAACACTAATCCCGAAGGTAAAGGGAGTTTGCGATGGTGATCTTATCAACCTTGGAATCACTTCCAACACACATCGTCACCTTGCCCTCAACTAGTTTCTGTTCATTTTGTAACTCCTGTTTCAAGTTAGTAATCATAGCAACTGAACCAATATCATATACCCAGGGGCTATTATGAACACCAGTAAAGTACACATCAATAATCTGTATATCAAATATACCCTTGTTCACTTTGCCATCCTTCTTATCCGCCAAGTATTTGGGGTAGTTCCGCTTCCAGTAACCATTCCCTTTGCAGTAGAAGCACTCAGTTTCAGGCTTGGGTCTAGCTTTGGTCTTCTTCATGGGAGTGGCAACTTGCTTGCCATTCTTCTTGAAGTTCCCTTTCTTTCCCTTGCCATTTTACTTGAAACTAGTGGTCTTGTCAACCATCAACATTTGATGCTTTTCTTGATTTCTACCTTCGTTGATTTCAGCATCATGAAGAGCTCAGGAATCATTTTCGTCATCCCTTGCATGCTATAGTTCATCATGAAGTTCCAGTAACTTGGTGATAGTGACTAGAGAATTCTGTCAATCATTATCTTATCTGGAAGATTAACTCCCACTTGATTTAAGCGATTGTAGTACTTAGACATTCTGAGCACATGCTCACTGGTTGAGTTATTCTCCTCCATTTTGTAGGCAAAGTACTTGTGAGAGGTCTCATACCTCTTGACTCGGGCATGAGTCTGAAATACCAATTTTAGCTCTTGGAACATCTTATATGCTCCGTGGCGTTCAAAACGTTTTTGAAGTCCCGGTTATAAGCTGTAAAGCATGGCGCACTAAACTATCAAGTAGTCATCATACCGAGCTTGTCAAACGTTCATAACGTTTGCATCTGCTCCTGCAATAGGTCCGTCACCTAGCGGTGCATCAAGGAAATAATTCTTCTGTGTAGCAATGAGGATAATCCTCAGATCACGGAGCTAGTTCACATCATTGCTACTAACATCTTTCAACATAGTTTTCTCTAGGAACATATCATAAATTAAACGGGGAAGCTATATGTGAGCAATTGATCAACAACATAGATATGCAAGTACTATCAGGACTAAGTTCATGATAAATTTAAGTTCAAATCATATTACTTAAGAACTCCCACTTAGATAGACATCACTCTAATCATCTAAGTGATCACGTGATCCATATCAACTAAACCATGTCCGATCATCACGTGAGATGGAGTAGTTTTCAATCGTGAACATCACTATCTTGATCATATCTACTATATGATTCACGTTCGACCTTTCAGTCTCAGTGTTCCAAGGCCATATCTGCATATGCTAGGCTCGTCAAGTTTAACCCAAGTATTCTGCGTGTGCAAAACTGGCTTGCACCTGTTGTATGTGAACATAGAGCTTATCACACCCGATCATCACGTGGTGTCTCGGCACGACGAACTGTAGCAACGGCGCATACTCAGGGAGAACAATTGTACCTTGAAATTTAGTGAGAGATCATCTTATAAAGCTACCGCCGAACTAAGCAAAATAAGATGCATAAAGGATAAACATCACATGCAATCAAATATAAGTGATATGATATGGCCATCATCATCTTGTGCCTTTGATCTCCATCTCCAAAGCACCGTCATGATCACCATCATCACCGGCTTGACACCTTGATCTCCATCGAAGCATCGTTGTTGTCTTGCCAACTATTGCTTCTACGACCATCGCCACCGCTTAGTGATAAAGTAAAGCAATTACATGGCGATTGCATTTCATACAATAAAGTGACAACCATATGGCTCCTGCCAGTTGCCGATAACTATGTTACAAAACATGATCATCTCATATAACAATTTATATAATCACGTCTTGACCATATCACATCACAACATGCCCTGCAAAAACAAGTTAGACGTCCTCTACTTTGTTGTTGCAAGTTTTACGTGGATGCTACGGGCTTCTAGCAAGAACCGTTCTTACCTACGCATCAAAAACCACAACGTAGTATAGTGATTGCTTTTTGATCTTCAGAAAGAACCCTATTCATTGAAACCAATTCAACTAAGGTTGGAGAAACAGACACCCACTAGCCACCTATGTGCGAAGCACGTCGGTTGAACCAGTCTCGCGTAAGCCTACGCATAATGTTGGTCTGAGCCGCTTAATCTAACAATACCGTTTAATCAAGAATCAACTAGTGACGGCAAGCAATATGTATATACTCACGCCCACAACTCCTTTGTGTTCTACTCGTACATATAACATCTACGCATAGACCTGGCTCTGATACCACTGTTGGGGAATGCAGTATTTCAAACAAATTCCGCACACGCAAGATCCATCTAGGTGATGCATAGCAACGAGACGGGAGAGTGTTCTCCACGTACCCTCGTAGACTGTAAGCGGAATTGTTATGACAACGCGGTTGATGTAGTCGTACGTCTTCACGATCCGATGATCCTAGCACTGAAGGTACATCACCTCCACGATCTGCACACGTTCAGCTCGGTAACGTCCCACGAACTCTAGATCCAGCTGAGGTCAAGGAAGAGTTTCGTCAGCGCGACGGTGTGATGACGACGATGATGAAGTTACCGATGCAGGGCTTCGCCTAAGCTCTACAATGATATGACCGAGGTGGAAATTTGTGGAGGGGGGCACCTCACACGACTAAACAATCAACTTTTTTGTCTATGGGGTGCCCCCTCCCCCGTATATAAAGGAGGGGAGGAGGAGGAGGGCCGGCCTCAAGGGGAGCGCCCAAAGGGGGGATTCCTACTCCTAGTAGGAGTAGGTTTCCCCCTTTCCTAGTCCAAGTAGGAGAAGAAGGAAGGAGAGGGAGAGGGAGAAGGAACGAGTGGGGTGCGAGCCCCTAATAGTCCAATTCGGACCAGCCCATGGGGTGGCGCGCGGCCACCCCTTGAGGCCCTTCTCTCCTTTCCCGTATGGCCCATTAAGGCCCACTACTTGCTCCGGCGAATTCCCGTAACTCTCCGGTACTCTGAAAAATACCCGAATCACTCGGAACCTTTCCGATGTCCGAATATAGCCTGCCAATATATTGATCTTTACGTCTCAACCATTTCGAGACTCCTCGTCATGTCCGTGATCTCATCCGAGACTCCGAACAACCTTCGGTACATCAAATCACACAAACTCATAATACAAATCGTCATCGAATGTTAAGCGTGCAGACCCTACGGATTCGTGAACTATGTAGACATGACTGAGACACATCTCCGGTTAATAACTAATAGTGGAACCTGGATGTTCATATTGGCTCCTACATATTTTACGAAGATCTTTATTGGTCAAACCGCATAACAACATGCATTGTTCCCTTTGTCATCGGTATGTTACTTGCCCGAGATTTGATCATCGGTATCACCATACCTAGTTCAATATCGTTACTGGCAAGTCTCTTTACTCATTTGGTAATGCATCATCCTGCAACTAACTCATTAGTCACACTGCTTGCAAGGCTTATAGTGATGTGCATTACCGAGAGGGCCCAAAGATACCTCTCCGACAATCGGAGTGACAAATCCTAATCTCGGTCTATGCCAACTCAACAGACACAATCAGAGACACCTGTAGAGCATATTTATAATCACCCAGTTAGGTTGTGATGTTTGATAGCACACTAAGTGTTCCTCCGGTATTCAGGAGTTGCATAATCTCATAGTCATAGGAACATGTCTAAGTCATGAAGAAAGCAATAGCAATAAACTAAACGATCATAGTGCTAAGCTAACGGATGGGTCTAATCGATCACATCATTCTCTAATGATGTGATCTCATTAATCAAATGACAACTCATGTCAATGGTTAGGAAACTTAACCATCTTTGATTAACTAGCTAGTCAAGTAGAGGCATACTAGTGACACTCAGTTTGTCTATGTATTCACACATGTACTAAGTTTCCGGTTAATACAATTCTAGCATGAATAATAAACATTTATCATGATATAAGGAAATATAAATAACAACTTTATTATTGCCTCTAGGGCATATTTCCTTCATATACTCATTAAATACAATCAAGCAGGATGTGGGATTTTACCTCCATCAAGAGGGCCCGAACCTGGGTAAACATCGTGTCTCCCTTGACTCCTGCAACCTTCGATCCTCAGACGCATAGTTCGGGACCCCCTAGCCAAGATCGGCCGGTTTTGACACTGACATGAGCCCTTGGTGTGGAGCCTGTCGGTGTCAAAACCGGCGGATCTCGGGTAGGGGGTCCCGAACTGTGCGTCTAAGGTCGATGGTAATAGGAGACGGGGGACACAATGTTTACCCAGGTTTGGGCCCTCTCTATGGAGGTAATACCCTACTTCCTGCTTGATTGATCTTGATGAATATGAGTATTACGAGAGTTGATCTACCATGAGATCGTAATGGCTAAACCCTAAAAGTCTAGACCGTCTGACTATGATTATCCGGATCTATCTATGGGCCTAGCCCTTTGGTTTATATAGACACGGGAGGGATCTAGGGTTACATAAGGTCGGTTACAGAGAAAGGAATATTCATATTTAGTCGCCAATCTTGCCTTCCACGCCAAGGAGAGTCCCATACAGACACAAGTAGAGTCTTCGGCCTTTGTATCTTCACGGCCCATCAGTCCGGCCCATATCCAATAGGTCGGACGCCCGAGGACCCCTTAGTTCAGGACTCCCTCGGTAGCCCCTGAACCAGACTTCAATGATGAGTTGTCCGGCGTGCAAATTGTTTTCGGCATTGCAAGGCGAGTTCCCCTTTCCGAATACTCCAAGATAGTCTCTGGTCATAATGAACGTGTCCGGATCTGCAACACAAGTACCACACACAACTGCAGAGAATATAATATTTGCATGAGTCCAATCCGCTGATAGTCCTTTTGTAATGTGACCTCACATCTACTTGGTCATCATTTCAAACCGTTTTCCGTCTGCCGTTCCATGTTTCGAGATGCGGTTTTAATAGGCACGTCTTGTCGAAGCAGAGATCGTGTCCCCTTATTGCGGGATCCTCACCAATACGAGCGTGGGTCATATAACCGTGCCTTTTACACCGCCCTTGGGAACAAGCGAGTTTTAAGGCTAGTGGGGAGGCGCTTGATATTTACTGCCTTTATAGGAGATAAGGACTTCCTTTCTTCACCCACGCCTTCTCTCTTTCTCTGCCCTTCCGTTCTCGAGCTCCAGCGCCCAAGTTCTCATTCTTTCCGCCTCAAGGAAGCCCTCAGCCATGTCTGGATCTGGAGGGAAAAGCAAGTGGATGGCCTCCTCCGTTAAGGAGAAGGACATTACCAAGCTTCGGGAGGCCGGGTATTTGGCGAAAGAAATCGCCCACCGGCTTCCAGCTAAGGGGCAAATCGTCCCCACCCCGAAGCCCAACGAGAGGGTGGTGTTCATCCCTCATTTCGTCTACGGGTTAGGGTTTCCTCTCCACCCTTTCGTCCGTGGGCTTATGTTCTATTACGGGCTAGATTTCCATGATCTAGCCCCGAACTCCTTCCTCAACATCTCGGCATTCATTATCGTGTGTGAGGCCTTCCTCCGCATCCAACCCCACTTAGGACTGTGGCTCAAGATCTTCAATGTGAAGCCGAAGGTGGTGGACGGTCAGCACGCGGAGTGCAGAGGCGCCATGCTGAGCAAGATGCCCAATGTCACGTGGCCCCAGGGTACTTTTGTGGAGACCGTCAAGGAGTGGCAAAAACTATGGTTCTACATCACCGAGCCCCGAGGCGCCACCTGGGCTGCGACATCCGAATTCAAGTCCGGAGCCCCAATGCGGCTCACCTCCTGGATAGAGAAGGGGCCGAATTGGTATTCATCGGACGAGCTGATAGCGCTGCAAACGCGCATTCAAAGCATGGTGGATAAAAACATCAAGCTTGTCAACGTAATCCGGGTGATGCTGGTTCACCGGATCCTCCCGTGCCAGAGCCGAAGCTGCCCCTTATGGAAATTCGACCCAAAGAAGCATAGAACTTTGGAAAGGCTCTTCGGAACCACTCACAAAGATGCCTGGAAGTTGCTCTTTAAGGGCAACGGGATGCCGCCCGCCATAGACTCGGACCGCGGGCACGATATTACCCATTCTGCTAATGTGGTAAGCCTTTCACGTCTCCAGACGCAGCCTCTACTTGCTTGTTTCAAGGAGGATATCTAAACCTTATCACTATTGTTTTTTCAGGTATGGACGGAGAGGGCGGAGCGGATTCACTGTTCGGCTCCGCTGCCCGAGGAACCAGTCATCCCGCTCCTGGCGAAGATGCTAGTGTCGGTGCCCTATAAGGCGTCGGGGAAGAAGGCCAAGAAGAAGGCCAAGGGGGTCCGGAGTGGCCCCCGCCGCAAGGGAGCTTCGGACGTGTCGTCCAAAGACAAGACTCACTCCTCCGCCACTGAAGACGATGACGAGGAGGAGGAAGAAAGCACTTCTCCCCCTGATGGGGGGGGAGGAAGAAGAGGGCGGCCTCCACAAATCTGGAGCCGGAGGTGCCCAAGAGCGGGAAGGGTCCCCTTGCAGATAACTCCGCATGGGACGTCGACAGCAGCCCGGAGCGAAGCCCCCGAAACAAGCCTCCGGCCGCGTTGTAAGTACTAAAACCCGCATATGTCCGTGCGCCTGTCCTCTCTTTCTTCATAATATAATATGTTAATTTATGCCATTGCAGTCCGGCCCACGACAACTCCCAGCGATCCTCATCAAGAGGCTCGCTAGATTTGAAGGCGATGGCCAGCGAGTCACCGCCGGCCGCTCACTCTCCCATGGCCAAGAGCGACGACGAGGTGTTGTCCCAAAGGACCTTCCCCGGCCAGGGAGGGGTTCAGAAGGCCGCCAGGGTAGCGCCAGGGGGCAAAGCCTCGGCTTTCGGACACATGGAGGGGCAAACCCCCATGGCGGCTGCGGATGGGGGCTTTGTTCAGTTCGGCCCCCGGCCGAATACAAGTCCGGAGACCTCTACGGCTCTAGACTCTGGCAAGCAACCTCCTTCGAAAGAAGGGGGTGTGCCTATTCCGCCGGTGACCTCCGTCCATCCAGAGGCGCCAGATAATCTGTTGGAAGTGCTACGAGGCGCTTCCATTTTGGATGAACATCGTATCCTTATGGGTACGGTGATTCAAAGGGCTTAGTCCGTCAAAAGCGGACTGACCGAAGCCTGCAACAGCCTGCTGACAGGCTTTCAGGTAAGTTTCGCCAAAAGGAAAAAGTCCTAATATAGACAGTAGCCCCCGAGACACTGTCTGGTGTACGGAAAGAAGATCCGGACAGAGGATCAATTTATTTTTGCAGGGAACTAACTAGATGTCTTATATGAATAAGCAGGCGTCATTGCTGGCCGCGACTGCACACACTGCCGAAGTCTCCGAACTAAAGCAGAGACTAGAGTGGGCCGAGCAGGAGCTCGGCCAAGCGAGAAAGCAGCTGGAAGACCAGCAAGGTATGTATTGGCTGGCTGTATATTTCGGGAAGAGTAATTAATGTGTATTGACCGTAGTGCCATGGCATGCATAGGAGTGGCGACCGAGGTCGAGGTCCTTAAACAGGCCCTGGCTGATGCCGAGGAGAAGGCCACCAAGGAAAAAGCCGCTCGAGAGCAACACGAGGCCAGGCTTGATGAGGTCCAACAAGAGCTCCAGGATGCAGTTAAGAAATGCGAATCCTTGGAGCGTGATGTTTCGGCTCGAGAGACCGAACTCGCTAAGGCCCGCCAAAGCGCGGAAGAGGCCCGGGTTGAGGCCCAGGGTGCCCTCTAGGAGATCCAGGAGGCCAAGAAAATCGCGGCGGGTAAGGTGTTTAGTATGCAAAGCAAGTATGTGAAGAAGAAGTATTTCTTACTAACCCGGATTCGGAGTTCTCCAGGGGCGTTTGCAGATCTTCCGCGCAATGTGTCTGACGCTGCGGAGTTCTTCCGAGCCAAAGAGGGGAGCTCAACGGAGAAGCTGTTTTGGTCGCAATATCTTGCGCTAGAACATCCAGTGCCCTTTAGCGATCAACTAAAACAGCTAGTCGAGCTGTATAGGGTGGCCGAACTGGCCATGAAGGATAATCTGGCTGTGGCCTGCCGAAGCTATGCCTGACAGCTACTTCGGGCTCGTGAAGCGGCTGGTGAACGCCTGTCCTCGGCTGGACGTCTTCAAGCGATCGGCCTGCATTGAGGGTGCGTGCATGGCCTTCGCCCGTGTCAAGGGTGTGGTGGGCAAAGATGGACGTCGTCAAGCTTACGACCGAGGGACCGCCAAAGGGCAAGGAGTACCGCACACCTGAGCAGTATTTTGCAGATGTCCTAGAGGGGTCTCGTATTGTGGCAGCGCAATGTGCACAAGACATTATTTTCGAATGAATACATTCATGTTGTCTCTGCCTTGTATGATGAAACAAAGTCATTATGTAATATAATGTATGTTATTTAAAGAATTTCTCCTCCTGTGTGGCCATGTTGTGTGAAATTTGAGATTTGGCCAGTCGTCGGCTTCTGCCCCCACGTAGGCACTACGGGGGTGTTTGGGATGTAATCTAAACACTCTTGATCCAATTGTTTGGTCCTTGAAGGAGGTGTTTAGCGCGACGAACCAGGCAATCGGACTATGCGGCTTTAGCACCCTCACTTAGCCATAGGAGTTTGACAATAGAAATATAGGCGCAGCCCCTAGTATCTAAACTAGGATGTTGTAAACACCTGGTCGGGTAAGTACCAATCCCTTGCGTAATGCGGAAAAAATCTCTAAGGATTTGAGACCTCCGAAGAGCTGACCGGCTCTCGCCGCATCATGACAGACAGTTTTCGGCTTTCTCTACTGAGGTGCTCATCCGGGTAAACCAGGGCACAATCGCAGTAGTTCTCCCTTTACTACCCTAGCCGATACAGCGGGACTTAAGGTAGTAAGCACAGGATCCGGGCAACCCAACTATTGACCAAAGACATGATTCGGAGCCAATGCATATAGTGCTAAATTCAGGGTGCCGAACTATACTGTAAAAGTGTTTAGACTTTTGTTTCCATGTTGTGGGGCGCTATGAAGCCCCTGGCAAATTGAAACGCACCAGAGTGTGCGGGTGCTATCTGATAAAGTTACCAAAAAAGAAAAAGAAGAAAAGGTAGTAAGCTAGAGCCTTAAAATTTGGGCCGCAAACTGTTTCCCTTATAATTTGATTGGTCGTAAAGGCGCATTTATACAAGTAGTGCAATATGCCTTGACCAAGGGAGAGCTGTGTGTGGGTCCTGAAAACAGGTAGAGGGATCGTTAAAGAAACCACCTAAAATTTCCCCAGTGTGTCCATGCTTCCTGTTGTCTTGGTGTATTTATCCTTCGAAAAGAATCGATGGTCGAGCCGTCAGGGAAGGCCTGTGAAAAAGAAACCTGAAAAGGGAGAAAAAGGAAACAGTGAAAGTATGTGTGTCCGGGGCGGTCGAGCTGTATTGTGGATTACAAGCTGGTTATGCCTCCATCCATGCCAATGGTATTTTTAGTGCGTAGTTATGTACGCGTGGTACAATTGCCGCCACTTGGTCGGGACTGGGACGGAGGCCGAATTGCTAGTCGAGCTCTTGACGAGTCGAGCTGTCCTACTGCAGAATAGTCCGGACTCTCTTGACAGTGTCCGGGGGATCGGCCGCCGAATTAAGGTTCTACTTGAAAAGGTCGCTCTGTACTTCTGCTGCTAAGGCAGCGGTGTGTTCCTCAGTGCAGAGGGAGTGTTCCATGTTTCCATTAACTGTTATGACGCCTCGTGGTCCGGGCATCTTGAGATTGAGATAAGCGTAGTGTGGCACCGCGTTGAATCGAGCAAATGCGGTTCGTCCGAGCAGTGCATGATAGCCACTACGAAAAGGGACGATGTTGAAGATTAACTCCTCGCTTCGGAAGTTATCCGGAGATCCGAAGACAACCTCTAGTGTGATTGAGCCCGTACAGCGGGCCTCTACACCTGGTATGACTCCTTTAAAGGTAGTGTTTGTGGGCTTGATCCGTGATGGATTGATGCCCATTTTGCGCACTATATCCTGATAGAGCAGGTTGAGGCTGCTGCCACCATCCATCAGGACTCGCGTCAGGTGGAACCCATCAATTATTGGGTCCAGGACCAGTGCGGCTGAACCGCTGTGACAGATACGGGTCGGGTGATCCCGATGATCGAAGGTGATCGGGCATGACGACCATGGATCAAATTTTGGGGCGACTGGCTCTATCGCATAGATGTCCCTGAGCGCGCGCTTGCGCTCCCTCTTGGGGATGTGGGTAGCGTATATCATGTTCACCGTTTTGACCTGAGGGGAAACTTCTTCTGTCCCCCTGTGCTCGATGGCCGGGGCTCCTCCTCGTCGTCCTCACTCCGCGATCCCTTCTCCTTGCTTTCGGCATTTAACTTGCTGGCTTGTTTGAAAACCCAACAATCTCTGTTGGTATGATTGGGTGGTTTGTCCGGGGTGCCATGAATCTGGCACGGATGATCTAGTATGCGGTCCAAGCTGGATGAGCCCGAATTGTTCTTTTTGAACGGCTTCTTCCGCTGACCGGACTTAGAGCCACTTAATCCGGCATTGATCGTCGTATCATCGGTGTTGCCATTGTTGTTTTGACGCTTGTGTCTGTTGCGTCGGGACTTATCGTTGCTATTTCTGGCTTCAGGGGTGCCGGCGTCGCTTGCATTGTTTTTGCTATGGGCTAGCCAACTATCCTCATCCGCACAAAAGCGGGTCATGAGTGCCGTGAGGGCTGCCATGGACTTCGGCTTTTCTTGGACGAGGTGGCGGGTGATCCATTCATCGTGAATGCTGTGTTTAAAGGCCGCTAGGGCTTCGGCATCTGGACAATCGACGATCTAGTTCTTTTTAGTTAGGAACCTAGTCCAGAATTTCCTGGCTGACTCTCCGGGCTGTTGAACTATATGGCTTAAGTCATCAGCGTCCGGAGGTCGAACATATGTACCTTGGAAGTTGTCAAGGAAGGCTTCTTCCAAGTCCTCCCAACTGCCGATGGAATTTTCGGGCAGGTTGTTCAGCCAGTGCTGGGCTGGTCCTTTGAGTTTTAGGGGGAGGTATTTAATGGCATGAACATCATCGCCGCGGGCCATATGAATATGAAGAATGAAGTCTTCGATCCATACTGCGGGATATGTGGTTCCATTGTATGATTCGATATTCATGGGTTTGAACCCTTCTGGGAGTTCATATTCCATGACTTCGTCAGTGAAGCAAAGAGGGTGTGCAGCGCCTCTATATCGGGCCGCATCGCGACGTAGCTCCGATGGAGTCCGTCTGCGTCTTTCGGCCCGCGCATGACTAGGTTTGTCACGTCCGAATAGAGAGCCGTCGTCACGTGTCGAGGCACGTCCTCGCGATCCGTAGATCGATCTGGTATGTCATGCTCTATTGTTCAAGTCCTGCCGAAGGTCATATGTATGACCGCAAGCTGTTTTACCTCTGCATTTGCTATGAGGCGGGGCGGGCTGGTGTTCGGCTTGAGTTGCCGTTTTATCCCGACCATGTGGTGGACGGTCAGCCGCATTGCACGATGGTGGTATGTGCTTCGGCGCCTCGTCGTCGAACTGAGGTAGCAATTTGCGCTTCGGGTAGCTTTTGGCTAGGCGCTTGAGGCCATATTGTTCGGCTGCCAGGACATCGGTCCATTTATCGTTGAGCAGATCTTGGTCAGCTTAAAGCTACTGCTGCTTCTTTTTCAGGCTCTTTGCAGTGGCTATTAGCTGGCGCTTGAAGCGCTCCTGCTCAAGAGGTTCCTTAGGCACGACGAAATCCTTAGTGCCGAGGCTCGCCTCATCCTCGGAGAGCAGAAGATAATTACTGTCCTCCGAGTCTTCATGCGTGGCCTGTTCACCAGGGCTAACTTGCCCGTCTTCCCGTTCGTTTTGTTCGGCAGTTGCATCAACGGGGTCTTCGTTGTCTTCGGCACCTTCCAGAGTGTTATCTTCTCCTGTGTCGGTGTTGCTGTCTTTCCTGCGGCGTGACTTAGAGTGGTGTCGCGGACGCCGGTGCTTTGATTGTATCTCAGGAGGTTTATCCTCAACTGGATCTTCCTTGTCATCGTTGTTATTCTCTTTTGGTGCATCCACCATGTATACATCATACGAGAAAGTGGTCGTCCAGCGTCCAATAAACGGCGGGTTTTGAGCCTCTTCTTCTCCGGCATCCTCGTCCATATCGTCAGTGTCGTCGGAGCCGTAATCGAGCATGTCAGTTAAGTCTTCGACAGTGGCTACGAAGTGGGCGGTGGGTGGGAAGTGAAATTCTTCGTCATCAGCCTCCGGTTTGAACCGGATACAATTCGGCTGTGGGCCCCCCGCTAAGGATAGTGCTCTTAACGAGTTTAACACGTCGCCCAAGGGCGAGTGTCGGAAGATGTCCGCGGAGCTGAATTTGACGATCGATGACCGATCAAGCTCGACGTACGTGGATGCACAAGGTTTGGAACCTATAGCCGGAGACGAGTCCATGGTTCCGGTGACATAGATGTCACTTGAAGTTAAGTCTGTGTGCGGATCCAACGCCGCTCAGTCTGCCGCTTCCGTGGCGGGGTTGAGCTTCCCGTCCTCGGATGTCGCAATCTGCTCCGAATCTAAGGCCAGAGCAGCTACAGGTACTATCTCCTGGGTATGGTCTGATGGCAGATTTACTCCATGCTCATCGTGGTGGCAGGGAGCGGCTGCCGCGGTCTCAAATCCGTCGAAGATCAAGTCTCCAAGGATATCCGCGACGTAGTTCAAGCTTCCAAATCTGACCTGATGGCCTGGGGCGTAGCTTTCGATCTGCTCCAGACGGCCAAGCGAGTTGGCGCGCAATGTGAAGTCGCTGAATACAAACATCTGTCCGGGGAGGAAGACTTCCCCTTGGACAGCGTCATTGAAGATGGTAGAAGGAGCCATCAATCCTCTTGACGACGGCACAATGGAACTCTCAATGAAAGCACCAATGTCGGTGTCAAAACCGGCGGATCTCGGGTAGGGGGTCCCGAACTGTGCGACTAAGGTCGATGGTAACAGGAGACGGGGGACACAATGTTTACCCAGGTTAGGGCCCTCTCTGTGGAGGTAATACCCTACTTCCTGCTTGAATTGATCTTGATGAATATGAGTATTACAAGAGTTGATCTACCACGAGATCGTAATGGCTAAACCCTAAAAGTCTAGCCCGTCTGACTATGATTATCCGGATCTATCTACGGACCTAGCCCTCCGGTTTATATAGACACGGGAGGGATCTAGGGTTACATAAGGTCGGTTACAGAGAAAGGAATCTTCATATTTGGTCGCCAAGCTTGCCTTCCACGCCAAGGAGAGTCCCATCCGGACACGGGTAGAGTCTTCGGCCTTTGTATCTTCACGACCCATCAGTCCGGCCCATATCAAATAGGTCGGACGCCCGAGGACCCCGTAGTCCAGGACTCCCTCAGAGCCCTCGTGGGCTAAGAAGCTCAAGCACAAGATGAATAAGCTATTTTGCATGGAGTCTCACAGGCAGTATATGGCTCATATCTCTGAGAAGAAGTCACGGAGCTGTCACAAGGTTCTTATGCGCCAACTTGGAGCTGAAGTCAACAATGGGTCTGGGGACAAGATCACAAATGAGGAGGAGTGGATTTCGCAGCACTGTCCTTGGACGGATTCAGAGACCGAGCAGCCTACTGCCAATGAGGGAGGCGCGGGCGACCACGCGGGGATGTGATGATGGAGATCTTTGGCTTTGCTATCACCTGTGACCATAGGATCACTCTTTGCCCTTTTGGTGTCTCGATGCCAAAGGGGGAGAGAGTTTAGGATTTGTCGAGTTGCGAGTGTGTCTTATTTGCCTTGTCTTTCTCTCTTGCAAACTCTTTTATCGGTTGTTTGCTTTGGTTTGGTTTGTGCTTGTGAGACCTGATTACCCTGTCATATGGTGTGAGACATATGCTATCCTATCCTATTTTTATCTAATGCGTGTCTAGTTATCTGGTAGTATGTGAGTTGCATGCTTAACTTATGATTCTCTCTTGCTCACTTACTACTCCGTGCATCCTAGCTTATACTTCCCATATTGTAGATGCAAGTGTTGTCAGTCTATAAAATATAGGGGGGTGTTGATCTATGTGTGTACTTTGCATTCCAAAGGCACTCCTAATTAAGTGCACACGTCTAGGGGGAGCCCGTCTATATTTTGTAGACTCTGATGTTTGATTATTATCTTGTTATTTCTCTATGCAAATCTCGTGTTGTCATCAATCCACCAAAAAAAGGGAGATTGTTAGGGCATGTCTCCCTCTAAGTGGTTTCGGTGATTGATGACAATGCATTTTGTTATGTTGTATCCCTTGCTTGCAAATTTCGGTGATTGTTTGCATCATATAGGTTGCTCACTTTGTTGCACATCTAGACAACCTATTTGTTGCTAAACCTAATTTGTGAAGAAAAGCTAAAAATTGGTAGTTTCCTATTCACCCCCTCTAGTCAACCATATCGATCCTTTCAAGTGGTGATGGAGGAGCGGTGCCGCCCGTCTCCGCCATCGCGTCGCCACTAGTGAGTGCCGGCCGCCGACCAAGTTGCCTCGCCACCATCCTCCTCTCTGGTGAGATGGGCGCACTGTGTGTGGCTGACGGGTGTGGTGGAGGCGGGCCGACAACGATGTCCACCACGCGCGACCCCAGCTGCAACCTTGCCGCCATCCTCCAAACCGACGAGGTAGCGGTTGTCAGGGTCGACGCCGAAGCGTTGAGCGATGCTCTCTGGATGTTGCCGCCTCGCCTTCGTCTTCAATGGTCCGCGACAGACCAGTTGTTGCGTTGGTAAGATTGTAACAACGAGGCAGTTGTAAATCTAGTGGTCATGGCCCATGGATGCAAGGAAGGCGGAGGATGCAAGAGCTGCGATCCTTCGGATGATTATAAGCATTTTTGTTCCCTTTAAACAAATCCAACAATCATTTTCTTTTTTTTTTGAAAAAAGAACAACTAGAAAACCAAAGAAAAGCAACTGAACAAGCTAGAGTGGGCCGACTCATTAGGGACTCGCTTCAGGCATTGCCTGCCCCTTGTGCCAAATCCTACTTGACGCTCTATGCACCCGTTACACGCTTATTTACAAACCGGTGCATACCCTCACAATGCGCTGGGCCGGCCGACCTTAGTTTCTTTTTCTTGTCGAAAACTTGACAAGAAGAAGTCGCAAACGAGAAGCGAACCCACAACTTACCTGTTCAACACAAGTTGTACTAACCAACTACACTAGAGCACCTCTAGTGAAACTTTACATCTATTCAGCTTCTTCACCCGTGCCCCAAACTGGTTTTTTTCTATTTCTTTATTTTTTTGTCCCTTTCTTTTTTCCAGTTTTATTTTTCCGTTCTTTTGTTTTATTTTATCCCTTCTCAAATTTTATGATGTTTTTTTCAAATTACATGAACTATTTTCAAAATCGAAGTTTTTTTGAAAATAGATGAACTTTTTGAAGTGAACTTTTCTTCAAAATTGTTGAATTTTTTCCCAAATTGGTGAACTTTTTTTCGAAGTCGATGAACTTTTTTCAAATTCAATGAACTAGTTGAAATTTTTTATGAATGTTTTTAGAATCGATGAACCTGTTTTCAAATCCGATGATTTTTTTTTTGAAATCAATGCAATCTTCAATTTTGACAATATTTTTCAAAGTTGTGAACTTTTATAAAATCAACGAACTTTTTTTCAAACTCGACGAACCTTTTTCAAATCTGATGAACTTTTTTCAAAATTGATGGACTATTTTTTTAAATTGATGAATATTTTTAAAGTTTGTGAACTTTCCTTAAAAAATGATGAAGTTTTTTCAAATTCATGATTTTTTCCCAAATAATTCGAAAATCTTTTCTCGAATATGCTACTATGAGCGTATCATTGCATTGATAGAAGGGTTAGAACATACAGGGTGGCATCGTGGTCACGTACACAACAAGGCATGCCCACGATACAAAGGGAGCATGAGATGGGTTGCTCAGCCCAGACAACCTAGGCTACGTTGCAGGGATGATGTTGTTGAGTCCTTTGACTCCTGCAAGGGACCAGGAGCGGGCCTCGTCCATGATCAACGTCAGGAGGGAGGCGGAGGAGGGCGCGATCTTGTCGAAAATGGCTGCATTGCGATGGCGCCAGATGGACCAGGACGTAAGGGCGGCGATAGTGGAGAGCCCATGCCGTTTCTCCGGTGCAACAGCGTCAGGAAGTCCATGGAGCCATCCGGCACGGGGATCGTCGGGCAACACCAGGAGAGGATGCCGTGCCAAATGATGCGGGAGAAGACACACCCAACCAGGAGGTGGTGAAGGGTCTCATCGTGTTGGGAGCATAGGACGCAAGCGGGCGGATGTTGAAGACCACGTCGTGCAAGCCGATCCGCCGTCCAGCATCGGTTTACCGAGGCAAGGTAGAGGAAGAAGTTGACGGAGAGAGGGGCCGCCGATTTCCAGATGAGCCACCAATGGTTGGAAAGAGTGGAGCCAGTGAACAAGGCATTGTAGCAAGAGGAAGCGGAGTAGATACCACTCTCCGTCCAGCGCCAGGAGATGGTATCCGGTTCCTGGGAGAGGACGATGGTCTGCATTTGGCGCCATAGATCAAAATACTCAAGACCGGCAGCCGAGCTAAGATGACCGTGAATGTCGCTGATCCACGAGCGATCCTGAAGGCCCGAGGCAACAGTGCACGAGCGACAGCGTCGGCTCGGGACAAGGGCTGTGAGGCTTGGGGCGAGCTCAAAGATAGAGTGTCCCTGAAGCCACCTGTCAGTCCAGAAGCGGCAAGTGAGGCCGTTGCCTAGGGACCAAGCCGTCGAAGCGCGGAAGAACCGGAGGGCCTCCGGATCCAAGGGCGGCTGAAGATGAGACCACAGCCGAGAAGGGTCAGATGCATGGAGCCAAAGCCAGTGCACTCGAAGAGAGATGCCGGTGCGGTGTAGATCACGGATTCCAAGCCCACCAAGCTCGATCGGACGGCAAACGCGTGCCCAACTAGCAAGGCAGGATCCAGAGCGGGCGTCTTTTCGCCCATGCCAAAGGAAGTCTCGGATGATCCGATTTGCTTTCTTGAGGATTGGTGGGGACAAAGACATGGCCAGCAAGACATGGACTGGCATGGCCGTGAGGACTTGCCAGACCAGGGCAAGTCGTTCGCCACGCAAGAGGAGGGCAGCTTTCCAGGTGGCCAGCTTGCGCAGCAGTTTGTCAATGAGGGGTAGCAAGCTGGTGACTAGCACCTTACGGAGTGAGAGGGGGAGGCCGAGGTACTAGATGGGGAAGGCCACCACCGGGCAGGACAGGGAGGAGCCCATGGTCTGGGAGACTTCTGGAGTGCACTGAATTGGAGCCGCCGCGCACTTGGCGAAGTTGGTACGCAACCTGGATACCGCCCTAAAGAAATCCAGGAGTGAACTAACAGTAGCCAGCTCGGAAGGATCTGGGTGGCAGAAAATGACCACATCGTCCGCAAAGAGAGAAATACTCGATGCAGCCATCCTGTCAGTGAGGCGCCGAATGATGCCCGCGGTCACCGCATGCTGCAAGAGCGAGTTGAGGGCGTCGATCACAAGGACGAAGAGCATAGGTGAAACGGGGTCGCCCTGCCGAAGGCCTTGGCAGTGGGCAATGGGGGGCGGGTACACCATTGATCATCACGCGAGTAGAGGCCGTGGATATGAGGATGGAAATCCACTCACACCAACGGGGCCCGAAGCCAAGATGCTGAAGGATCTGGAGAAGAAACGGCCATGAAACAGAGTCGAAGGCGCGGGCGATATCCAGCTTGAGGAGGACTCGGGGGAGCCGGAGTCGGTGGAGTTGCCGCGCTGTTTGCTGGACAAGGAGGAAGTTGTCATGAACACTCCGGCCCGCAATGAAGGCGCTTTGGTTGGAGGAGACCATTTCGCCAAGTCTAGGAGCCAGCCGTAAGGAGAGATCCTTGGCAAATAACTTGGCCACAATGTGAATAAGACTGATAGGGTGGTAATCGAACAACGTGGCAGCATTGGGCTTCTTGGGGATCAGAGTGATCAGGGCCTCGTTCAATCTCTGGAACGCCTGACCATTGAGAGAGTATAGCCTATCGAAGACAGCGCACAGGTCGTGCTTGATGATATCCCAACAAGAGCGAAGGGAGCTTTTTGATCGCCTCCCAAATTTCATCAGAGGTGAACGGAGCCTCGAGCTCACTCAGAAGAAAGGAAGGGTGGCCGATGGCCTGCAGATTAAGCGTGGCAGTGCGTCCATCCTGAGATCCGAGGATGGCGGAGAAATGATCAAACGCGGCGCGAGCAAGGTCGGCCTCTCCAGAAACCCGCGTCCCATTGACGGCGAGGTCGATGATCGTGTTCTTCTTTGCGCGGTGTGAAGCGTGGATCTTGGAGAAGGCCGAGGACGCCTCCCCCTCTTTGAGCCAGCGTAGACGTAGGCGCTGACGCACAATGGAGCGATGAAGGGACGCGAGGCCGAGGTATTTGCGTTTGAGCTCGAGCCGGAGCCAGGCCTTGGCGGTAGACAGGGGGCACAAGTCTTGGGCGGCGTCAAAACGCGCAATGAGTTCTCGGGCCACACCAAGCTGGGTGTAAAGGTTATTAGTAACCCGCGAGCTCCACCTTTGAAGACCACGTGCCGTAGCTTTAAGACGCGCGAAGAAGCATCGGAAGGGGTCTGGGTCGGGGGCGACCGAAGCCCAGGCTTGCTCAACGGTGTGCTAAAAACCATCCAGACCAGGCCAAAACCTTTGGAAGTGGAAGCGCCTGCCTCCGGCGGAGCGGACGTCACAATCAATAAGCAAAGGGCAGTGGTCAGATGCCGCAGAAGAGAGGCATCTCAAGAGGCAGTGGGGGTGTGAAGATTCCCAAGAGGGGGTGCAGAGAACACGGTCATTGCGAACAAGGGTAGGGTTCGCTTGCTCGTTGGACCAGGTATAACGCCTGCCATGCATGTAGATATCATAGAGCCCATGGTCGGTGATGAAGCGGCGAAAGTGGTTCATCGTTCTGCGGGAGACACGATCATTGTTCTTGTCATCCAGCGAGGTGATCATATTAAAGTCGCCGCCAATGATCCAGGGTCTGGAGATGCTAGAGCGCAGGTCATGGAGCTCAGAGAGGAAGGCCAGTTTCGCGTCATCTCCCTGGGACCGTATATGCCAGTGACCCACCAGTGCTGCCCGCCCGAGGGCGAAGAAGCCACCGCAGACACGTGGTGGTCGCCAATCATGGGGTTGGAGAGAGAGATTTGGCAACTTTGCCAGGCAAGAATGATCCCGCCCCGGGTAGCAATCGCCGGGAGGAAGTAGATGTTGGGTTTCGTAGTAATTTCAAAAAATTCCTACGCACACGCAAGATCATGTGATGCATAGCAACGAGAGGGGAGAGTGTAGTCTACGTACCCACGCAGACCGACTACGGAAGCGTTGACGCAACGTAGAGGAAGTAGTCGTACGTCTTCACGATCCAACCGATCAAGTACCGAAACTACGGTACCTCCGAGTTCGAGCACACGTTCAGCTCGATGACGATCCCCGGACTCCGATCCAGCAAAGTGTCGGGGAAGAGTTCCGTCAGCACGACGGCGTGGTGACGATCTTGATGCACTACAGCAGCAGGGCTTCGCCTAAACTCCGCTACAGTATTATCAAGGAATATGGTGGCTGGGGGCACCGCACACGGCTAAGGAATAGATCACGTGGATCAACTTGTGTGTTCTAGGGTGCCTCTACCTCAGTATATAAAGGACCAAAAAGGGGGGAGGCTGGCCGGCCACAAGGGGTGCGCCAGGAGAGTCCTACTCCCTCTGGGAGTAGGATTCCCCCCCCCCCCAATCCTAGTTGGAATAGGATTCGCGGAGGGGGAAAAGACGAGGAGGGGGCCGACCACCTCTCCTAGTCCTAATAGGACTAGGGGAAGGGGGAGGCGCGCAGCCCATCTAGGGCAGCCCCTTCTCTTTTCCACTAAGGCCCACTATGGCCCATATAGCTCCCGGGG
The DNA here is from genome assembly GCF_003073215.2 of Triticum urartu. Lineage (NCBI taxonomy): Eukaryota > Viridiplantae > Streptophyta > Magnoliopsida > Poales > Poaceae > Triticum > Triticum urartu. The sequence continues at coordinate 426,409,521 of NC_053028.1, read as the reverse complement.
GGTTCCGGTAACCCTCCCGGTACTCCGGTAAAATCCTGATTTCACCCGGAACACTTCCGATATCCAAACATAGGCTTCCAATATATCAATCTTTATGTCTTGACCATTTCGAGACTCCTCGTCATGTCCGTGATCATATCCGGGACTCCGAACAACCTTCGGTACATCAAAATGCATAAACTCATAATATAACTGTCATCGTAACCTTAAGCGTGCGGACCCTACGGGTTCGAGAACAATGTAGACATGACCGAGACACGTCTCCGGTCAATAACCAATAGCGGGACCTGGATGCCCATATTGGCTCCTACATATTCTACGAAGATCTTTATCGGTCAGACCGCATAACAACATACGTTGTTCCCTTTGTCATCGGTATGTTACTTGCCCGAGATTCGATCGTCGGTATTCCAATACCTAGTTCAACCTCGTTACCGGCAAGTCTCTTTACTCGTTCCGTAATACATCATCTCGCAACTAACTCATTAGTTGCAATGCTTGCAAGGCTTATGTGATGTGCATTACCGAGAGGGCCCAGAGATACCTCTCCGACAATCGGAGTGACAATTCCTAATCTCGAAATACGCCAACCCAACATCTACCTTTGGAGACACCTGTAATGCTCCTTTATAATCACCCAGTTACGTTGTGACGTTTGGTAGCACCCGAAGTTGTTCCTCCGGCAAACGGGAGTTGCATAATCTCATAGTCATAGGAACATGTATAAGTCATGAAGAAAGCAATAGCAACATACTAAACGATCGGGTGCTAAGCTAATGGAATGGGTCATGTCAATCAGATCATTCAACTAATGATGTGACCTCGTTAATCAAATAACAACTCTTTGTATATGGTTAGGTAAACATAACCATCTTTGATTAACGAGCTAGTCAAGTAGAGGCATACTAGTGACACTCTGTTTGTCTATGTATTCACACATGTATTATGTTTCCGGTTAATACAATTCTAGCATGAATAATAAACATTTATCATGATATAAGGAAATAAATAATAACTTTATTATTGCCTCTAGGGCATATTTCCTTCAGTCTCCCACTTGCACTAGAGTCAATAATCTAGTTCACATCGCCATGTGATTTAACAGCAATAGTTCACATTCATATGTGATCAACACCCAAAGGGTTTACTAGAGTCAGTAATCTAGTTCACATCGCTATGTGATTAACACCCAAAGAGTACTAAGGTGTGATCATGTTTTGCTTGTGAGATAATTTTTAGTCAACGGGTCTGTCACATACAGATCTGTAAGTATTTTGCAAATTTCTATGTCAACAATGCTCTGCATGGAGCTACTCTAGCTAATTGCTCCCACTTTCAATATGTATCTAGAACGAGACTTATCATCCAGATCTGTGTCAAAATTTGCATCGACGTAACTTTTTACGACGAACCTTTTTGTTACCTCCATAATTGAGAAATATTTCCTTATTCCACTAAGGATAATTTTGACCGCTGTCCAGTGATCTACTCTTAGATCACTATTGTACTCCCTTGCTTAACACAGTGTAGGGTATACAATAGATCTGGTACACAGCATGGCATACTTTATAGAACCTATGGCTGAGGCATAGGGAATGACTTTCATTCTATTTCTATCTTCTGCCGTGGTCGGGCTTTGAGTCTTACTCAATTTCACACCTTGCAACACAGGCAAGAACTCTTTCTTTGACTGTTCCATTTTGAACTACTTCAAAATCTTGTCAAGGTATGTACTCATTGAAAAACTTATCAAGCGTCTTGATCTATCTCTATAGATCTTGATGCTCAATATGTAAGCAGCTTTACCGAGGTCTTTCTTTGAAAAATTCCTTTCAAATATTCCTTTATGCTTTCCAGAAAATTATACATTATTTCCGATCAACAATATGTTGTTCACATATACTTATCAGAAATGTTGTAGTGCTCCCACTCACTTTCTTGTAAATACAGGCTTCACCGTAAGTCTGTATAAAACTATATGCTTTGATCAACTTATCAAAGCGTATATTCCAACTCCGAGATGCTTGCACCAGTCCATAGATGGATCGTTGGAGCTTGCATATTTTGTTAACACCTTTAGGATTGACAAAACCTTCTGGTTGCATCATATACAACTCTTCTTTAAGAAATCCATTAAGGAATGCAGTTTTGTTTATCCATTTGCCAGATTTCATAAAATGCGGCAATTGCTAGCATGATTCGGACAGACTTAAGCATATATACGAGTGAGAAGATCTCACCGCAGTCAACACCTTGAACTTGTCGAAAACCTTTTGCGACAATTCTAGCTTTGTAGATAGTAACACTACTATCAGCGTCCGTCTTCCTCTTGAAGATCCATTTATTTTCTATGGCTTGCCGATCATCGGGCAAATCCATCAAAGTCCATACTTTGTTCTCATACATGGATCATATCTCAGATTTTATGGCCTCAAACCATTTCGCGGAATCTGGGCTCATCATCGCTTCCTCATAGTTCGTCATGGTCTAGTAACATGACTTCCAGAACAGGATTACTGTACCACTCTGGTGCGGATCTCACTCTGGTTTACCTACGAGATTCGGTAGTAACTTGATCTGAAGTTACATGATCATCATCATTAGCTTCCTCACTAATTGGTGTAGTAGTCACAGGAACAGATTTCTGTGATGAACTACTTTCCAATAAGGGAGAAGGTACAATTACCTTATCAAGTTTTCTACTTTCCTCCCACTCACTTCTTTCGAGAGAAACTCCTTCTCCAGAAAGTTTCCGAATTTAGCAACAAAAGTCTTGCCTTCGGATCTGTGATAGAAGGTTTATCCAATAGTTTCCTTTGGATATCCTATGAAGATTTACTTCTCCGATTTGGGTTCGAGCTTATCATATTGAAACTTTTTCACATAAGCATCGCAGTCCCAAACTTTAAGAAACGACAGCTTAGGTTTCTTGCCAAACCATAGTTCATATGGTGTCGTCTCAACGAATTTAGATGGTGCCCTATTTAACGTGAATGCAGCTGTCTCTAATGCATAACCCCAAAACGATAGTGGTAGATTGGTAAGAGACATCATAGATTGTACTATATTCAATAAAGTACGGTTATGACGTTCGGACACACCATTACACTGTGGTGTTCCAGGTGGCGTGAGTAGTGAAACTATTTCACATTGTTTTAAACTGAAGGCCAAACTCGTAACTCAAATACTCTTCTCTACGATCAGATCGTAGAAACTTTATTTTCTTGTTACGATGATTTTTCACTTCACTCTGAAATTCTTTGAACTTTTCAAATGTTTCAGACTTATGTTTCATCAAGTAGATATACTCATATCTGCTCAAATCATCTGTGAAGATCAGAAAATAATGATACTTGTCGCGAGCCTCAATATTTATCGGACCACATACATCAGTATGTATGATTTCCAACAAATCTGTTGCTCGCTCCATTGTTCCGAAGAACAGAGTCTTAGTCATCTTGCCCATGAGGCATGGTTCGCAAGCATCAACTGATTCATAATCAAGTGATTCCAAAAGCCCATCAGCATGGAGTTTCTTCATGTGCTTTACACCAATATGACCTAAACGGTAGTGCCACAAATAAGTTGCACCATCATTATTAACTTTGCATCTTTTGGTTTCAATATTATGATTATGTGTATCACTACGATCGAGATCCAACGAACTATTTTCATTGGGTGTGTAACCATATAAGGTTTTATTCATGTAAACAGAACAACAATTTATTCTCTTACTTAAATGAATAACCGTATTACAATAAACATGATCAAATCATATTCATGCTCAACGCAAACACCAAATAACACTTATTCAGGTTCAACACTAATCCCGAAAGTATAGGGAGTGTGCGATGATGATCATATCAATCTCGGAACCACTTCCAACACACATCGTCACTTCACCCTTAACTAGTCTCTGTTTATTCTGCAACTCCCGTTTCGAGTTACTAATCTTAGCAACTGAACTAGTATCAAATACTGAGGGGTTGCTATAAACACTAGTAAAGCACACATCAATAACATGTATATCAAATATACTTATGTTCACTTTGCCATCCTTCTTATCTGCCAATCACTTGGGGTAGTTCCGCTTCCAGTGACCAGTCCTTTTGAAGTAGAAACACTTAGTCTCAGGCTTAGGACCAGACTTGGGCTTCTTCACTTGAGCAGCAACTTGCTTGCTGTTCTTCTTGAAGTTCCCCTTCTTCCCTCCGCCCTTTTCTTGAAACTAGTAGTCTTGTCTACCATCAACACTTGATGTTTTTCTCGATTTCTACCTTCGTCAATTTCCACATTACGAAGAGCTTGGGAATTGTTTCCGTTATCCCTTGCATATCATAGTTCATCACAAAGTTCTACTAACTTGGTGATGGTGACTAGAGAATTCTGTCAATCACTATCTTATCTGGAAGATTAACTCCCACTTGATTCAAGCGATTGTTGTACTCAGACAATCTGGGCACATGCTCACTAGTTGAGCGATTCTCCTCCATCTTTTAGCTATAGAACTTGTTGGAGACTTTCATATCTCTCAACTCGGGTATTTACTTGAAATATTAACTTCAACTCCTGGAACATCTCATATGCTCCATGACGTTCAAAACGTCTTTGAAGTCCCGATTCTAAGCCATTAAGCATGGTGCACTAAACTATCAAGTAGTCATCATATTGAGCTAGCCAAACGTTCATAACGTCTGCATCTGCTCCTGCAATAGGTCTGTCACCTAGCGGTGCATCAAGGACATAATTCTTCTGTGCAGCAATGAGGATAAACCTCAGATCATGGATCCAATCCGCATCTTTGCTACTAACATCTTTCAACACAATTTTCTCTAGGAACATATCAAAATAAACACAGGGAAGCAACAATGCGAGCTATTGATCTAAAACATGATTTGCAAAATACTACCAGGACTAAGTTCATGATAAATTTAAGTTCAATTTAATCATATTACTCAAGAACTCCCACTTAGATAGACATCCCTCTAATCCTCTAAGTGATTACGTGATCCAAATCAACTAAACCATGTCCGATCATCACGTGAGATGGAGTAGTTTCATTGGTGAACATCACTATGTTGATCATATCTACTATATGATTCACGCTCGACCTTTCGGTCTCCGTGTTCCGAGGCCATATCTGTATATGCTTGGCTCGTCAAGTATAACCTGAGTACTCCGCATGTGCAACTGTTTTGCACCCGTTGTATTTGAACGTAGAACCTATCACACCCGATCATCACGTGGTGTCTCAGCACGAAGAACTTTCGCAACGGTGCATACTCAGGGAGAACACTTCTTGATAATTTTGTGAGAGATCATCTTATAATGCTACCGTCAATCAAAGCATGATAAGATGCATAAAAGGATAAACATCACATGCAATCAATATAAGTGATATGATATGGCCATCATCATCTTGTGCTTGTGATCTCCATCTCCGAAGCACCGTAGTGATCACCATCATCACTGGCACGACACCTTGATCTCCATCGTAGCATCATTGTCGTCTCTCCAATCTTATGCTTCCACGACTATCACTACCGTTTAGTAATAAAGTAAAGCATTACATCGCGATTGCATTGCATACAATAAAACGACAACCATAAGGCTCCTGCCAGTTGCCGATAACTCGGTTACAAAACATGATCATCTCATACAATAAAATTTATCATCATGCCTTGACCATATCACATCACAACATGCCCTGCAAAAACAAGTTAGACGTCCTCTACTTTGTTGTTGCAAGTTTTACGTGGCTGCTACGGGCTTAAGCAAGAACCAATCTCACCTACGCATCAAAACCACAACGATAGTTTGTCAAATAGACTCTGTTTTAACCTTCGCAAGGACCGGGCGTAGCCATACTCGGTTCAACTAAAGTTGGAGAGACAGTCGCCCGCAAGCCACCTATGTGCAAAGCACGTCGGGGGAACCGGTCTCGCGTAAGCGTACGCGTAATGTTGGTCCGGGTCGTCTCGTCCAACAATGCCGCCAACCAAAGTATGACATGCTGGTAGGCAGTATGACTTATATCACCCACAACTCACTTGTGTTCTACTCGTGCATATAACATCAACATAAATAACCTAGGCTCGAATGCCACTGTTGGGTTTCGTAGTAATTTCAAAAAAATTCCTACGCACACGCAAGATCATGTGATGCATAGCAACGAGAGGGGAGAGTGTAGTCTATGTACCCACGCAGACCGACTGCGGAAGCGTTGACGCAACGTAGAGGAAGTAGTCGTACGTCTTCACGATCCAACCGATCAAGTACCGAAACTACGGTACCTCCGAGTTCAAGCACACGTTCAGCTCGATGACGATCCCCGGACTCCGATCCAGCAAAGTGTCGGGGAAGAGTTCCGTCAGCACGACGGCGTGGTGACGATCTTGATGCACTACAACAGCAGGGCTTCGCCTAAACTCCGCTACAGTATTATCGAGGAATATGGTGGCTGGGGGCACCGCACACGGCTAAGGAATAGATCACGTGGATCAACTTGTGTGTTCTAGGGTGCCTCTACCTTAGTATATAAAGGACCAAAAAGGGGGGAGGCTGGCCGGCCACAAGGGGTGCGCCAGGAGAGTCCTACTCCCTGTGGGAGTAGGATTCCCCCCCCCCCAATCCTAGTTGGAATAGGATTCGCGGAGGGGGAAAAGAGGAGGAGGGGGCCGGCCACCTCTCCTAGTCCTAATAGGACTAGGGGAAGGGGGAGGCGCGCAGCCCATCTAGGGCAGCCCCTTCTCTTTTCCACTAAGGCCCACTATGGCCCATATAGCTCCCGGGGGGTTCCGGTAACCCTCCCGGTACTCCGGTAAAATCCCGATTTCACCCGGAACACTTCCGATATCCAAACATAGGCTTCCAATATATCAATCTTTATGTCTCGACCATTTCGAGACTCCTCGTCATGTCCGTGATCATATCCGGGACTCCGAACAACCTTCGGTACATCAAAATGCATAAACTCATAATATAACTGTCATCGTAACCTTAAGCGTGCGGACCCTACGGGTTCGAGAACAATGTAGACATGACCGAGACACGTCTCCGGTCAATAACCAATAGCGGGACCTGGATGCCCATATTGGCTCCTACATATTCTACGAAGATCTTTATCGGTCAGACCGCATAACAACATACGTTGTTCCCTTTGTCATCGGTATGTTACTTGCCCGAGATTCGATCGTCGGTATTCCAATACCTAGTTCAACCTCGTTACCGGCAAGTCTCTTTACTCGTTCCGTAATACATCATCTCGCAACTAACTCATTAGTTGCAATGCTTGCAAGGCTTATGTGATGTGCATTACCGAGAGGGCCCAGAGATACCTCTCCGACAATCGGAGTGACAAATCCTAATCTCGAAATACGCCAACCCAACATCTACCTTTGGAGACACCTGTAATGCTCCTTTATAATCACCCAGTTACGTTATGACGTTTGGTAGCACACAAAGTGTTCCTCCGGTAAACGGGAGTTGCATAATCTCATAGTCATAGGAACATGTATAAGTCATGAAGAAAGCAATAGCAACATACTAAACGATCAAGTGCTAAGCTAACGGAATGGGTCAAGTCAATCACATCATTCTCCTAATGATGTGATCCCGTTAATCAAATGACAACTCATGTCTATGGCTAGGAAACATAACCATCTTTGATCAACGAGCTAGTCAAGTAGAGGCATACTAGTGACACTCTGTTTGTCTATGTATTCACACAAGTATGTAATACAATTCTAGCATGAATAATAAACATTTATCATGATATAAGGAAATAAATAATAACTTTATTATTGCCTCTAGGGCATATTTCCTTCACCTACAACCAGATTCTTGACATGGGTGAGGCAACAAGGTTCTGCGTATTACAAGTGATGCTATTCACCATCTATTGGATTCCCTCAAGGTAGGCGTACCCCTCCTCGGCCCTCGAATGATGGGTTTGATGATGTTTTATGAGGTTGAAGCGCAAGCTTGGGTACGCTAGGAGTGACGACATCAAGACAAAGGCGGAATATCCTCGCGAACTTGTGAAGGATGAGACGAAGGATGATCTTGCTCTGCAGGTGTTTTACCTGATTGTTTTCATGAAGGTGGTTATCCCTGGAACGTCTACACGAGTGTCCAGGGAGGCAGCAATGGCTGAGAATCTTGTGTTTGAGGATATGGCAGATATGGACTACTGCCAGTTGGTTGTTGACGATATTCGAGTGCTGTTGTTAGGTATCAGCAAGGTACTAGCAGAGGAAAAGCTGTCACAGGCTGTGCCATCGCGCCGCTTCTTATGTATCTGGACTGCCTTATCATTGGCAAGACGCCTAATATTGACTTGAGGACCCCTCGCATCAATTTCATGGATCAGGCGTCAAGCTTCTTGAGCTTGCTGCGGCTGACTTGGTCAAGAAGGGTGATGATGACCCAGCCAACTGGGTGTTTGGGAGACTGCCTGTGAGTGTTTATGCATATTCTTTCCTGTGTAGTTTAACTTGAACTTCTGGTATTGTCTTGTATATTTTTTGTTCCCATGTTCCTTCATTTGTTTTCTGACGCGTTGACTTTTGTTTTTGTATGCAGTGGAAGACACAGGCTGAGGTTGTGTTCTTTAGGGTTATTGAACGTCCTGTTCTAACTATGCCTCGTTCCGCCGGCCTAGGGAGTGGAACTTCCCCAAGATTTGAATTCTCCCGGGATGTTAATACTGGTGCCCCCTGTAGATCCAGGAGGTTCTTCTGCCCGTGTGAGTGCTGCAGGTGGTCTTCCGAGAATTTGTTTGAAGCTGCCAATGTTTCGCTGGTTAAGATTGACGGTCTTCTTGAAACTGTTTGTGGGGAGTTGGCTCGTGTTCCTTCAACTGTTGAGCGTCTTAGTGCGTTGATGGGATTCTTCCTCCCGGACACGGATTTGATGCTGAGTCTTCGAAGGAGGTCTTATATTGAAGCTAATTTCTTGAAGAGCTTCGTCAGAGCACTTCCCACCTCCGGACTAGCGTTGGGCTGTTTCAAGGAAATGCAGGATGCTCGTTGCAAGCCTTTTGAAGATGAGGCAAGTGTTGTTGTGAGACAGATTCAGAGGCAGGATTCTGTTCGTTCGGGTCGTGAAGGAGGCCACGTGGAGCATACCAAAGAGGTTTGTTTATGTTGGCTTTTGATATTTCTTTGCACTAATGTTCAATGTTAGCTTTCAGTTATTACTGTTTGTAGTCATAGGCGACCGTTATTGATTTCATGTGTCGTAAACTTTCTTTTTAGCACTAGTGTTCCTAGTGACCTTCTCTGTTTATAGAACCTGAACTTCAACTGCTACAGCACCTGAACTTCCATGACTTCATGACTGGCCCTTTTTTGTTCCCTTTTGTATCTTAGAGTAGTTTGATATCTGACCTGCTATGTTTACTGTATTTGGACTTCCATTATGTGTCAGTTGTGATAGCTGACCTTCTCTGATTATGCAATGTGAACTTCTGCTGATTAGGTATTTGTTTTCTACATGATTTTTTTGTAGGCTGTTGATGATGGTGCTAGGGTTGAGGAGGATGTTTTACCTGCGCATGAAGCTGCTCCTGTGCATGAAGCTGCCCCTATGCATGAACCTGCTCCTAGTGATGTATTAGTTGATGAGGTTCATGGCAGTGAAAATAAGACCATTTTTCTTGTCCATTTGTCTCATTTTTATTTTACTTGTTTGTGCATTTTATCACTATGTGGCCCTTTGTAATGACTTTCTGTTCTTTGCTGCAGAATGATGATGTTAGTGTTCCTCCAGAGAAGGTTGCAGACAAGTCCGTCTCAGGCACCGGCTGCTCCGACGGGGTGGACCTGACTGAACCTCAGTCGTCCATTGGCCTGAGGTTTCTGATGCTGAGCAGGGCAAGACAACTGGAGACATCATTTTGGAGAAAGATCCTGTTGAGTCCTGCTGTTGAACTGGTGGTAGTGCTGCTGCAAGCCCGGAGAAGTCTCCTAGCAGAGCCATCAGTTGATGTTAGATGCTTAACACAACCAAAATGTTTTTCTTGTTTCAGATTCTCCAGCTGCCCCAGCTGCTGCTGCTGTCCTTCCCGACGACTGCAACGTCTACTGGAGATGACGACGAAGAGACTGAAAGCGATAGCTATGGAGAGGAGGTTGATCATTCCAGTGCTGCCACTGGTCTAGGCAAGGATCCATGAAGAGAGGAGCATGCTTCTCTCTTCTTTCCCCATCCCCTTCCCTCTTTGTTGTTTGGTTTAGTCCATGATATCCCCTGTGAACTGCCTGTGTGGTCTAAGTTGAACTTCTGGTTTTGTTGTTTGTCGTGTGGTTGTAAAGAATGTATGTGAACATGTTTCTATGTGGGTGAAGGTTTGTAATGCATGGGTTGTGATGTCTATGATCCTGTAGTTTTATCTTTTCTGATGTAGCAGCTGAGATGTGCTTGTGTTTTGAATGTTGTGCTTGAATGTTGCTCTTAATTGAAACTGCCGTGAATCTATGTGCTTGAGTGTTGCTCTTAATTTCTATTTCTTTTGTGAGCAGATAGTGACCTTGATGTTGTCCGAAAGAAGGTTGATGACTTTTATTACAGTGTAACTAGGCTTAAGAATAATCGTTCCAAGAGGTGAGTGCAGCTGGTCAATATTTACATCATCCATGTACCCCCTGTGAACTGCATGTGGTTTCATACCTGAACTTCTTTACTATATGTACCTGAACTTCTTTTACTTCCTTGGAGCTGAAATGTAACACCCCGGATGTAACCTACCCAATTTGTACTCCAACTCTTGCCGTTTCCGGCGTTAAGTTATTTTATTTTCTCGGGTTCGGGTTTTTGTCTCCGTGTGTTGTTGTCATTGTCATGCATCTCATATCATGTCATCATGTGCATTGCATTTGCATACGTGTTCATCTCATGCATTCGAGCATTTTCCCCGTTGTCCGTTTTGCATTCCGGCGCTTCGTTCTCCTCCGGTGGTCATTTCTACCTTTCTTTCGTGTGTGGGGATTAAACATTTCCGGATTGGACCGAGACTTGCCAAGCGGCCTTGGTTTACTACCGGTAGACCGCCTGTCAAGTTTCGTACCATTTGGACTTCGTTTGATACTCCAACGGTTAACCGAGGGACCGAAAAGGCCTCGTGTGTGTTGCAGCCCAACACCCCTCCAATTTGGCCCAAAACCCACCTAAACCTTCTCCATCATCTAGATCGTTCGATCACGATCGCGTGCGAAAACCGCACCTCATTTGGACTCTCCTAGCTCCCTCCACCTCTATATAAAGAACCCCCCATTTCAATTCACGGACGAAACCCTAGTACCACCCACCTCTCGCGTCGGCGGACATTTTTTGTCCGGCCGGACACGTCCGGATCCACCCGCCACCGCCACGTCAGCTCCCGCGAGCCCCACTTCACCTCCGCCGCCAGGGCCCGCGGGCCCCATCGCCGGCCCTCCCGGCCCGAAGCTCCCGCGCCGCCCGCGCGTTGACCCCGCCGCCCCAGCGCCTCCTCGCCTCCATCTCCGGCGGCCCGCGCCACCGCGCCGCAGCGCGCCCTCGCCGGCGACGACCACGGCAGCGCCGCCCCGCGCCCCTCTCCTTCCACGCCGGCCGCCGCACCGCGTCCGCAGCTCCGGCCACGCCACCCCACCGGCGTCCGCCGCCGCCTCCACTCCGTCTCCGGCGAAGCACAGCTCCGGCCGCCGCCTCGGTTCACGCGCCCGATCTAGTTCCAGATCTGAGATTCGGTTGAACTTTGACCTAATTTTCAGTAATATTTTGCCATGTTCATCGCATCGTAACTCCGCATCCGTAGCTCCGTTTTGGGCATATAGCATATCAAAATGTTCATCTCAGAGAGTACATCATTTCATTCCATTGCATCATTTTCATTTGAGTTCATCTTGATGCCCGAAATGCTGTTAGAAGAGTGCTACTTGAGATAATTGTCAGATCTGCTGCTCCATTATATTTGTCATTTTTGCCATGATTATTGTGTGCATGATATGCCCATGAGCTCTACATATGTTTTGTTAAGGGTTTTGCCATCTTTCCAGAGGTGCAACCCATGTATTTTTGTGATGTGTGTGGTGACTAGCACAAGCTTGCAAAGTGAGGCACTTGGTAATGCTGATTTCAGGGACTTAGCATTTCCACTAAGTCCTTGATCTGTTTATCTCATATGGCCATATGTTCATGTTGTTTCCTAGTGATCCGTGCCTCTTTTGAGGATGATCAGTAAGGATGTTTTGTTAATCTGTAGTGCTCTATCCATCCATGTCTTTGTTTGCAATTATGGAGCACCCTAGCTTGAATCAATCGAGCTCTACTTTTGCTACTTCGTGAATCTGGGCAGATTGTCTACTTGTTAGCGATTTTGCCGATGATGTTGTAGTTGATCCGTGCATGCTATGCTATTGTTCTTGCCATGTCTAGCTTGCATTTTGTGTATTCTTGATGGTGTATGCTTAGATTGTCATGACTTGCACCAGTAGTGAGTGCATCGAGCTCGTAACATGCCTACTTGATATCTGTTTTCAGCATGCTCCACCGCCGGCCTCCTCTCCCTCCTACTCCGGCGATGATCTGGCTGCCTCGTTTTGCGTGCCACCAAAACCCTAGATCCGGAGGTTGATTTTTTCTACTAAGTCCTCGGAATTTTCAGATCCATATGCCTATGTTCATAGCTCTGTAACTTTGCATCCGTAGCTCCGATTCATGCATATAGCATATCGAAATGTTCATCTCAGAGAGTACATCATTTCATTCCATTGCATCTTTTTCATTTGAGTTCATCTTGATGCCCGAAATGCTGTTACAAGAAGGCTACTTGAGATAATTGTCAGATCTGCTACTCTATTTAGCTTTTTGTCATTTTTGCCATGATTATTGTGTGCATGATATGCCCTGATGCTCTACATATGTTTTGTTAAGGGTTTTGCCATCTTTCCAGAGGTGCAACCCATGTATTTTTTTGATGTGTGTGGTGACTAGTACAAGCTTGCAAAGTGGTGCACTTGGTAATTCTGTTTTCAGGGGCTTAGCATTTCCACTAAGTCCTTGACCCGTTTATCTCATATGGCCATATGTTCATGTTGTTTCCTAGTGATCCGTGCCTCTTTTGAGGATGATCAGTAAGGATGTTTTGTTAATCTTGTAGTGCTCTATCCATCCATGTCTTTGTTTGCAATTATGGAGCACCCTAGCTTGAGTCAATCGAGCTCTACTTTTGCTACTTTGTGAATCTGGGCAGATTGTCAACTTGTTTGCAATTTTGCCGATGATGTTGTAGTTGATCCGTGCATGCTATGCTATTGTTCTTGCCATGTCTAGCTTGAATTTTGTGTATTCTTGATGGGTGTATGCTTAGCTTATCATGAATTGCTCCATAGTGAGTGCATCGAGCTCGTAAACATGCCTACTTGATATCTGTTTCAGCATGTGCCAGTTTTCACTAAGTCTGAGAACTGATTATGTTTTTGCCATGTTCACATGCTTGCAATTGTATTTTCTGATCCCTTTTGGCTCAAGGTCACTAAGGGACTTTTGTTAATCTCTTTGAGTAGCTCCATGCCATGCTTTACTTTGCCATGTTCAGGTCCTGTAGCATGTAGTTTTGTTGCTCCGAAGAGTGCTACCTGATCCGAAATTCCAGACAAGTGTTAATTTCACTAAATCTGAGATCTGTTTGTCATATGCATTTTTGCCATGCTTGTTTGAACCTGTTAATGGATGAAATAGCCGTAGCTCAGTGCTAGACTTTTGTTAAGCATCATTAATGCATCCCTGCCATGTATTTTGTTGTCATGTTTGGGTGCTGTAGCATGTTCATCTCATTGCATTTAGATGGCTACTTGCTGTAAATCGCAGACCGGTGTCATATTTGAATTGCTTGCCATTTCCAAACCGTAACTCCGATTCTGGCGTTCTTTATATCGTTTTCAAGCGATTTCATCTCATCTTTCCAGTGGCACACTTGGATTTCCAAGTTGAGGCCAGGTTCTTGTTTTTCCTGTCATATCTTGCATATGCATCCCGCATCGCATCCCGCATAGCATATCATCCTTGCATCATATTGTTTGTTCCTTGCACGCGGTTGATTGTGTCCTTGTTGCTTGTTTGTCTTGTTTGGGTAGAGCTGGGAGACGAGTTCGCTAACGAGGAGCCCATTGAGTTTGCTTTCGAGGATCCAGTCAACTCTGACAACTGTGCAGGCAAGATGATCATACCCTCGAAATCACTACTATCTTTGCTATGCTAGTTTGCTCGCTCTTTTGCTATGCCAATGCTACGATGCCTACCACTTGCTTTCAAGCCTCCCAAATTGCCATGTCAAACCTCTAACCCACCATGTCCTAGCAAACCATTGATTGGCTATGTTACCGCTTTGCTCAGCCCCTTTTATAGCGTTGCTAGTTGCAGGTGAAGTTTGGAGGCCGTTCCTTGTTGGAACATTTATTTACTTGTTGGGATATCATTATATTATCTTGTTATCTTAATGCATCTATATACTTGGTAAAGGGTGGAAGGCTCGGCCTCTCGCCTAGTGTTTTGTTCCACTCTTGCCGCCCCTAGTTCCGTCATATCGGTGTTATGTTCCCGGATTTTGCGTTCCTTACGCGGTTGGGTTATAATGGGAACCCCTTGACAGTCCGCCTTGAATAAAACTCCTCCAACAATGCCCAACCTTGCTTTTACCATTTGCCACCTAGCCTTTTCCCTTGGGTTTCGCGGACTCAAGGGTCATCTTATTTTAAACCCCCTGGGCCAGTGCTCCTCTGAGTGTTGGTCCAACCTAGAGCACCGTGCGGGGCTGTCCCTTGGCAACTTGGGTTACGTTGGCTCCCATACGCTTAGCTTATCCGGTGTGCCCTGAGAACGAGATATGTGCAGCTCCTATCGGGATTTGTCGGCACAGCGGGTGGTGTTGCTGGACTTGTTTTACCATTGTCGGAGTTGTCTTGAAGAACCGAGATACCGAGTCTGATCGGAACGTCTTGGGAGGAGGTCTATTCCTTCGTTGACCGTGAGAGCTTGTCATGGGCTAAGTTGGGACTCCCCTGCAGGGATTTGAACTTTCGAAAGCCGTGCCCGCGGTTATGGGCAGATGGGAATTTGTTAATGTCCGGTTGTAGATAACTTAAACCTTAACTTAATTAAAATGAATCAACTGAGTGTGTTACCGTGATGGCCTCTTCTCGGCGGAGTCCGGGAAGTGGACACGGTGTTGGAGTAATGTTTGCGCAGGTTGTTCTCTAGTTTCTCGCTCGCGCTTTGCCTCCTCTTCTCGCTCTCTTTTGCGAATAAGTTAGCCACCATATTTTTTGCTAGTCACTTGCTGCAGTTCCACTTATATTTACCTTACCTTACCTGTAAGCTTAAATAGTCTTGATCGCGAGGGTGCGAGATTGCTGAGTCCCTGTGGCTCACAGATTACTATAACACCAGATGCAGGGCCTGATGATTCCGCTCCAGGAGACGCGCTTGAGCTCAAGTGGGAGTTCGACGAAGACTCTCAACGTTACTATGTTTCCTTTCCTGATGTTCAGTAGTGGTGGCCAGTTGGGGGTGAACGGGACCGTTGTCGCATGTTGGGTTATCTTTTATTTTGGCGCCGTAGTCGGGCCATGAGTGTTTGGATGATGTAATGTTATTTATGTACTTGATTGACGTGGTGAGTGTAAGCCAACTATGATATCTCCCCTTTTATTATCATATTACATGGGATGTTGTGAAGATTGCCTAAATTGCGACATATGCCTTCAATGCGATTATGTCTCTAAGTCGTGCCTCAACATGTGGGAGCTATAGTCGCATCGAGGGTGTTACACTCTACTTTGATCTGTCGTCGAGTGTTACCCCCTGTTATCTGGAGATTATAATGGAACCGCATAACTTCTTATGAGTTCTTCAACAAGTGCTACATTCTCACTGACTCCAAAATTTTCACGGGCTCTGAGTTATTAAACACTCGAAGACACCGATAACTGACTGAAGTCTGCACCGCGGTTAAAAAAATCGTGGTAACCTTCATGACTTACGAATTTGAACTCGATCACGTCATTCCTAGCCTGCTTGGCTATATCCTTGTCATGCCGATTTTAACTGTGCTACCTGGTCCTTCCTAGAGCAAAAATTTCGAGGTGAGCTAATCTTACGTCGATCTTCCTCGTCATAACAATTGTCCTTGAATGACAAGCTTGATTTCAAGTGTGTGTCGTACCTATGGTTTCAATAACTTCTCGCTTCATCATTCCGTGGACTTGATGTCATCGCCGAGCGGTTACATCTTCTTGAAACCTCTCAAAAAATGTGTCGTGATCATCATCAACATTTTGACCCCTTCCAGGATATCAATTGAATTCATGATGAGAAGTACCATCCTCACCCCTGAATGGTTTGTGTTATCACCGACCACTTTATTGCCTTCCGTTCAACACAAACTTATTCGTGTTTTGTGTTATACCTTGAGATCCTTGCTATCCAGCATTTGTTCTTCTTTACCTTGGAATGTTACCACCTTCTATGTCAAGAATGTCGTGGTAATTTTACCACCTCTTGAGAATTCTTGATATAGTAATATCTCTCGCCTTTTGCGTTCATTTCTTGGTCTCCGTGTTGTTTCTAACCGTAATACTGACAAATGGTCTGTGATGTGTAAATTCTAAACTTCTAGCAACCCTATTGCTTTGAAGTTATTGGTCTACAGTTTCATTCTAAGTCTATTGCTTATTGAATCATCATTCAAACATTGATCGTGCTACCTAGTCAAGATTCCTAGGTGCACCCTTCTATCATTGTTCAGTTGTGTATGTTTCCCTCGAGCATACATCATTATATCATTTG